>NC_089250.1:90276182-90589436 GCF_963930625.1 Muntiacus reevesi | reverse complement strand
TCACTCTTTTTTTGTAGATGCACACCCCACATGGCATCACTCTCTGACTCCAATACAGCTTTTGTTTCTACTGGTTTCCTTTGTTCTCAAATATATTTCATTTCTGGATGTCACAGGCTCAACAACATGCATACTGTTTTATGCAGTTATTTTAAAGTCAGTCAGAAGAATCAAGGAGAAGCACACAGCTATATTATATTTTATATAGATGAAAATTGTGTTTACCAATGATGTGTATGTGTGCGCGGACGCATGTCTTCTGTAATTTACCTTCACATTGAAGAACGCTCTTTAGTGTCAGAAGGCAGGTCTGTTAGCAACTAATTCTCACAGTTTTGTTTCTCCGAGGATGCCTCTATTCCACTTTCATTTATGAACACTTGCTTTGCTGGATGTAAGGTCTCGCTTTGCCGCTTTCATTTCAGTATCTGAATGACGTCGCACTGCCTTTGGCCTCCATTACTTCTTGATAAGCGTGCATCTGATATCACTGGGGTTTCCTTGTGTGTGATGAGTTATTTCTCTCTCACTGCTTTCAAGATTCTTCCTTTATCTTTGGCTTTCAACATTTTGACTAAGATATGACTGAGTTCTCTTTGTATTTGCTTACTTGAAGTTCACTAAACTTAGACATGTACATTAGTGGATTTTTTAAAAATAAAATTTAGGAACTTTTCACCCATTACAATTTCATATATTTTTCCCTGTACCTTTTTCTCCTTCTATTCCTTCTGATATATTTCATGTACATTGATTACTTAATGATATCCCACATTTTCTGAGGTTTTGACTTCCTTTTTTCTGTTTTTTCAGACTACAAAATCTCTACTGATTTATCTTTAAGTTGACTGAGTTTTTTCTGCTATCTGCCAGAAACCAACTGTCTGACCATTTAGTGCTTTTTTTCATTTTGATTACTATACTTTTCAACTCCAGATTTTTAAAATAATTTCTTTTTACTGGCATTCTCAATTTAATGAGACAATATCATCATATATCCCTTTATTTTTTAGAAATCATTTTCTTCAGTTTTCTGGAGACATTTAAAATGGTGCTTTGAAATTCACCATTTGAACTTTTTTCAAATTTGAAATTTTTTTTTTCAAATTTTTCAAATTTGAAATTTCTGTTAGATACATCTGGGCCCCATGAAAGAAGTTCCTGCTGCCTGTTTGTTTGTATCTCTGTATGTGGGTCATACTTTTTTGCTTCTCTGTATGTCTCATTTGGGTTTCCCAGGTGGTTCAGTGCTGAAGAATCGACCTGCCAAGCAGGAAACATGGGTTGGATCCCTGGGTCAGGAAGATCCCCTAGAGAAGGAAATGGCAACCTCCAGTATTGTTGCCTGGGAAATCCACGGACAGAGGGACCTGGCAGGCTATACTCCATGGGTTTGCAAAGAATCAGACATGACCTAGCAACTAAAACTGCAAACAACAACATGTCTCATTTATTGTTGTTGAAAACTGGACATTTCAGATAACATATTAGAAGTTCTGGGTACAGACCTGTCTCTTTCCGGCCCCAGAACTCACTGTCTTTGTATTTGCTTGTTCATTTGCTTAGTGACTTGGCTGTACTGCCTTGGGGAAGTCTGCTCCTGAGGCAATGTGCAGCCTAACCTTACTGCACACACTCTTCTCCTTGTTTTTATCTAAAGCAAAAGCTAAAGAGCATGCTTCTGCTCCCTTAACCACTTAAAGCTCTCCTCTTAACCATTTTGTGGGTGAGAGGCATTTACAGAATTTCTCCCCACACTGAGCCAGGAACTAGTAACTTTGATTTTCTCTAATCATTCCTGAGAAGGTGCAGCCTGGGGTATGCACACAGCTTTCTGATTGCCAGACATAACTGACTTTATTTTTAAGCCTCGCTTAGGATTCTTCCCCGGGTAACGTTTGCACAAGGTATGTTTAAGAGTCTTGAGCAATGACGATTCCGCTCAGTTCTGATGAATCTGTATGAGGTTTGGGGACACTGTTCAAGTACCCTGTGTCCTTGTCCTGATGGCTTCTGAGCAGAGGCAACGTGCACGGCCTTCCCAACCTCTAGAGCTGACTGTGAACCCAGACAGCCCTTCTCAGATGCTTCCTTAGTTCTCCATGCTTGCCTGAAACAGAGCTTCTACAAGAGGACTGAAGAAAGTAGAAATGCTGGCTTCCTGCCTCTCCCAGGGCATAGCCACGTCACAGACAGAACTGTGGGTGCACACAGCCTGTGGCTGGAATAGAGCCGCTCAGAGCTCAGATGCCATGGGTCTGAGTTTCAGGAAATTTTCTTGAGTGGGTGTTTCTCCCTCTTCTCTATGCCCTAAGGACAGTTTCCAGAGACTTTAGATAAGTAGTTTTGTTACAATTCTCACCAGTTAAATTGCTGTTTTACTGGAAGAGGACCTGCCAAGCTGCTTGTCTGTCGGTCCAGAAGGTCCAACTTCAAAGACATTTTTAACATATTTCAGATGGAGTTTCAAGTAACAAGTTTAGTAATTCTAAAAATTCACTTATTAACATAACCAACAATAAGCAGATATGTTAGATATTTTCCATTATGAACATAGTTTTGAAAAAGAAACATGCACTTATTTACTTGTTGCTGTTGTTCGGTCACTAAGTCGTGTCCGACTCTTTGTGACCCCATGGACTACAGCGTGCCAGGCTTCCCTATCCTTCATTATCTCCCAGAGTTTGCTCAAATTCATGGCCATGGAGTTGGTGATGCTCTCTCACCATCTCATTCTCTGCTGCCCTCTTCTTCTTTTGCGTTCAACCTTCCCCAGCATCAGGGTCTTTTAAGTTTAAAAAAAAAAAACAAAAAACTAGAGATACCAACAAGAACATTAATTTTTCTTCTAAGCCTTAAATTGTGTCTGCAAATAATGGGGAACATTCTTCAGCTTAGGTCACAGGAAGCACCCTGGGAACAACCAGTCTACTGTTAAAAGCATCACTTCTGCTCTCTTGGGTAGCCCAGAATCCTGCTGCTGTCCATGGAACAGAAACATACACTCCACTATGTAGCGCCAAGACAACAAAATTAACTTCAGGCCTAACTTATCTCAGTTCTCACTCGAATGTCGAATGAGAAAAATCTAAAGACTTTTGGTGGAGGATGAAAAGGACCCACATTCAGTGATGGGAAATGACTGTCAACAGCCCACACCCACAGCCCTGAAACTGCCAGACAGGAGCTTCTCGAACACAGAAGCCTGCTGCTCCACTGCCTGATTTCCTAGGGTTTTAAACAAGATGCAAGGTTAATCCTTGCTCATGGTGCTGTTTTCCAAATCCAACACTTATTCCTCTGTACAAGGCCCACTTCCAGCCTCATCTCCTCTCAACCACATCCTAAGTCCAGAAACTCACACTATCCAAGAGTCCTGATTGCAGGCAGTGCCCACTGTGACGGAACTGGTCAGTGTGGCTCTCGAGGGGAGCCCCAAGGACCTCTGCGCTCTCCCTGGCATGGCTGCCACTTGTCTCTGCTGTGCTCCCAGCTCCAATGGATAAGCTCTGCTCCCACTGGGTCAAGGAAGGCTGCAATGCTGAACATAACTGGTGTCCCCTCTTCCCTTCAGTTTCCTGTGTTCTCCACATCTAATAAAACACTCTTCCATCATCGGATCAAAAAGTCTTCCCTCCCTTAGGCATAGATGGGTTTTAGTTTCCCACAGATAATCATATAACAAAATGAATGTTAAGTATGTTTTCCAAACTCTTTTTTCAATGCTGATGCATCATAATAAACACCCCAGTGGTTAAAACTTAACACCCTTTCCTAATATACCTAGACCAACAAAATCTTAATATCATCATAGTATATAAATAAAAACTCCCAAAGAATTAAACTTCAACATCATAATTAAATCTTCATAATTTAAAGGACAATCAAATATAATTTTCCTAGTACATCTAGCAAGGTCATGGATCATTAGCCTAATTATATTTCCTTTTTTTTTTAATGCCATTTGACATTCTGTTCATTTGTTTTTTAGCCATCTATTTAGAAACGCAAAAATAATATTTTGACTAAAAGAAAAACTTTTAAAAAGAGGTTATTATTGTTGCATTCTTTGAATTGACTGGGTATGCTCTACAAATAGTTTTAGGAAAAGCATCTCCAAAAATATAGTGAATGTTTCAACATCTAAAGCAAATCTAGAATCCACAATATGTATATTCATGTAACTATAGCTTTGTATTTTGATGTGAGGTTTGCAAAAGAAATGCAATTATGAAAAGCAGATACTATGTTAAAGGTTACAAAGCACCAAATGTTAATGATGTATTCCCCAAAACAGATCTAAATTGTCTTATTATAATTGGTAGTTCAGATACTATTTTAGGTCTAAGAGACAAAAAGAACCATCCAATCAAAACACAGCCTTGCCATGCTACAAGAGGAAAACTCAACACCATTACAAACAACTAGGCCTGTCTGATTATCATGCAGGCCATCAGCCTGTGAACACTGAAATATCCACTGACACTGATATCCATAAAATATGATAAAACATATTTTTAAATCTGAAGAGAAAGATTTGCAATTAGTAAAAGTAAGGCACAGGACTTCCCTGGTGGTCCAGTGGATAAGAATCTGCCTGCCAATCCAGGTTCACTCCCTGGTCTGGGAAGCTCACACATGCCACGGAGCAACTAAGCCTGTACCCCACAACCACGGAGCCCACACACAAGGATGGACTGAGCTGATGTGAGGCTGCAGAGACAGTGGCAGCAGAGGGTGAACTGAGCCCACACGCCTGCAGGCTCCCCGGCTGTCATGTTTCCACTGTTACTATCACTACTGCTGAAGCTGCTGCTGCTACTGTGTTTCCCAAAATATATTTTCTCAGGAACTCATTTGGCAATGGATTAACTAGAAACTTCTTTCTGAGGGAATTCTGTCAAAATTATTCCAGTGTGCATCCTCTCACTTTCCTGCTCATACGCTCAGTTAAACTTAATCTTTAATTGGACATGAAGATCTTGAAGTGGCTTAGGATCACTCAACATTAACAGTCACTGAGCTTGCCTGTGAGTGGCAGGACATGGGTCACATGTACTCGCTCCAGAGGGTTTCTTAAAAACCTTAAAAATGGACAGGTTTGTGTGTGTGCAATATGTCAAATAGGGGCCTCAGGCGACACTGGTTTTTCCATCTTCCTCTTCACTCCTTGGGAGATGGGGCTGCTATTGTGCCAAATCAGCAGAATGATGTTTAATTCTGACCTGGAAGCATCACACTCATTTGATAAAGGAGAACTAGGTGAAATAACAGTCTGATAAACTCCCTGTACCTTCTCAGCAAATCTCCTTATGTTTTCATAACCACAGTGAAGATGGGTGAGCTAAGACATCAGCACAGAACTTAAGCACAGGTGCCAGGAGAAAAAGTGAAAGGCTCTGTCTTGAGTTACTTGGGGGAGAAAGGATTGAGAAATACAGACACTCCATACTGCTCCCACTTGGCACCCACAGAGCATCCTCTTTCTCATCATGCCACACAGCAAGGTGTCCAGCCGAGGAACCTCCGCTACCACACTGAAGACATGTTTTCTGAGAGTTATTAAAGGCCAGAACATTCAGCCACACTCTTAGTTTCAAGAGGACAACAGATCACAAAAAATATTTTAGCTATTTTGAAGTATTTAAAGAAAACTGGAATTCTTAGCTTCCATCACATATGAGAAGAATAGCTTGAAACACCTTCATAAAATCACATCACAACATTAATGGTTATTAATTTCACTGGAAATAAATGTTTGCATATGGTAAGGGGAGCGACATGTTAACAGTTTGAACTGTGCATGTCTACATACACCCAGATTTTTTTCAATAGCAAATATTGCAGTGCTGCACAAGCTTAGGGTGCATCCATAGACATGGAACCATAGAGAGGGACCCCAAGGACAAAGGACTGACTCATTTATATGGAGATTTTCAGCTCCTCAGAGGGCTGGCACCCTTGACCCCATGTTGCCTGCATGCAGAAAACATGTTTTCCTTACACAAAATTTTAAATTAGATGGAAATTTTAAAGTAGATGGAATGGATAGATTTTTCTTCCAAACACAACACAGTTAAATAAAACTAGCTTTCTTCAGCCATATAACCAACCATTCGTAGTAGATTGGTCTCTCACCAACACATCAGAAAAAAAAATACTTTTCCTTCCAAAAACAAATCTGAAAAGCAGGACTGAGAACTAGACCCTGGCCAAGAAGATGATGACAAGCTCATTGGGAGTCAGGATGGAGACGGGTCCACAAACTGTCTTTAAGCTAAAGGTCAACAGCTGCATCACCACCAATGGGTACAAATGATAATCCTGGCAAAGGTCTGTCCCCATGGTTTTCGGAGCAGGCTCATGACAGGGTGAGGTAACTGTGTTGAGATGATGCTCCACTCAGATGTGCAGCTTGCATGCAAGGAGGCATCTCATGACAACTAGCTGAGGTTGCTGTCTTCATGATTTGGACATAATCTCATTTCAGGAGGCTTAAAAACTGAACATGAAGTCAAAGCAATCATAAAATCCTATACTTTCAGGCATTATGAGACAGCTTTCTTATCTACGCTCACTTAACAAAGAAAAGGCAGTGATGGGAGGCACGGAGGGCAAGAATTTCATCCCATAAAATAGATGTCCCGTGTCATTCCTATCCGCTTGATAGGTAATGGCTCTGAAGCCCAGCCCTCCATGGCATCTATGCTGCCCTGCTCATATTCCTCACCTAAACAGCTTTTCCATCACCAGTACCGTCCATGAGAAGAGACATGATGACTCAGTCTATGCATCCTATATACAAAGATGCTGTGGAAAAGATTTTTAGACTATTTACCTCTATAGTATAGAGGTAAATAGATATAGACCATATCATCCCTCAGAAAAAATGTGGTTCTCCATTTACCTTTATTCCATGACAAAGTCACCTTGACCAAATTGATTATTGTGAGATAAGTGATTTTCTGGCTTTAATCATTATCAGGAATAGTCATGGATATGTATAAAGTCCTCCTCCTCCAGTTGCCTGGTTTATTTGCAGTTATTCAGGTTTATTCACCTACAAGGTGCAGGTTTACCATTGTTTCTGATATAAAGTCACCAGCAACCAGCTGTGTCACAATAAATGGTTCTGAAAAGTTCACTGTGTCACATTTGAGTTTGCATCCCTGTCAGAGCAATAGAGACGTGTGGGGTGAGTCTGAAGTGAATACGGATGAAAACAACTCTGGGTCAAATGTCTAGCTACAGCTTTCAGGTCAGAGCAAAAGTTCACAGGACCATATCACCCTCAGTTTTCACTCATCTGGGGAGGCTGTGCCAGGAGAGTCCTGAGGCTTCAGACCTCAATTCTCACTCTTTCTTTCACTCAAAAAGACAGAGCTGCTACCACCCTTCTTCAGGGTGAAAGATGTATAGCACCAGCAGTGCCTTCCTTCTGAGCTCATTGTTCTGGGCTTTACTACCCTTTCCTGAATGGCTGCTTTGAGAGACATACAAAAATACTTCATGATCAAGGCCACTGTGTGGACCAGTGGGAAAATACTGTATGAAAATGTTTTCTTCCAAATGCACTTTTCTTTCTCTCTAGGACTCAAGTGTCACAGGATGCATCAAAGGATCTAACACAGAATGGAGAAGCTGGAACTGGATACAAGAGTCTCTTCTCTGTGTCAAGTTCAAGGTGGTTATTTACTTAAGTTCTACAGGGCATCCACTCAGGTGTTAGAATAGGCACAAAATACCAAACACATGATTGGTTACTAAGGACTGGATTTCTTGCTTAATTTCCAGTTTGTTTCTAGACAACTAATTATAAAAACAAGCAATTGCTAAAATCTTGGAAATATGGATCATGGGGCTACAAATCAATTAGTCAGAACATGATCACTTCATGGAGATGATTATTTGCTGTTCTATCTGGGAAAATCTTACTTAACCGCATGTTCTAAAATGCTAACCCCTGCTATCAGCTTACAAACTGTGCAGGGGACACAGCCCTGAAAGTGGTGTCAACGTTTTTCTCCAATGAAAGTTCACACTTATGCCCAAAATACTATCCAATTTCAGAAAACACATGGATACTCACTTGCTTAGCCTTGGTCTTTGTGATGGTGTCAGAAATGGGTTTCTTCCTTTCCTTGACAGTAGACTTAGAAAACAATTCCTCAAATTCATGACAATCTATGGATGGCTCTTCAATTTTTTCCCAAATAAGTGAAGCACTGGAGTCTCTAAAGTTAAGCAAAAACCCATGAGAGAGCCGTCAAACTGGACTGCAGGGACAGGAGGACAGAGGCACCAGAGGGGCAAGGAGAGGATGAAGGGAGGTTGGGGGTGGGGGAGATGCTCTTTTCTGTAAGATCAGCACTTGTTTACTCAACCAACATGATGAGAAACAGCATCAATACAGGATGAACCTTTGCCTAGAAAGGAATTCTTTCTGGGCATTTCCAGGAATTCTCAGTCATCAAGTCATTGTATAAAACATGTTAAGAACCCTTTTCAGTATGGCTATCCAGGCAAGAAATGTCTGATATCTCACATTCCAACCTGACCCATAAATTTCGTGGGTTAAAAATAAATCACTTTCTGCCTACAGAGTGACATTTCTGTCTCCCTACCACTGTCCAGCACTCATGTCATCTGACTCCTCAGTGACCACAGAGACAGGTAGTACCACCTGAAAATGAAGGTCCATTTAAAAAAGCAAAACAACAAAATAAAAGAACTTCATATAATGTATACGGAAAAAATGAGTTTGGAGCACAGCTGGAAATGATGCAATTGGAAGTGACCTGGCAAAGTACTCAGAGAATGAACAGCAAAGTTAGAAGCAGTCAAAATAGACCCTCCACTATGATTCAGAGAAGAGAAAATTAATATAAGAAATAATGATGAGTCTAGTAAATATCCTATTCCTAAATCTGTGCCACATCACACACAGACACAAATTCAAAGTCATGAGAACTTGGGATAATAATATCCAGGGGAAATTTAAAGGGCATGCTTTCTCTGGCACCATCCCAGGGTTCAGGGAACCAGGTTCTGGACCATCCGTGGATAAGTAATACACCAGCAGCAAACCTTCTGGGAGGCATTCTTTTATAAATATTGTGTCTTTCATAAAAGTCATGTAAGTCTGTGATTTTATGACCTCTCAGTGTTGTAAATCATCTATAGAAGTACCATGAAATGGTCAGACCTAAATCATTTCACACATGGGGTGAAATCCACATATGTGGATTTTTGTGTATCATTTTTCTGAATAGTAAAACAAGACCATGCCTTCAAAAGGATGCAGAATACATCCTCAAGGGTTTGTCTGTTTAACGATTTGATTTACTTTTATAAGCTATTTGTCAGAGTGAGGCTTTGCAACAAGGCAACAGCTCACATAGGCCAAGAGAGATCTATCCTCCATCCTTAAAAGGTCGATTAAAAACTAAATATGTTGAGGTTTGACAGAAAACAAGAAAATTGTGTAAAGCAATTATCTTCCAATTAAAAAAGAAATAAATTAATTAAAAAACTATATCGACAGAAATGTGTACATTGATATACATGATTTATCACTTGGATACTTCTGGGGAAAAGTCTAAAATTGCTCCACTAAATACTGATGTAAAAATCTACAGGCTAGTTTTGGAGTGGTACAGAGAGGAAACCACTTCTCTCATGTTGACAAATTACTCAAAGACAAGCCCCGCTGGTGTTACCTTCTACTGTGCAGCTGAATTCTTGTCCAATATAGAGGCTTCATTGGCCGACAAGGCTCTACTGGCTGCTTCCTACTCCCTTTTTCCTGGTTCATCCCAAATCCAAACAAGCCAAGAGGCAACGGAGGAGGAAGAAAGCCACACACCTGAGGTGTTGGTAAAGTGCTACTCCCAACTTGTCGTGGGAGAGGAAGGCCTGATCCAGGAAGGGGTGGGGGCGGAGGGGTTAGAGGAGGTGGAATCCCCACACCCGGAAGAGGAGGAGGAGGTGGGGCAGGAGGTATTCCTTCACTGGGAAGAGGTGGGGGAGGAGGGGCGGTGGGGGGTATTCCCACCCCTGGAAGAGGAGGGGGAGGAGGGATCCCCACCCCTGGAAGAGGAGGGGGAGGAGGGATCCCCACTCCTGGAAGAGGAGGGGGAGGAGGGATCCCCACCCCGGGAAGAGGGGGAGCAGGAGGAATTCCCACCCCGGGAAGAGGAGGGGGAGGAGGGATCCCCACCCCGGGAAGAGGGGGGGCGGGAGGAATTCCCACCCCAGGAAGAGGAGGGGGAGGAGGGATCCCCACCCCGGGAAGAGGGGGGGCGGGAGGAATTCCCACCCCAGGAAGAGGAGGGGGAGGAGGGGGAGGAGGGATCCCCACTCCGGGAAGAGGGGGGGCGGGAGGGATTCCCACACCGGGAAGAGGGGGGGCGGGAGGGATCCCCACCCCGGGAAGAGGAGGGGCGGGAGGAATTCCCACCCCAGAAAGAGGTGGGGCGGCAGGGATCCCCACCCCGGGAAGAGGAGGGGCGGGAGGAATTCCCACCCCAGGAAGAGGGGGGGCGGGAGGGATCCCCACTCCGGGAAGAGGGGGGGCAGGAGGAATTCCCACAGTGGGAAGAGGAGGGGCGGGAGGAATTCCTACCCCAGGAAGATGTGGGGGAGGTGGTATTCCCATGGTGGGAAGAGGAGGGGCGGGAGGAATTCCCACTCCGGGAAGAGGGGGGGCAGGAGGAATTCCCACTCCAGGCAAAGGTGGAGGAGGGGGTGGCAGCATCCCTGGACCTAGAGAAGGAGGAGGTGAGAGGCCTGCTGGGCTGGGCGGTGCAGGCCCAGGTGCACCGGGGGTCAGGGGTGCTAGGGAAGACTCCGTGCCCAGGCCAGGCATCAGAGAGGAGGTCTCTGGAGGCAGAGGTGGTGCAGTGGGGATGTCACAGCCGTTTCCAGAGGAGGGGAAAGCAGAGTGCTCGTGGCTGGTTTCTAACCCAGTGTGAAGAGGAAGATGGGAAGGCTGGGACCTGGCCTGTCCTTGACTGTCAGACCAGGGGAGGGATGCAGGCAGTGGAGGCTGGAGGGATGGCTGTGCATCAAGCTGAACTGATATTCGCCTTGGAGACACGACCAAAGAGATTTCTGAGCAGAACTTGGTCTGAGGTTCCGACGGCAAGGGTAGCCCCGCTGATTCTCCATGTGAGGTCAAGGGTGGGGGGCCCACTGGTGTGGCACCCCCAGGAGGAAGTGCCAGCACACCCCCCTCTTCCATCGGGGACGTCTGGATGGACTTGGCCTGTACTATCCTTTCATATCCAACATCCTTTTCGCCCAACCTGAGGGCTTCCAGACCCGTGTCTAGGGCGGGGTATTGCCTCTCCAGCTCAGCTATCTTGGTCTTCAGATCCTCAATGGTCTGCTCCAGCCGTTGGATGACAGTGGCCTGACCCTCAGACTTCATGTCGCACACTTCCTGAGGGGCAACACAGACATTGCAGTTAAACAGAAAATCAGGGATACCCCAAACATCAAAAACTAGACCTACCAAACTCAGCAAAATGTATTCGTTTGTTACTTCTAAAAGCTCGCTCCATGGAAACACATTATTAGTTCTACTACGTGTCCCTTCTTCACTGCCCTTGGATTTCAAAGTGGACTACATACATGACCATGAGGTCCTAAGGCCCTTCTCTAATTAATCTTCAAATGATATTGTGGAAGATCAGCAGACCTCGGTGAAAAGGGAAACCAAGACTGAGTGACAGACCCACTTAATTTCACCATAGACTACTCTCCTTCTTGCCCAGGAACATCTGTTATATGAAGACATTTCCTTAGGATATTTTAAATCCTAAGATTTAAAGCTAATTGCAACTTTTAAAAAGTAATCTCCATAACAGTCCCCAGTAAAATCATGAGAAATATTTGCAACATCCGCACAAGCATGTATAGACATGTCTTATGTGCATGTATAGAACTTATATCACACTTCAGTTCAGTCAGTTCAGTCGCTCACTCATGTCTGAGTCTTTGCGATGGCATGAATCGCAGCACGCCAGGCCTCCCTGTCCATCACCAATTCCCAGAGTTTACCCAAACTCATTTCCATCGAGTCGGTGATGCCATCCAGCCATCTCATCCTCTGTCGTCTCCTTCTCCTCCTGTCCCCAGTCCCTCCCAGCATCAGGGTCTTTTCCAATGAGTCAACCTTTCGCATGAAGTGGCCAAAGTATTGGAGTTTCAGCTTCAGCATCAGTCCTTCCAATGAACACCCAGGACTGATCTCCTTTAGGATGGACTGGTTGGATCTCCTTGCAGTCCAAGGGACTGTCAAGAGTCTTCTCCAACACCACAGGTCAAAAGCATCAATTCTTCGGCACTCAGCTTTCTTCACAGTCCAACTCTCACATCCATACATGATCACTGGAAAAACCATAGCCTTGACTAGACAGACCTTTGTTGACAAAGTAATGTCTCTGCTTTTTAATATGCTATCTAGGTTGGTCATAACTTCCCTTCCAAGGAGTAAGTGTCTTTTAATTTCATGGCTGCAATCACCATCTGCAGTGATTTTGGAGCCAAAAAAAATAAAGTCTGACACTGTTTCCACTGTCTCCCCATCTATTTCCCATGAAGTGATGGGACCAGATGCCATGATCTTAATTTTCTGAATGTTGAGCTTTAAGCTAACTTTTTCACTCTCCTCTTTCACCTTCATCAAGAGGCTTTTTAGTTCCTCTTCACTTTCTGCCGTAAGGGTGGTGTCATCTGCATATCTGAGGTTATTGATATTTCTCCCAGCAATCTTGATTCCAGTTTATGCTTCTTCCAGCCCAGCGTTTCTCATGATGTACTCTGCATATAAGTTAAATAAGCAGGGTGACAATATACAGCCTGACATAATCCTTTTCCTATTTGGAACCAGTCTGTTGTTCCATGTTCAGTTCTAACTGTTGCTTCCTGAGGTGCATACAGGTTTCTCAAGAGGCAGGTCAGGTGGTCTGGTATTCCTATCTCTTGAAGAATTTTCCACAATTTATTGCGATCCACACAGTCAAAGGCTTTGGCATAGTCAATAAAGCAGAAATAGATGTTTTTCTGGAACTCTCTTGCTTTTTCAATGATCAAGTGGATGTTGGCAATTTGATCTCTGGTTCCTCTGCCTTTTCTAAAACCAGCTTGAACATCTGGAAGTTCACAGTTCACATATTGCTGAGACCTAGCTTGGAGAATTTTGAGCATTATTTTACTAGCGTGTGAGATCAGTGCAATTGTGTGGTAGTTTGAGCATTCTTTGGCATTGCCTTTCTTTGGGATCAGAATGAAAACTGACCTTTTCCAGTCCTGTAGCCACTGCTGTTTTCCAAATTTGCTGGCATATTGAGTGCAGCACTTTCACAGCATCATCTTTCAGGATTTGAAACAGCTCAACTGGAATTCCATCACCTCCACTAGCTTTGTTCGTAGTGATGCTTTCTAATGCCCAGTTGACTTCACATTCCAGGATGTCTGGCTCTAGGTGAGGGATCACACCATTGTGATTATCTGGGTCATGAAGATCTTTTTTGTACAGTTCTTCTGTGTATTCTTGCTACCTCTTCTTAATATCTTCTGCTTCTGTTAGGCCCATACCATTTCTGTCCTTTATTGAGCCCATCATTGCATGAAATGTTCCCTTGGTATCTCTATTTTTCTTGAAGAGATCTCTAGTCTTTCCCGTTCTGTTGTTTTCCTCTACTTCTTTGCATTGATCACTGTGGAAGGCTTTCTTACCTCTCCTGGCTATTCTTTGGAACTCTGCATTCAAATGGGAATATCTTTCCTTTTCTCCTTTGCTTTCCACTTCTCTTCATTTCACAGCTATTTGTAAGGCCTCCTCAGACAGCCATTTTGCCTTTTTGCATTTCTTTTCCATGGGGATGGTCTTTATCCTTGTCTCCTGTACAATATCACGAACCTCTGTCCATAGTTCATCAGGCGCTCTGTCTATCAGATCTAGTCCCTTAAATCTATTTTTCCCTTCCACTGTATAGTCATAAGTGATTTGATTTATGTCATACCTGAATGGTCTAGTGGTTTTCCCTACTTTCTCAATTTAAGTCTGAATTTGGCAATAAGCAGTTCATTATCTGAGCCACAGTCAGCTCCTAGTCTTGTTTTTGCTGACTGTATAGAGCTTCTCCATCTTTGGCTGCAAAGAATATAATCAATCTGATTTTGGTGTTGACCATCTGGTGATGTCCATGTGTAGAGTCTTCTCTTGTGTTGTTGGAAGAGGGTGTTTGCTATGACCAGTGCATTCTCTTGGCAAAACTCTTATTAGCCTTTGCCGTGCTTCATTCCATACTCCAAGGCCAAATTTGCCTGTTACTCCAGGTGTCTCTTGACTTCCTACTTTTCCATTCCAGTCCCCTATAATGAAAACGACATCTTTATTGGGTGATAGTTCTAAAAGGTCTTGTAGATCTTCATAGAACCGTTCAACTTCAGCTTATTCATCGTTATTGGTTGGGGCATAGGCTTGGATTACCGTGATATTGAATGGTTTGCCTTGGAAATGAACAGAGATCATTCTGTCGTTTTTGAGATTGCATCCAAGTACTGCATTTCGGACTCTTTTGTTGACCACGATGGCTACTCCCATTTCTTCTAAGGGATTCCTGCCCATAGTAGATATAATGGTCATCTGAGTTAAGTTCACCCATTCCAGTCCATTTTAGTTTGCTGATTCCTAGAATGTCTTCTTGGAATTCACTCTTGCCATCTCCTGTTTGATCACTTCCAATTTGCCTTGATTCATGCACCTAACGTTCCAGGTTCCTATGCAATATTGCTCTTTACGGCATCGGACCTTGCTTCTATCACCAGTCACATCCACAACTGGGTATTGTTTTTGCTTTGGCTCCACCCCTTCATTCTTTCTGGAGTTATTTCTCCACTGACCTCCAGTAGCATAATGGGCACCTACCGACCTGGGGAGTTCCCCTTTCAGTATCCTATCATTTTGCCTTTTCATATTGTTCACGGGGTTCTCAAGGCAAGAATACTGAAGTGGTTTGCCATTCCCTTCTCCAATACCTTCCCTACCCCCATGCAAAAAGAAACTACCTGTGAAGATTTTAAATAAATATACGCATAGCACCAAAAATGCTTCATTTTTTGTAAATACCCATTTCTGTCTTGTCTGTCTGCAGCTTTTCCACTGTGAATGGGTTATATGTTTGTTTTGAATTTAAAAAAATAGCAAAGTAAGTTATTTTTTATTTTGTGGAGACTTTTTTTGGATTTAGCAATTTGCAAGCAGGACAGGAGTTTAGTTTCATACTTTGCATCATCTTTGTATCACCTCTCAACTGGTAGGTTAAGAGCAGGGCTGGCCCCCACGTGCGGAACGTAGCAACATGTCCATGCCATGGATGGTGGCCCTTGTTGGGGTATTGAGTGAAAAGCCCTGGACGCCCTGGAGAAGCAGTTCTGGGCCCTCTCATCCCTGAATTGATGGGGGACAGGTGAGCCTGTGTGATCAGGTGTCTGACATGTACTTCACTCAGTTGGGGTCTGTCCCCTCTTCTTCCTCCTCCTGTGCCTGCTTTCCTCATTTTTCTCTGCCCACTCCTCTGCCTCCTCTTTTGTTCCTACTCATCTGATATTGGCAGCCAGTTTACCGAGAGGGCTTTCCCCTTTTCTCTACTCAAAGTCCTTTTCCCTGAAAGGTTGATGGCATGCTTTGGGAGTGGAAGATACCATGTAGGGTTGAGAGTGACCCACACATGGGTGCAGTTACTCTTGGCCATTGTGATAAATTGTGGCAACCAAAGGTATCCCTTTCTGAAATGCCTTGAATAAAATATTTGAACTGTAGTAAGTGTGAAAGTGCTGCACTCAATATGCCAGCAAATTTGGAAAACAGCAGTGGCCACAGGACTGGAAAAGGTCAGTTTTCATTCTGATCCCAAAGAAAGGCAATGCCAAAGAATGCTCAAACTACCACACAATTGCACTGATCTCACACGCTAGTAAAGTAATGCTCAAAATTCTCCAAGCCAGGTCTCAGCAATATGTGAACTGTGAACTTCCAGATGTTCAAGCTGGTTTTAGAAAAGGCAGAGGAACCAGAGATCAAATTGCCAACATCCATTTGATCATCGAAAAAGCAAGAGAGATCCAGAAAAACATCTATTTCTGCTTTATTGACTATGCCAAAGCCTTTGACTGTGTGGATCGCAATAAACTGTGGAAAATTCTTCAAGAGATAGGAATACCAGACCACCTGACCTGCCTCTTGAGAAACCTGTATGCACCTCAGGAAGCAACAGTTAGAACTGAACATGGAACAACAGACTGGTTCCAAATAGGAAAAGGATTATGTCAGGGCTGTATATTGTCACCCTGCTTATTTAATTTATATGCAGAGTACATCACGAGAAACGCTGGGCTGGAAGAAGCATAAACTGGAATCAAGATTGCTGGGAGAAATATCAATAACCTCAGATATGCAGATGACACCACCCTTACGGCAGAAAGTGAAGAGGAACTAAAAAGCCTCTTGATGAAGGTGAAAGAGGAGAGTGAAAAAGTTAGCTTAAAGCTCAACATTCAGAAAATTAAGATCATGGCATCTGGTCCCATCACTTCATGGGAAATAGATGGGGAGACAGTGGAAACAGTGTCAGACTTTATTTTTTTTGGCTCCAAAATCACTGCAGATGGTGATTGCAGCCATGAAATTAAAAGACACTTACTCCTTGGAAGGGAAGTTATGACCAACCTAGATAGCATATTAAAAAGCAGAGACATTACTTTGTCAACAAAGGTCTGTCTAGTCAAGGCTATGGTTTTTCCAGTGATCATGTATGGATGTGAGAGTTGGACTGTGAAGAAAGCTGAGTGCCGAAGAATTGATGCTTTTGAACTGTGGTGTTGGAGAAGACTCTTGACAGTCCCTTGGACTGCAAGGAGATCCAACCAGTCCATCCTAAAGGAGATCAGTCCTGGGTGTTCATTGGAAGGACTGATGCTGAAGCTGAAACTCCAATACTTTGGTCACCTCATGCGAAAGGTTGACTCATTGGAAAAGACCCTGATGCTGGGAGGGACTGGGGGCAGGAGGAGAAGGAGACGACAGAGGATGAGATGGCTGGATGGCATCACCGACTCGATGGAAATGAGTTTGGGTAAACTCTGGGAATTGGTGATGGACAGGGAGGCCTGGCGTGCTGCGATTCATGCCGTCGCAAAGACTCAGACATGAGTGAGCGACTGAACTGAACTGAACTGAGGGAAGGTATAAAGATAACAGTCTTAATCCTAAACCCATTACTTCTTCTCTAAAAATTCTATATTTTACTATAACATTTCACTTGCTGAACATCAATTATGATGCTTATTAATAGCAGAATAGAACTTGTAACTTTAAAGAGAAGCACCTACACAAGGTACTTATTTCCCTATAATCAAAAAATACCAAATAGTCCTTACTGTGAAAGAAAGTTGAAAAGAAAATTAATTTACCTTTTAAGTAATAAAGAAATATAAGCATTTATCAAATAGGCAAAACTGTGGGAGGCACTTCTATTTACGTGCGTGTGTGTATGTATATATGTCTATGTGTGTGTATATATATGTATATATATAGATATATATATATGAAATCTAAGTCACTATTTTTCACCAATGTCTATACAAAAGACTAAGGAATTACAATACATAAGTTGGGAAATCATGCCATGTATTCTCTAAATAGTCCATGGTAAAAGAAATAACTATAATAAAATAACTCATAATATCCTATTTGGCCTTGTAGTTAACTTCACTCTCCAATTATGTTGCTAGTAAACACAAGAAAATCCAACCTAATAAAACTATAAATATTCACTATTTTTGCCTTATGGGTTAGTAAAATATAGAGATTATTTTCATTTTTCCAGAATGATCTTAAAAGTGACCATTAAACTTAGATAAGTCTTTTTGAGTTGTCCTCGTATGTAAGTAGTGCTCTCATTTCCCATTTATGTAATGAACATATAAAAAGGATACTTGATAAAAGGCATGCAAGTAGTAGATTCTAGAAGTGTTTTCCAAAACTCAATTATTTAAAAAAAATTTTTATTGGGATACAGTTGATATACAATATTATATAACTTTCAGGTGTACACACAGTGATTTACAACTTCTAAAAAGTTATATTCCATTTACAGTTACTATAAAATATTGCCTATATTCCCTGTGTTGGACTATATATCCTTGCAGCTTATTTTATACACAGTACTTTGTACCTCTTATTCTCCTACAACTATTTCGCGACTCCCGACACCCCTGTCCCCACTGATAATCACTACTCTGTCCTCTGTATATGTGAGTCCGTTTCTTTTTAGTAAATATACCACATCTTCTTCATGCACTCATCTCTTGATGGAAACTTAGGTTGCTTCCATATCTTGGCAATTGTAAATAATACTGCCATGAACACTGGATGCACATATCTTTAAAAATTAGTGCTTTCTTTTTTGTTGTTTTTTAGATAAATATCCAGGAGTGAAACTGCTGGGTCATACGGTAGTTTTGGTTTTTTGAGAAACCCCCATACTGTTTTCCACAGGAAACATTCCCACCAACAGTGTGTGTGGAGTCTGTTTTCTTGCCATTCTCACCATTCTCTTGTTATTATGTTTTTTTTTTTAAAACACTTTATTATTTTATTATTATTTTTAAACTTTTACTGAAATATAGCTGATTTACAATGTTGCATTAATTTCTTCTGTACAGCAAAGTGACTCAGATATACATATCTCAGATAGACATATATATATTCTGTTATTTGTGTTCTTTTTGATGATAGCCATTCTGAACCTGTGAGGTGATATCTCATTGTCGTTTTGATTTTCATTTCTCTGAGGACTTATGATGTTGAATATCTTTTCACGTGCCTGTTGGCCATCTGTAGGTCATCTTTAGAAAAAAATTCAGGTCATTTACCTATTTTTAAATTGGAGTGTTTGGTTTTTTTGATGTTGAATTGTATGAGCTGTTTATATAGTTTGGAAAGTAACCCCTTATCACTCATATAATTTGTAAATATCTCCTCCCAATAGATTGTCTTTTTGTTTTGTTGATAGTTTCCTTTGCCATCCAAAAGCTTTTAAGATTAATTAGTTCCCATCTATTTATATTTTCTTTTCTTTTGATTTAGGAGACAAAGCCAAAAAATGTATTGGTATCATTTGTGTCAAAGAGTGTTCTATTTTTACTTTAGGATTTTTATGGTTTCTGGTCTTATATTTAGGTCTTTAACCATTTTGAGATTGTTTTTGTGTAAGATGCTGGATAATGTTCTAATTTCATTCCTTTCCAGGTAGCTGTCCAGTTTTCCCAGCACCACTTAAGAAACTGTTTTTTTCCCCTCTACTGCATATTCTTGCCTTTGTTGTAGATGAATTTGACAATATAACCTCAGACTTAGTTCTGAACCTCCATACTCTTCCATCCATCTCTGTGTGTGCTTTTGTGCCAGTACCATACTGGTTTTGATTATTGTAACTCTGTAGTATAGTCTGAAGTCAGGGAGCCTGATCCTCTAGTTTTGTTCTTTCTCAAGACTGTTTTGGCTATTCGGAGTCTTTTGCGTTTCCATACAGATTTTTATATTATTTGTTCTAGTTCTGTGAGAAACATCCTTAGCATTTAGATAGGAATTATATTGAACTGTGGATTGCTTTGAGTAGTATGGTCATTTGAAAAATGTAAATTCTTCCAGTTCATAAACACAGTACATCTTTCCATCTGTTTGTACCATCTTCAATTTTGTTCAGCAATGTCTTATGGTTTTACAAGTGTAGGACTTTTATTTCTTTGAAACAAAGTGAAAGTGCAAGTCACTCAGTCGTGTCCAGCTCTTTGCAACCGCATGGACTATACAGTCTGTGAAATTCTCCAGGCCACAATACTAGAGTAGGTAGCCTTTCCCTTCTCCAGGGGATCTTTCCAACCCAGGGATCAAACCTAGGTCCCCTGCACTGCAGGCAGATTCTTTACCAGCTGAGACACAAGGGAAGCCCAAGAATACTGGAGTGGGGTAGCCTATCCCTTCTCCAGCAGATCGTCCCAACCCAGGAATTGAACCAGGGTCTCCTGCATTGCAGGCAAGTTTTTTGTTTTGTTTTGTTTTTTACCAACTGAGCTATCAGGGAAGCCTTAGGTAGGTTTATTCCTAGGCATTTTTTCTTCTTAATTTGGTAAGTGGGATTATCTCCTTAATTTCTCTTTCTGATAGTTCATTAAGATGTACAGAAATGCAACAGACTTGTGTGTATTAATTTTACATACTTCAGTTTTACCAAATTTATTAATGAGTTCTAGTAGTTTTCCAGTGGCATCTTTAGAATTTTCTCTGTATGGTATCACGTCATCTGCAAACAGTGAGAGTTTTACTTCTCCCTTTCGAATCTGGATTCATTTATCTTGTCTGACTGCTATAGCTAGGACTTCCAATAGTATGTTAAATAAAAATGGTGAGAGTGAGCATCCTTGTCTTGTTCCTGATCTTACAGGAAACGCTTTCAGCTTTTCATCACTGAGTATGATGTTCGCTGTGGGTCTGTCATATAAGGTGTTTATTATGTTAAGGTATGTTCACTTTATGGCCACTTTTGGAGCATTTGTATCATATATGGATGTTGAACTTTGTCAAAACCTTTTTCTACATCTATTGAGATAATCATACAGTTTTATTCTTCAGTTTATTAATGTGGTATATCACATGGATTGATTTGAGGGTATTGAACCATCCTTGAATCCCTGGAAGAAATCCCAATTGATCATGTTTTATAAATCCTTTTCATGTATTGTTGGATTCAGCTTCCTAATATTTTGTTGAGGATTTTTGCACCCATGTTCACCAGTAATAATTTTTTTTTATATCTTTGTATCAGGGTTATGCTGACCTCATGGAACGGGTTCAGAAGCATTCCTTCCTCTGCAGGTTTTTTGGAAAACTTTCAGAACGTTTCTTGTTAACTAATCTCTGAATCTTTGGTAAAATCGTCCTGTGAAGACATCTGATCTTGACTTTTGTTTCTGGAAGTTTTTGTTTTTTTTTTTTTAAGTTATTGACACAATTTCATCATTAATAATTGGTCTCTTTCTACTTTCTATTTCTTCCTGGTTCTAACTTGAGATATTGTACCTTGCTAAGAACTTGTCCATTTCTTATAGGTTGTTCATCTTATTGGTGTATAGTTGTTTTCAGCAGTCTCTTATGGTCCTTTGTATTTCTGTGGTGTCAGTTGTAACTTTTCCTTTTATTTTGGATTTTATTGATTTGGACTGTCTCTCTTTTTTCCTTGATGAATCTGGCAAAATGTTTATCAATTTTTTTATCTTTTCAATGAAACAGCTATTAGTTTCATTGACCTTTTTCTATTCCTTTTCTACTCTCTGTTTCATTTATTTCTACTCATATCTTTATGTTTGTTTCTTTTGACTAAATCTGAGTTTTGTTTGTTCTTTTTCTAGGTCCTTTATGTGTAGGGGTAGGTTGTTTATTTAAGATTTTTCTTGCTTGACAAAGTAAACTTGTATCACTATAAACTTCCCCCTTAGAACTGTCTTTATTACTGTGTTACTACTGATTTCTCCCTTATGTCTGTTAGTATTTGCTTTTTGTGTTTAGATGCTCCTATGTCGGGGGGCATATATATTTACAATCCTTTTATCTTCTTCTTGGATTATTCCTTGATAATAGTGTAATATCCTTGTCTCTTTTACCAGTCTTTATTGTAAAGTCTATTTTTTCTGAAACAACTATTGCTATCTTGGCTTTCTTTTCAACCTATTTGCATGGAATACATTCTTCCATTCTCTCACTTTCAGTTTGTGTCTGTTAGATTGAAGCAAATCTCTTGTTGGCAGCCTACATACAGGCCTGTTTTTACATTTAGCTACTTTATGTCTTTTAATTGTAGCATTTAGCTCATTTACATTGAAACTAATTATTGACATGTATGTTCTTATTGCCTTTTTAAGATTGTAAGGTTGTTTTTTTAGTTCTTTTTTGTTCCTTTCTTCTTTTGCCCTGTTCGCTTATATTTGATGGTTATGTTTACTGTTAAGTTTGGATTCCTTTTTCTTTTTTGTGTGTGTCTATCTATTACAGATTTTAGATTGTAGTTACCATGAGGTTTTTATATACCACTCATTATATATATATATATATATATATATATATATATATATATATATACATAGTATATAATATATATATATATATGATGGTTATACAATTACTGATCTCTTAATTCCAAATACATCTTTAAAACCCTGCACTTGTACTCTATGACGCTCATGATGACTGTTTTTGATATCATATTTTACATCTAATTGTTTTGTGTTTCACATAACTGCTCATTGTAGTTATGGATGACTTTACTACTTTTGTCTTGATATTCCTACTAGTTTTTTTGAGGGGATGATTTCCTACCTTTACTATATGTTTGCCTTTACTGATGCACTTTTTCCTTCCATGATTTTAGTGTTTCTAGTCATAATCTTTTCTCACTTAGATAAGTTCCTTTACCATTTGCTGTAAAGCTATTTTGGTAGTGCTAACTCTTTCAGCTCTTTCTTGTCTGTGACGCTTTTAATCTCTCTATTAAATATCTGAAAGAGAACCTTGCCAGGTAGAGTATTCTTGATTGGAAGTTATTCCCCTTTATCACTTTACGTATATCATACCCCACCCTTCTGGCCTGCAGCTTTTGTTGAAAAGTCAGCCTTATGGGAATTCCCTAATTGCTACCTATTGCTTTTTCCTTGCTTTTATATTTTCTAATTCTGTTTTGTTTTTAAGCCTATAATTTCATTCTACTTTCATTCTTGTCCTGCATTCTTTGATCATCTTTACAGTTACCCTGAACTCTTTCTCAGGTAGATTGCCTATCTCCACATCACTGAGTTCTTCTGGGCTTTTATCTTATTCCTTCCTCTGAAACATATTTCTCTGTCACCTCATTGTGTCTAAATTACTATTTTATGTATGTATAGGTCAGTTACATTTCTTGATCTTGGAGAAGTGGTCCTCTGTAGGAGATGCCCTGTGCATCCCAGGAGTCCATTCTTCTCTTGTCACCCAAGGGCCAAGGGCCAGCTTGTTCCAGGGTAGTGTCTGGCCTACATTTGCAGATTCTATCCATAGGCTGTAGGTACAGTTTTCTTGCTTCTGGTGTCTGGTCCCTAGTGGGTGAGGCTGGGCTACAGGCCAGTGCAGGCTTTGTGGTGGGAGGGGCTAGTGTCTGCCTATTGGTGGGTGGAGCTGAGTCTTGGTCCTCTGGTGGGCAGGGTCATGTCTAAGGGTGTGTCTAGAGGTGGCTGTGGGCATAGGAAGTCTTCAAACAGCATGTCGGTCAATGGATGGGGCTGTGTCCCTCCCTCTCGGTTAGTTATTTGGCCAGAAGTGTCCCAGCACTGGTGCCTACAGGCTTTTGGGTAGAGCCAGGTATTGGTACCAAGATGTCAGTCTCCAGAAGAGCTCACACAGATGAATGCTCCCTGACATATTCACCACCAGTGCCCGTTTCCCCAGGTGAGTCACAGCAACCACCACCTCCCCAGGAGACTTGCCAAGACTAGTGGGTCCCAGGCTCGTATGAAATTGTGGCTTTTGCCCTTGGCCCTGGTGTGTGTGAGATTTTGTGTGCCTCCTTTAAGAGTGAAATCTCTGTTTTCCCCAATTCTGTGTAGCTGTGCAACCAAGTCCTACTGGGCTTCAAAGCCAAATGCTCTGGGGGCCCTTATTCCCAGTGTCAGACCCCCACAGGTCTGACACTGAGGGGACTGTTCTCTGTAAGGGAGACACTGGGGAGAACCTCTGTAATATAATTATTCTCCAGTTTGTGGGTCACCCACCCAGAAGGTATCAGATTTGATTGTATCATGACTCCACTCCTCCTACCAGTTTTGTTGTGGTTCCTTCTTTATGTCTTAAATTGTAGAGATCTTTTCTGGTAGGTTTCAAACTTTTTCAATGATGATTGTTCTACAAATTTTTCTGACTTCAGTGTCCTTGTAAGAAGAGGTGAACTCCTCCTTCTACTCCACTTGGCTGCTCTCTCAGGATTCACTTTCCCCTTTGCTGCTTTTAATATTCTCTCTTTAAATTTTATTTTTGCCATTCTCATTACAGTGTCCTGGTGTGTTCCTCTTTGGGTTGGTCCTCTGTAGAATTCCGCACTTCCTGGACTTGGCAACTGTTTCCTTCTCCCAGGTTAGGGATGTTTTCTGCTATTATAATGTCAAGAATGTTCTGGGCCCCTTGCTCTTTTCCTCCTTCTGGGACTGCTACAATGAGAATATTAGGATTCTTGATGTTGTCCCAGAGGTCTCGAACTGTCCTTATTTCTTTTCATTCTTATTTTCTGTTCAGGATCAGCAATTTCTACTAGTCCATCTTTCAGCTTACTGATCCATTCCTTTGTATTATTTGCTCTACTTTTGATTTATTCTGGTTTATTTTTCATTTCAGTGCTTGTATTCTTCATATCTGTTTGGTTGTTCTTTGTATTTTCTGACTCTTTGTTAAAAATTTCTAACATCTCTCTCTGTGCATCCATTCTTCTCCCAAGTTCTTTGATTATCTTTACAATCATTACCCAGAACCATTTCCGGAGTAGGTTACCCACCTCCACTTCACTCAGTTCTTCTTCTGAGGTTTTGCCTTGTCACCTCATTTTGCCTAACTTGCTGTTTTTATTTTTAAGTCTGGTAGCTTGGTTATGTTTCCCATCCTTGGAGAAGGAGCCTTTTGCAGGAGACATCGTCCCAGCAGCATAGTTCCCCGTGGTCAGCAGAGTCATATGCTCTAGGGGTTTTCCCTAAGAGGTCTGTCTGGGCCTTTCTCCTGTGGCAGGCTGACTGTTGTGAGTGGTCCAGTAAACTTGGTTGGCTCTTGGTCTATTTAGTTACCTGGTGGGCCTTGGGCCAAGGCTGCTGGCCAGTAGTTGGCAGAAGTGGGTCACCAGGCAGTTGACTACAGAATCACAGGGGATTCCAGGGTGTGCTGGCTCACTGGTGGGTGCACTTAGGGTCCGGGGATGTTGCCTGCCCACTGATAAGTAAAGTCAGGTCCTAGGGCAAGTTCCAGCCTACTGGTGCTGATGGGCAGAACCAGGTCTTGAGGTCAGGTTGCCAGGCCCCAGGGTTCCTAAAGCAGGTGTCAGATCACTGGTGGGTGAGGCCAGTTCCTGACAAACTTTTCTGTGGGTCCTGAGTTTTCTTGAAGCTTGTGTTGGCCTGCTACTGGGAGGACCAGTTCGCAGATGGCCATTTTCTTATGGCTGGTGTGTGCATGCTCGTGGGCAGAGATGTCCAGAGGCAGATAATGGCTCAAGGGGTCTTCAGGAAGCCTATCTGCTGATGGGTGGGGCTGTCTTCATGCTAATGAGTTGCTTGGCTAGAGGTGTCCCAACACTGGTATCAAAATGGCTCTTGCCAGCACCAGTGTCCACATGGTAGAACAAACTCCCCAGATAGCTTCCACCAGCATCTATGTCCACAGGATAAGCCGCAGTGAGAGGAGGTGAATTCAGGGTCCTTCTACTCTGCCATCTTGCACATTCTCTCCTAAACTTTTTTTTAAATTGAAGTATAGCTGATTTACAATGCTGTGTTAATTTTTGCTCTATAGTGACTCAGTTATACACACACACACAGTTTTCTGTGTTCTTTTCCCTTATGTTTTTTCACAGGACACTGAATATATTTCCCTGTGCTATACAGCAGACCTTCTGGTTTATCCATCCTATTTTTAATAGCTGACACCTGCTAACCCCAAACTCCCGCTCCATCACTCCCACCGTGACCCCCTTGGCAACCCCAGATATACTCTCTATGTCTATGAGTCTTCCAAAATTAATTCTTTTTTAAGAGGTTTATTTATGTTTTTAATTAGAGGATAACTGCTTTACAATATTGTGTTGGTTGCTGCCATACATCAACATGAATCAGCCACAGGCACACATACGCCCCCTCCCTCTTAAACCTCCCTCCTACCTCCCACCCCGTCCCACTCTAGGTTGTCACAGAGCATCAGGTTGAGCTCCCTGTGCCATACGGTAAGTTCCCATTGGCTGTCTATTTTCATGTGGTAGTGTATATGTTTCCAAGCTACTCTCTGCATTTGTCCTACCCTCTCCTCCCCCACGCCGGAACTTAATTCTTAAACTTTATTACTTTAGCCAGCTATTTTTCATCATAGATTCAGGTATAATAAAGGCAGTACAAAAAGTAAAAGCCATGAAGAAGGGGAGGAGGATGAGAGACTGATTCTAAATCAGGTTCTCACTTTAAAATTAAAATAAAAATTTAAAGGGAAACATCCCTGGTGATCCAGTGGTTGGGACTCTGTGCTTCTACTGCAGGGGGCCCAGGTTCAAACCCTAGTCCTGGAACTGTGATCCCCCAGGCTGCATGGTACAACCAAAAATAAATATTAAAAAAAAAATAGAAGGAAAAAAGGAAAAAAATAATCTTTCCAATTTTGTAGAGAATCTATATAATAATCCTTAAAAATGGAAGTTAGTTAACAAATCTATTTTACCCAATACAGTAATATATTTTATATATCACCAATTTTGAGATTATTTATATTCTAAAACATTGCTTCAACCCTCTAAATCATTACAAGTGGTAGAATCTGCCATCCACTCTAGCTGAACAATCATCTACAATAAGTTGGCCATAATTCTTCCATTTTTGTATAATCTTATATGTGGGTGGTATTGGTTAGTTCTTATAAGTTATTTTAAACACTAGCATATCACAAAAAAATTGTCATTAAAAATAATATGTTCACCAACATATTTCTCAAGTACAGGATTATCTATTTCCCATAAAAAGAAACATTACTGTATTAAGGCTAAAACTCACAAAGAAAGTCAAGATACATTTAAGGAAAGCTTTCACTGAAAGGTTAATTTGCTCATCTTTGCAACTTTGTTATGTTTACTGTGTAGGTGATATACTTTCAGAGTCTAGAATATAAAACCACTTATTAGTAAGTTAACACTGTGGTAATTTATTCTGTAAATGTTAATATAAAATATGTAATTCATTTTCTACAATATCCAGATTTTCAAGTTCTGCTAAATTCTCAGGCCACATTATTGTCAAGTTAGGATACCTCTAGATAGCTGTAAAATTTGAATTCTTCTCTTTACAGAAGCAGATAAATTCTCTATTTGTCAAACTCTAAATTTGAAAACATTCTACAGCTTTGGAGAAAGCCAATGAGATTCCAAATTTACAACAAGGCAACACATGCTGTGCATAATCCTACAGGAAAAGAAACCCAGATTTTTAAATAGATAAGATTATGCACAGAAATAAAGAGCAATCAATTTCAAGTTTGAAACAGAATTTCAAGAAAGAAGGAAATATCAGAACATATGGTAACCGGTAAATAACTTACCCCTAGCTCCTTAAAGTAGAACATATAATGGAAAAGGAGAGTCACACAGAGAGCTAAAGAAGCACCTCCGGAATCCTCACAATGAAAAAGATAATGAATTACTGAATATGCAATATTTCTGAACTGAAATGGAAATGACCAATCTCTTCCAAGCCCTTCACTGCACAGATGAGAAATGTGAGGGGACGGGGCAAGAGATCAGGTAGATCTCATCATCAGCTGTGTTACTTTCAACAGAATTGATAATTGACTGAAGGTTGATTGCTAATTGGTTCCAACAGTAATTGACTGTCTGCAGCAGTAACTGATAACGTGACTGGAGGGAAGGTTACAGTACCTGTCACTAGTGAATAACAAGAGTAGAAGTATTAAACAGCATGTTTGGGAAAGGGATCAGAAAAAAATGGAAACAAACAGTCTTTCTGGTTCCCTCACATCTTCTGGATGTTCTCTCTCATTACTGGAGTTGTGGCAAGGTCCTGCAATAACGCTAAAGCAAAATATTCCTGAGCTGTCCTAATTAGTGCAAGGAAGAAAAACAATCTCATCATAGTTTCTCTTCATTGATGATCCCTCGATAAACTGCTCACCTCCTAGCCACCCTTCTGGAGGACACCCAACCAGGCTCTAAGGTAATTAAACTTGTAAAGAACAGTGCTCACAGCAAGTCTGGTGGAATGGCTTAGGGGTGTTTGCTCGGCTCAGCTCTCTGTCACTCAGTCGTGTACAACCCTATGAAATTCCATGGACTGTAGCCCGCCAGGCTCCCCTGTCCATGAAATTTTCCAGGGAAGAATACAAGAGTGGCTTACGATTTCCTATTCTAAGGGTTCTTCCCAGACCAGGGATCGAAACTTTTTTTTTTTTTTTAAATGAGAAAATTTGTTTTATTCATCATCAAATTTCCTCTAATCTTTGTTCTTTGACTCCTAGAGTTCTTTGACTCCTAGAAAATACCTAGAGATATTTTCTGTCTTCCAAAATTCTTTTTTTTTTTTATTTTTTTTTTTTATTTTTCAGTGGGTTTTGTCATACATTGATGTGAATCAGCCATAGAGTTACACGAATTCCCCATCCCGGTCTCCCATCCCACTTCCCTCTCCACCCGATTCCTCTGGATCTTCCCAGCCCAACAGCCCGAGCACTTGACTCATGCCTCCCACCTGGGCTGGTGGTCTGTTTCACCACAGATAATATACATGCTGTTCTTTTGAAACATCCCACCCTCCCCTTCTCCCACAGAGTTCAAAAGTCTGTTCTGTACTTCTGCGTCTCTTCTTCTGCCCTGCATATAGGGCCATCGTTACCATCTTTCTAAATTCCGTATATATGTGTTAGTATACTGTAATGTTCTTTATCTTTCTGGCTCACCTCACTCTGTATAATGGGCTCCAGTTTCATCCATCTCATTAGAACTGATTCAAATGAATTCTTTTTAATGGCTGAGTAATATTCCATGGTGTATATGTACCACAGCTTCCTTATCCATTCATTTGCTGATGGGCATCTAGGTTGCTTCCATGTCCTGGCTATTATAAACAGTGCTGCGATGAACATTGGGGTGTACGTGTCTCTTTCAGATCTGGTTTCCTCAGTGTGTATGCCCAGAAGTGGTATTGCTGGGTCATATGGTAGTTCTATTTCCAGTTTTTAAAGAAATCTCCACACTGTTTCCATAGTGGCTTAGGGTACTAGTTTGCATTCCCAGCAACAGTGTAAGAGGGTTCCCTTTTCTCCACACCCTCTCCAGCATTTATTGCTTGTAGACTTTTGGATAGCAGCCATCCTGACTGGCGTGTAATGGTACCTCATTGTAGTTTTGATTTGCATTTCTCTGATAATGAGCGATGTGGAGCATCTTTTCATGTGTTTGTTAGCCATCTGTATGTCTTCTTTGGAGAAATGTCTGTTTAGTTCTTTGGCCCATTTTTTGATTGGGTCATTTATTTTTCTGGAATTGAGCTTCAGGAGTTGCTTGTATATTTTTGAGATTAATCCTTTGTCTGTTGCCTCATTTGCTATTATTTTCTCCCAATCTGAGGGCTGTCTTTTCACCTTACTTATAGTTTCCTTTGTTGTGCAAAAGCTTTTAAGTTTCATTAGGTCCCATTTGTTTATTTTTGCTTTTATTTCCAATATTCTGGGAGGTGGGTCATAGAAGATCTTGCTGTGATTTATGTCAGAGTGTGTTTTGCCTATGTTCTCCTCTAGGAGTTTTATAGTTTCTGGTCTTACATTTAGATCTTTAATCCATTTTGAGTTTATTTTTGTGTATGGTGTTAGAAAGTGTTCGAGTTTCATTCTTTTACAAGTGGTTGACCAGTTTTCCCAGCACCACTTGTTAAAGAGATTGTCTTTTTTCCATTGTATATCCTTGCCTCCTTTGTCAAAGATAACGTGTCCATAGGTTCGTGGATTTATCTCTGGGCTTTCTATTCTGTTCCATTGATCTATATTTCTGTCTTTGTGCCAGTACCATACTGTCTTGATGACTGTGGCTTTGTAGTAGAGTCTGAAGTCAGGCAGGTTGATTCCTCCAGTTCCATTCTTCTTTCTCAAGATTACTTTGGCTATTCGAGGTTTTTTGTATTTCCACACAAATTGTGAAATTATTTGTTCTAGTTCTGTGAAAAATACCGTTGGTAGCTTGATAGGGATTGCATTGAATCTATAGGTTGCTTTGGGTAGAATAGCCATTTTGACAATATTGATTCTTCCAATCCATGAACACGGTATGTTTCTCCATCTGTTTGTGTCCTCTTTGATTTCTTTCATCAATGTTTTATAGTTTTCTGTGTATAGGTCTTTTGTTTCTTTAGGTAGATATACTCCTAAGTATTTTATTCTTTTTGTTGCAATGGTGAATGGTATTGTTTCCTTAATTTCTCTTTCTGTTTTTTCATTGTTAGTATATAGGAATGCAAGGGATTTCTGTGTGTCTTCTGCATCTCCTGCACTGGCAGGCGGATTCTTTACCACTGCGCCACCTGCTGAACAGCTAACATCTTGAGAGCCTCCTATGTGCCCGGGGCTCTTCTAGGCATATTATAAACATTTGTGCATTTAAATCTCACAAAATTTTATGAGACCCATTATTCCCATTTTGTAGAAGAGGAAATTAAGGCACAGAGAACAGAATACATTGCAGAGGTTTCCCAGGTAGAAGTGGGGTAACTGGGATTTGTGCAAAGGAAAACTGGTTCAAAGCTCAATCCTCATCACTTGGGGTGAATAGAAACAGAATTTCTACCGCTCCCCAACAACCACCTCTACTCTTGACAGTGTGGACCCCTACATACCTATTCGTTCATCAAACATGTTCTGATCTGCCTCAAAATGTCAGGTACTATGTTAGACACTGGAGGGACAAGTAGAATGGAGGAGCTCTAGCTTTAAGGGGGACCGTTGTCTATGAGACGCACATAATACAACAATTACGGGAGAGCAAGGTAAGTAGAGTCCCGGAGCAGAGCCATCAAAGGAGTCAGGAGGGAGGCCTTGCAGGGAATGTAGCTAAGAGGGAGTGAAGTCCAATATGCATTTAGATGAAGAAACAGGAATTCAGTGAGCTAAAAAGGGGCAGTAGGCGTAAGAAGGAAAGATATCAAAGACAGACATGAAGGATGCTAAAGTTTTCAGAAAATGCTTTCTTTTTAAGGTCAGAACAAACTGAACATCTAGGAAACAGTGGGTGATGAGGCTTAAGGCAGAAGACGGCAAGGGAAAGCCCTGCTTGTCACTTGGGTCTGAATCTTGTCTCTGACACCATGAGCAGAGAGCAGACACGAGCACGTTCAGATTTCAGAAGGACAGCTCTGTAGGTTAACTTTTTTTTTTCTAATTCTATAGTAAAACATACATTAAATACCTTAGCAGAATCACTTGACACCTTGAAAATCACTTCGTATCTGTAGAAGAGCCCAGGACCTTATAATTCTTTGTATTTCCTTCAATAAAGACCACAAATACCTTGCACATAGTATGTCAGCAGACAACCAATAGTTCAGTAAAGAAAAAACATCCTTGATAAGCTATTAATTCTTATCACCTTTTATCCCTTTAGAGCAGCTGCTTGATCTGTTTGTCCCTCTCATGAGTCATCAATAGTAAAGATTGGAGATCTCGTCAAGAGAATTAGAGATACCAAGGGAACATTTCATGCAAAGACGGGCACAATAAAGGACAGAAACAGTATGAACCTAACAGAAGCAGAAGATATTAAGAAGAGGTGGCAAGAATACACAGGAGAACTACCCAAAAAAGATCTTAATGACCCAGATAACCACAATGGTATGATCACTCACCAGGAGCCAGGCATCCTGGAGTGTGAAGTCAAGTGGGCCTTAGGAAGCATCACTATGAACAAAGCTAGCCGAGGTGATGGAATTCCAGCTGAGCTATTTCAAATCCTAAAAGATGATGCTGTGAAAGTGCTGCACTCAATAGGCCAGCAAATTTGGAAAACTCAGCAGTGGCCACAGAACTGGAAAAGGTCAGTTTTCATTCCAGTCCCAAAGAAAGGCAATGCCAAAGAATGTTCAACCTATCACACAATTGTACTCATCTCATACGCTAGCTGGAGAAGGCAGTGGCACCCCACTCCAGTACTCTTGCCTGGAAAATCCCATGGACAGAGGAGCCTGGTGGGCTGCAGTCCATGGGGTCACTAAGAGTCGGACACAACTGAGTGGCTTCACTGTCACTTTTCGCTTGCATGCATTGGAGAAGGAAATGGCACCCCACTCCAGTGTTCTTGCCTGGAGAGTCCCAGGGATGGGGGAGCCTGGTGGGCTGCCGTCTCTGGGGTCTCACAGGGCCGGACACGACTGCAGTGACGCAGCAGTGGCAGCAGCAGCACACGCTAGCAGAGCGACGCACCGAGCTCCCCAGGCCGGGCTCCAGCAGGGCACAGGCCGGGGACTCCCAGACGCTCAGGCCGGGCTTAGGAAAGGCAGGGGAGCCAGAGGTCAAACCGCCAGCATTCGTTGGATCACAGAAAAACATGAGAGTTCCAGAAAAGCATCTACGTCTGCTTTATTGACTAAGTCAAAGCCTTTGACTGTGTGGATCACAACAAACTGTGGAAAATTCTTCCAGAGATGGGAATACCAGACCACCTGACCTGCCTCCTGAGAAACCTGTATGCAGCTCAAGAAGCAACAGTCAGAACCGGACATGGAACAACAGACTGGTTTCAAAGTGGGAAAGGAGAGTATCAAGGATGTATACTGTCACTTTGCTTATTTAGCTTATATGCAAAGTACATCATGTGAAAATCCTAGGCTGAATGAAGCACAAGCTGGAATCAAGATTGCAGTAACCTCAGATATGTAATGACACCACCCTTATGAAGGAAAAGAGGAACTAAAGAGTCTCTTGATGAAAGTGAAAGAGAAGCGTGAAAAAGCTGACTTAAAACTCAACATATAAAAGACTCAGATCATGGCATCCGGTCCCATCATGTCATGGCAAATAGATGGGGAAACAAAGGAAACAGTGACAGACTTTATTTTCTTGGGCTCCAAAATCACTGCAGATGGTGACTGCAGCCATGAAATTAAAAGACACTTGCTCCTTGGAAGAAAAGCTATGATAAACCTGGACAGCATATTAAAAAGCAGAGACATTACTTTGCCAACAAAGGTCTGTCTAGTCAGAGCTATGTTTTTTTTCCAGTGGTCATGTATGGATGTGAGAGTTGGACCATAAGGAAAGCTGAGCACTGAAGAATTGATGCTTTTGAACTGTGGTGTTGGAGAAGACTCTTAAGAGTCCCTTGGATTGCAAGGAGATCCAACCAGTCTATCCTAAAGGAAATCAGTACTGAATATTCATTGGAAGGACTGATGCTAAGGCTGAAATTCCAATACTTAGGCCACTTGATGTAAAGAACTGAGTCATTAGAAAGAACCTTGATACTGGGAAAGATTGAAGGCAGGAGGAGAAGGGGATGACAAAGTATGAGATGGTTGAATGGCATCACCAACTTGATGGATATGAGTTTGAACAAGGTCCAGGAGTTGGTGATGGACAGGGAAGTCTGGCCTGCTGTAGTCCACGGGGTCGCAAAGAGTCAGACACGACTGAGTGACTGAACTGAACTGACTCTTGGAAGGACTGATGCTGAAGCTGAAGATCCAATACTTTGGCCACCTGATGCAAAGAGCTGATTCATTGGAAAAGACTCTGATCCTGAGAAAGATTGAGGGCAGGAAGAGAGGGGGACCACAGAGGACAAGATAGTTGGATGGTATCATTGACTCAAGAGACATAAGTTTTGAGTAAACTACTGGAGGTAGTGAAGGTCAGGGAAGCCTGGTGTGCTGCAGTCCATGGGGTCGTAAAGCGTAAGACATGACTTAGCAACTGAACAAGAACAGCAAAAGCTCAGTAGGTTAAGGACACAACTTCATTTCACCTCCAAGTCCTACTGCCCCAGAAAGATAGTGCGAGGTTGTGTCCAACTCTTGCGATCTCATGAACCGTAGCCTGCCAGGCTCCTTTGTCCACGGGATTCTCCAGGCAAGAATACTGGAGTGAGTTGCCATTTCTTCTCCAGGGAAGCTTCCAACTCAGGAACTGAACCCAGGCCTCCCGCATTGCAGGCAGATGCTTTACTGACTGAGCTACATGGGAAGCCTCCAAGAGAAGAGTAGAAACAGTGTGTGAGCTCTATGGCTTTTTTCGCATTCACACCTCGAATTGTAACTGCTTTCCAGATGCCTGCTGGTTTTCACTCTTAAAACTGTCAGCACAGTTTCTCCTTTTTTTAATTTCTAAAACTAAAATGTCTAACTTGTTCCCTCTGACATAGGGGGAGTTAAATGAAAATGTACTTTCCAGAAGAAATCTGTCTTCCCCTTAACACATAATAGGGAACACCTTGCGAAAACAGCACCCATTTTCCATGCTTCCACAGGGGGATGACTGTGTCTCCCCCTTCCCAACTACACCTACCCACCCCACCCCCCACCCCCACCCCGAGTCACTGCACCAATGTGTTGATAATTCACCTAAGAACATTCATAGTCTGAGGTAAACTTCAAGGAAGACTGACTAACTTACATTAGTACATCCCCCCACTTCTTTCTGTCTCCCCTTTAACCCCTCTTTTTCTTACTCTGGTTTCTACTGTGGTTGTTTACTTGTCTTGTAAATTGTTGTTTTGTAGGTCTGCAATTAACATGTGACTTCATGTCACTTATTGCCTTAGAGTTTAGAAGGAATGTACTTTTCCCCCCAACTCTTTAATATGTCTAAGTCACTCTCATGCAATTCAAGTTGCTTGTTTTCATGTCTCCATCACTATTCTTTCAAAATTACATCCCCTAGCCCTTTCTTTGATCTGACCAATTCTTTTATTACTCTCTGAACTTGTCTATGTCATGACACAGGTGAGTAACTCCTCAAGCACCATCGACCAGGCTACATTACTTCATCACACGTGTTCCCTTGATGTGCCTTGAAATAAAGATGTATCTGAAACTAACAATAAACTGTACAGAGTAGTCATTGTATAAAGAGCACTATAAAGGATATTCTGAAAGGAGAACCAATAGAAAAGAATACTCAGTTCCTCAAGTAAGTTTGCAATCCAGTTAGGCACTGAGAGGACTGATCAGAGCAGGATCCTGGGGGGAAGGTTTTAAGCCAATTTCAAAGGAGATTAAAACTGGATGGAGTTCAAATTGTACACATTTTCCTGACCTTTGAGAATTTACTTGCACACAATGTAAAGGGTAAGAGAGTACTGCTGCTGCTGCTAAGTCACTTCAGTCATGTCCAACCCTCTGTGACCCCATAGACGGCAGCCCACCAGGCTCCCCCGTCCCTGGGATTCTCAAGGCAAGAACACTCTAGTGGGTTGCCATTTCCTTCTCCAATGTGGGAAAGTGAAAAGTGAAAGTGAAGTTACTCAGTCATGTCTGACTCATAGCAACCTGATGGACTGCAGCCTACCGGGCTCCTCCGTCCATGGGATTTTCCAGGCAAGAGTACTGGAGTGGGGTGCCATTGCCTTCTCCAAAGGGAGTACTAATTTTGTTTAATTTTTTCATTATCTAACACTCTGTAACAGATGTGACTATTCTCAATAAATACTGTAATGTGTAGGAAGACTCAACTTTCAATTTCCTGATGTTAATCAATTCCTATCCAAAGCTAGAATTTTCAAAGGTCAAATTTAGTTCTATTTACCTTTCAGCTAGTCCATTTACATCAGAAATATGTTGAGAGTCTTAGGACAATACTTTGAAGCACATATTTCATATGTAATTTCAAAAGCAAAAAATAAGTTAAAAACTGGGCAGTAACCAATTTAACTACCATAAATTAATCTTTAACATAGGAATAAACATTTTTAGAGACTATAATTGACATTTGGCTATTTATATATTGTAGCATGTAAATTAATTTCCAGTTTAAATAGTATTTCAAATGCCAAAGAATAAAAAAATACAGAATACAGACAGTCCTGTTTCTGTCTTATGAAATAACCCTTTAGCTAGGGCAGCTTTCAAATCATACTGGTGGTTTAGTCACTAAATCGTGTTAGACTCTTGCCACCCCATGGACTGTAGCCCACCAGGCTCCTTTCTCCATGGGATTCTCCAGGCAAGGATACTGGAGTGGGTTGCCATTTCATCCTCCAGCGGATCTTCCCAACCCAGGAGTCAAACCCAGGTCTCCTGCATTGCAGGCAGATTCTTTACCAACTGAGCTACAAGGGAAGCCCCTCAAATCATATTATTTGAATTAAAATAATCAATAAGTGAGGTCTAAAGAAAGTAGCTTCATTTTAAAACTTTCTCACCCATGGGCCTCGGGTGACAGCACTGGAGGGTAGCAGCGGGTCTCTCTCCGTGTGCACCTTCCACCCCTCCCAGCTAAGAAGAGGCATTGGGAATCATGGGCCTTGTCTAGGGACATGGAGTTCTCAGAGTTATTAAGTACAGGGAGAGAGCAAAAGTCAAAGCCAATTCGGTGTACTCCAGAGCACGTGAATGGAGAGAACAGCTGCCTGAAGAAAACAGAGTGAACGCACCAGCCACATTACCTCCATGGAGGGACCAACCCTCTGCACTCATCATGTCCATCAGCCACAGAGCAAACCAGCCAGAAGCCTCTCACTTCCTCTGCAAGGGCAGCTGACAGACAGACAGACTGCTGTCTAGTAACTAGAAGCAAGGCGTGTTACAAGAAAGAACTGCTCATTTTTCAAGAGTAGTGAAGCACTAAAGTTTGAGAATTTGATACAGTTTAGCACAAAGTTAAATATGTATTTTTGATCCACTCAGCTTCAATGGAAGCTTCTAAAACAAATCTTGACATCAGACTCTTATGTATGGTATAAATAGGATAACTTAAATTTCTCACCTCATCATTGGATGATTCTGGCATGAGATGGTATTAAATAGCCATAGGAAAATTACATGTGTAAAAGTCTAAATTTTATCATAATAGAGAGAACATTAGGTACAAAGTCAGACCTCTTGTTCAAATCATGACTCTTACCCTTTATCAATTTTTGATCTAAAGCAAGTTAATTTCTACAAATGTCACTTTCCCATCAGTTAAATATGAATTAATAAAAGTGACTTTAAAGGGTCATTTTGAGAATTGCCTAATAACAGGTACACAGTGCACAGGTTCTAGTTTCCCACATCCCTCTTACGGCCGTTATTGCAGGCTTTATGAAACAGACACATACCATCTCAGAAAAGAACCCCTCCTCAAGTAAACTAATGACAAAGAGCCAATGACTCCAAGAGTAAATGATGTCACTACTGAGTGCTTGACCTCAACTGCCTCCCAAATAATTTATTGCATTTTCTAGTTTCTAGATACTTCACTGGCAACAAAGATATGAGAAGGTATGAAATTTAAATTTGTCTGTTTTGCTTAAGAGTTTCCAGGCTATAACACCAGGTGTTTTAAAATTATCCAGTTCATCAGGTTTTCCACATACTATTGGTTCAAAGCTCAAGAAAACTGGAAAATCACTATAATTTTATACACACAGATGAATATCTACCTTATATTATTCCATATGAAATCTTAATACACAGAGCAATGTTGTATGTGTTGATAGATACTTTTTGTTCAGGTTTTCTTTGGGATTATCAATGTAACAGAGAATTCAATAATATGCACTCTGGAGATAATAACTAGAAAAATCTAACATATTATCTCAAATTACAACTTAGTCATGACAAAAAAACTGCTGCAAGAATAATGAGATATTTTGAGGGCACAAATTTTTCTGATTATTTCTTTTTACTTCTCTTCACTGTATTCATGCTTGGCTAATCACTACACTTAGATAGCATCACTGACTCAATGGACAAGAATTTGAGCAAACTCCAGGAGATAGAGGAGGACAGGGAAGCCTGGTGTGCTGCAGTCCATGGGGTCACAAAGAGGTGGACACGACTTAGTGACTGAACAACTACAAGGTAATGGACTTCCAGCTGAGTCCACCAGACCTCTCCAAGTACCCCAGCCTGACAGAGGTCTCTGCTCTTTAAAAAAAAAAAAAGAAGAAGCTGGGAAAAGCTGTTTTATGACATTATTCTTAAGAGTGTCTTTACTCTTATCATAGTGACCTGTATAGCTATATTTCTGAAAAGCACCTGAGGATTTATAAAATGAAATTCTCAACCAATTTATATCTCCATGTCTCCTCCAGGAGGAGCATACTTCCATTTACGCTACAGGGCTGCTTCTTTTGATAAGGGGAGTCATTTTATACTTGGAAAAGTTCTCAAAAATCATCAGATTCTTTGATTTTTACAGAGAAGAACATCACATCCCAGAGAGTATGCCATCACTAACCAGAAATTGACCTGGGCCTGGAACCTGGGAAGGAGCCATCTCATTTTCTACTTAGACCCCCCTCTAGAGAACATGCTTCATGCTCGCAATTTCTAATACTAGGTTATTTTCAAATTATAGTTGGAAGAATATATAAACAAATTTTAAAAATGATTTTACATCCAAAAGAACAACTGCTAACCACAATTACTATTCCATACAAATGTTTCTTATTTTTGCAGGAAGTGCATTTTGGCGCAAGAAAAAAAAGAGGTTAGATTTGATTTCTTTAGTAACAGAATAAGAAAGTTTCTATGGAAATTAAACAGACACTAACTAATGTTTCATTCACCAAATCAACTTGAGAACATAATTTGATTTTCGAAAAGCTCTGGGCATTTAAAAAAAAATCATATCCATATGACTATTAGTTCAACCAGGCACATTTCCACACGACACCTGAATGGTCACTGTTTCCTAGTGGAGTTAGCAGTTGTGGCCCAGCTCTCTGGCCAGATGTGGAATGATATGGGTTCTGAGGAGCTTGTGCCCAGAGCCACTTCAAGGCTGATTTCCTTTGCCAAGTCTGAGTGGAAGAAAACACCCACCCACCTGCCTGGAGTCCCCTGCAGGCTGAGAAACACGGGAGGCCTAGCTGGCTGGACAAATGGAAGATAAGGCAGACAAACATGAGAGAAAAGGATCCCACAGCCTAATTAAGTCTTCTTACCTGCTGAGCAGCATCTGAACATTTTTTCGGAGTTTCTAAAACAGCAGATTGAGAGTCTGGGTTGAAAAGGAAGAAGACAGGCAATATGTTAAAGAGCAGATTTTCCCATTTCTTTGACCAGAAAATGAAACTACAATATACCTTCAACCACAATAAGCACTCAAACACCCAGGCTACTTTCCAGCTATACTTCCGCGCTATGAGGACATGACCACTTTTCAGTACATGTAACACACAAAAGGACATGCTCATGTCACTAGGTATTTTTAAAATTAGATTAGCACTATGCCCTTCTTTACATATCAGTCATGATTACTTATCTCAATAGCTAGTTTCTATTTTGTGCCAGGAAGTATCTGCTAAGACAGTCACTGCTCATATTATTCTCTTAAGTCTGTACAGTGACGGAAGCCAACTCCCTAGCCTGGAAGGACAGGGTCCTGGGCACCTTATCTGACTGTTGACAGTTGACCTTGCACTTTCAACAAGAGATGATGTGCCCTTGCTAAGAGGCACTGATATGGTCATCTGAGACAGAACCTAGGGGACTGCAGCTTCTTCACGCTAGAACCTAAGGGATAACCAAGGCTATGTTTCCTTCTGTTTTTTAAGCTAGGGGATGCTTTCTGTGAAGCTCACATGGCAGTTAGAAAAATAAAGACATAAGAGAGCCTTCAGGAACTGCCAGCGATTGTGGATTGGAGTCTGAGAACGACTTCTCCTGTCCATCCTTGCATCACAGTGAGGAACTGAGGCCCAGACACAGCTGGTAGGCAGACAAAGATGACTCTGTCTCCCCACTGTCCCACTGCTCCCCATCCCAGACAGGTACACAGACCAGATGCCTGACAACACTCTGGGGGATACCTCAGACTTTTCTAATTTAGCAGCATTTTAGTTCACGTATGTGACAGTGCACAGAAAAAGCAAAAGGCATTCATGGGTTAAATCATACAACATGTTGTTAAACTACATTGAAAGTTCATTTCACTTAGATTAAAGCATGGTCTCCACCTGGGCCCCACGAGCCTCCTTCGGCCTTCTCCTCTCCTGCCACCCCGACCTCTGCACCGTCCCCACCCGCTAAGCACCCTCTGGCCACACCAGGCTTCCTGCCGCCCTGTGCACACAGTCCTGCTCCCTCCAGGGGATCTGGTGCGTGGGGATGTCGGCACACACACCCTCCCTCTCCCTGTTCCATGGAGCACCCCATTCTCTGTTGCTCTCTCCACAAAGTCGATCCTCGAACAAAATGCTATAGAATTCACTTGTTTGCCAACTTATTTCTCTATCTTACCTGACTAGATCAAAGTCTATAAAGACAGATACTTTGTAGACTCTTTTCCTTACTGACTCCCCAGCACTAGAACAGGGCCTGACACACAGTAGATGTGTAAAATATGTGTTGAGTGTTGTGGGAGGGGATGAAAGGTGAGACCAAAAATGATGAAACTACGGAAGCAAAGCGGGAGCCCCAGGAGAGTGGGCGCTGGGCAGGGCACAGGTGGCCGTGCGGTTGCTGGGCCTGCACCTAAACTCAGGGTACATCTTTCAGAACACAATCACTGAGAACAGCATGGCATACTCACTCACCAACAGGTACCACTGTGGCAACAATACTAACAAGCAGCTTTAACACACAAATGTTTTCCCAAATACTATATTTCACTAAGTTAATCAAAAGATTTGTCTCTTATACTGACAGATCTCTATTTTGAACTCAACACAAGAGCTGGCCATTTTTGAAGAAAGATCTTTAACATCAAAGCGAGGACAGTTAATAGTAAAGCAAATCCAGGCTCTGGAACACTTCTGTTTTCTGCAGGTCTTAGTCATCTTCAAATCCTCCGAAACACCACAGACTTAAGACAAGACCCTGGGGCTTTGTAGAAATGAAGACATTTTCTCTTCCTTGTCTGTCTATGCAGGCAATGAAGGCAGAGCCCACAGGGTCTGTGGGGCGAGGGGAGGGGGGTTGTGTCACAAACAGCCCTTCCCCTTAGAGACACATACAATGTTTCCTAGTTTTTTTAAAAAAAAAATAGTCCTAGGCCACGCAACCTGCTCCAAAAAGCAAACCTCTGGATTCTGATGGTAAAAAGAATGTCACCACTTCACCAAAACAAAGAACTAGAGAGTCTTATCAATATTCCACTGTTTTGAACACCTACATCTGAACTTTGATCTGAACTGAGTTCATCCTCTCACCCTCACCTCTTGAACTATTTCCTTGAATCAGTGTGTTATGACACCTAGGAGAAGTTTATACACCAAAATATTCTCTTCCAGATCACAAGCTGGAGCACAGAAGTTCTAGAGGGTCAAGATTTTAAGTGAAAGAAGTGTACAGAATAACTACAAAGTAAGGGGGAAACAAGTGAGAACAATCAACAGAAGAAAGAAAAACAAACGTCAAGGAGAAGGAAAACAGGAGAATAAGAAGGAAAAAGAAGGAGGGGAAGCAAAAGAGTAAAAGGAAGCATGAAAACTCACAAAGGGCTGCCCACCGAGGGACTACACAGGCTGGGCTGTGCCCGGTGAAGGGCCTCTGAGCACCGGGCCTTCAGGAGCCTGTGGGCAGGTGGGGGAGAAACCCGCCGGGCTCCAGTGTCCTCGGAGTGTGGACCCCTGGCATGAACTATGAGGGCGCTGGCCTCCCACCCCTCCTCCCACAGCCGGGGAGCTTTCAGAACTGCCTTCTGTCAGGCCTGCCCCGCAGACAGTCCCTCTTCATCACCAGGACGGGTGTTTTCGGAATGATCCAGAGAGAGCTCTCAAGAGCACATCTCAAACTGCCAACTCCTCCACCCACCTTTCCTAAGGATTGAGAAACTCAGTTTAGTTCAGTTCAACTGCTCAGTCATGTCCAACTCTTTGCCACGCCATGGGCTGCAGCAAGCCAGGCTTCCCTGTCCATCACCAACTCCCAGAGCTTACTCAAACTCATGTCCTTCGAGTTAGTGAAGCCATCCAACTAGAAGTCTAAGAAACTAGACTGGTTTTAAAAAAATTACTGTCTGAAGTAGAGTGGGAGAAAGAACATTCCTGACAAAAATTTAAATGCTCCATTTAAAAAAAGAGACAAAAACCTCACAAAAATTTCTGGGTGCTCCACAACTCCAAATATGCTTCAAAAATAATCTCTTTATCATCACAAATAAGTCAGTGACTTACAAAACAAAACATACCTGGATGAGGTTTACATTTGTAGAGAGGACAGTAAGAAAAAGGGTAGGATATGCCACTCTGCTGGGAATGGAAAATACATCAAATACCCTTCAAAATGCAGAAAATATACCTTCTGAAAATGAACTAAGTAGTCTCTCAAAACTTTTACATTTTAATGAAAAATGTGCTTATATAAAATTACTAAATTATAGCTTCTTTAATGATCAATTTGATTCAAATCTAATCAATTTAATTGAAAGAAAATTCATTAAATTTCATTTAAATACCATGACTTATGATTAGCAACCTAACCAATGGTAGATGTCTTTACTCTGGTATGCCATGTCCTTACACAAATGAAGATGGGGTTAAAAATGTAACTTCCCTAGAAGGGGTCAACCCTGTATTCTGCTTATTTGATTATTTAATAGCCTGGATCTGCCCCTCGTTGCCAACAAAGGATGTCCACACAGAGGCATTAGCCTGCATATATGAGGGGGAAATGCGAGCTGATTTAAAAAAAAAAATGAAACAAAACTGAACATGGAGAATCATCTCCAGGAGACATGGTTTATCTGCTTGAGAGCATTTTATTCCTGAGTCAGGTAGCAGGTTGAGAGATAAACATCATCAAACACCCCTTGGTCCCTTACAGAATCTTGGTTTTTCCTCAAGTGAACACGATTAAATCATCAGGACAAACTTAGAAATGAGTTGAGAATGCTCTTCACACTATATTTCATCCCACAGAAGCTCCTTTATTTAGAAGCTGTAGAAACACTTCTTTTGGATACTAGAGGACAGAAGAGTTGTCCTTCTGAGATTATTGCTTTTGATCTCACAGACACAGGGCATGATCCAGCTGTGTTCCCACTTCCCTTTCTACCTTAAACCTGAGGGATAAATGTCAACCCCCTTTAAAAACTGCAAGTCCTTCTGAAATTCATTTCAGTATGCTGGTTCACCTCAGTGCTATACTCAATTCCTTTCAATTTAATCTATTTCCCTCTATCATCTTTTTGTACACCTCACATATTTATAAGCTGCTCAGATATCTTTTTGGAGCCAAGGTGGATTACCATTCTTTCAGCCAGCAAGTAAACACAGGTTTTAGGATTCCTATACAAAAAGTTTGTCACGTTTCTATCAGCTATCCTTCCATATTTTCCTCCAGGACTTTCTGTGCCCAAATTGCTTTTCTAAAATCAATCCTCTGTTCAATCTCTTGACCATTCACTTTTTTAAAGAAAGATAATGGACCTGGATTTCCCTGATGGTTCAGTGGTTAAGAATCCACATGCTAATGCTGGGGACAGGAGTTCGATCCCTGGTTCAGGAAGATTCAACATTCCAAGGGACAACTAACTCCATGAGCTGCAACGACTGAAGTTGGAGTGCCTAGAGCCCATGCTCCACAACAAGAGAAGCCACTGCAATGAGAAGCCCCAGAGCCACAACTAGAGAAAGTCTGCACATAGCAACAAGGACACAGCCCAGTCAGAAATAAATAAATAAAATTAAAATTTTAAAATAATTTATTGAAACAAAGAAAGAAAGGGATGTTCCTGGCTGTCCAGTGGCTAAGACTCCGTGCTCCCACTGCAGGTAGCCCTGGTTTGATCCCTGGTTGGGGAACTAAAGATCTCACATGTGGCAATGAAGATCCTATGTGCTGCAACTAAGACCAGGAACAGTCAAATAAATGTATATATATATTTTTAAACTTTTTTTAAAAGGAAGATAGTGGCCTTGATTTTCCAAAGATGCACCAAGAATGATCAAGTCACTCTTCACACCTTGACCCTGTTCTCCACGAATTCAAAACCAAAACCAAGTCTCTCTTTGTGTAAACCTATCAAGTAACCTTGGTGATGAGCCCCTAAAATGATCCTTGGGTTCTTTCAGCACACACACAAGTCCATCAAACATAATACCTGCATTCATGTGTTGAGTAGATATTTTAATAATATTTATATCTTTTCAAACAAAAAATCTTCATTTATTCAATGTTTAAGTATATACTGGATTCAAAGGTCTTGAAATGTTGGGAGTCTACACAGAAGACAGGTAATAGATACAGATCAGTTCCTAACCTAAATAATTCAAATGATAGAGGTATGAATAAAATGCCAGGAGGCTCCAGAAGAACCACCGTGGTGGGGGTGGGTTGCATCAAATAAGTAAAGGAAAATGAAGAGAGAAGATAAGGAGAAAAGATAACTCAAAAGGATCTCTTCTTATTAACGTTTCTGCTACAAACTTCTGGAGCAAGCACATTGCCCTCTAATTTCCTTTCCAGCCTTCTAGGAGACTTCACTCTACAGACTTCAGATGGTCAGCCTCAGCACCGCAGGCTCCTCTCTGGAAGCAACCGAAGATCCCCAAGAACCCACAACCCCTGAGGCCTCACTGCAGCCTCCGCACCTAGATTTACACAGAGGAAGGTCCGTTTCTTCACCAGTAGATGAAGGTGGAGAAAGCCAGTTTCACAAAATGGATTGTGGAAAAACAGAAGTGCGGTCCCCGAGAAAGGCAGAAAAGGCAGCAACATGAATCTGAATTAGCCTGCCAGGTGGATTAGTGGCGCTTCCCTGGTGGCACTAGTGGTAAAGAATCCACCTGCCAATGCAGGAGACAGGAGACCCCAGTTTGATCCTTGGGTTGGGAAGAGGGCAATGGAAACCCACTCCAATATTCTTGCCTAGAGAATCTCTCGAACAGAGGAGACTGGGGGATACGGTCCACAAGTTCACAAAGAGTCAGACACGACTGAAGTGCCTTAGCATGCTCACATGGGGATTAATAACCAGTGTAAAGAAGAGCCAAAAGACAAAAAGTCAAAGAAAAACCAAGTTGTCAATTTTCCAAGATAGAACCACAAGTCTTTCTTCTTCAGAAAGAAAAATAATCAGGGAGTTCTTTTACTTTAAAACAAAGCTGAAAGGGACCACATGCTGCAAATAGCAATATTAGCTGTAAAGTCACTACACAGATCACAGTCAAGTGCACTGGAAAGAGTTTATCACTATTAATGATCACATTATCAATATTTGCAATTAAAATCTATTTTTTAAAAAATGTAGGGTCTATGCATGGTTTTCACTGTGTTACTGACATCCTCACTTGGCAGCTTACAACAGGGAGGGTGAACGGTCCCAGAATGAGAACGCCCTGCAGAATCCTGCAGAATTATAGTAGGAAAAGCTTAGGAAGGGCTATTAGACCATTTTGGACAAAACAGTTATTGGGCTCTTGGGTTTATTAACAGGTCAGCTGGAGAAAAATAAGTCACTACATTATACTATTTTCTACTTATCCTTATCTCCATCATCCTCTTTAAGAATACACATTTTAAGAGGAGACTAGTTGTTATATTAAAAATTGCTACTCTGGTATTTTGCAAGTTATATAGAATAACAAAGAAAAAATTAGTTTGCAAACTTCTTGGCCTCAGTTCCAACTATCATCTCTTACCAAACTAAAATTCATATTATCACTAATTAACTTTCTGTCTAGCATTCCTCCAGTTTACAAAAAAAATCAGTAAGATAAAATGTTTCATAACATTTTTAAACAGCCCTAAAATTTTAGAGAATAATATAAATGCTTCAGTTAAAGTTGAGAAGTTCACCCTAGGGATGAAAAAAATGAAACATCACCCTAAACACTGGTGTAAACACAAGATATGAACAGCTGTTAAAATAACTCTCAATGAAATTGACTGATTCTACTGTAGCTACACCTAGCTATTTCCTAACCAGTAAGTAACTTCCAGAAAAACATCTACTTCTGCTTTATTGACTATGCCAAAGCCTTTGACTGTGTGGATCACAACAAACTGTGGAAAATTCTTAAAGAAATGGGAATACCAGACCACCTTACCTGCCTCCTAAGAAATCTGTATGCATATGAAGAAGCAACAGTTAGAACTGGACATGGAACAATGAACTGGTTCCAAATTGGGAAAGGAGTATGTCAAGGCTGTATATTGTCACCCTGCTTATTTAACTTATATATGGAGTATATCATGTGAAATGCCAGGTTGGATGAAGCACAAGCTGGAATCAAGATTGCTGGGAAAAATATCAATAACCTCAGATATGTAGATGATACCATCCTTATGGCAGAAAGTGAAGAGGAACTAAAAAGCCTCTTGATGAAAGTGAAAGAGGAGAGTGAAAAAGCTGGCTTAAAGCTCAACATTCAGAAAACTAAGATCATGGTATCTGGTCCCATCACTTCATGGCAAATAGGTGGGGAAACAATGGAAACAGTGACAGACTTTATTTTCTTGGGCTCCAAAATCACTGCAGATGGGGACTGCAGCCATGAAATCAAAAGACACCTGCTCCTTGGAAGAAAAGCTATGACCAGCCTAGACAGCATATTAAAAGGCAGAGACATGACTTTGCCGACAAAGGTCTGTCTAGTCAGAGTTATGGTTTTTCCAGTAGTCATATATGGATATAAGCACTGGACTAGAAAGAAAGCTGAGCACTGAAGAATTGATGCGTTTGAACTGTGGTGCTGGAGAGGACTCTTGAGTGTCCCTTGGACTGCAAGGAGATCCAACCAGTCCATCTTAAAGGAAATCAGTCCTGAATGTTCATTGGAAGGATTGATGCTGAAGCTGAAACTCCAATATTTTGGCCACCTCATGCGAAGAACTGACTCATTTGAAAAGACCCTGATGCTAGGAAAGATTGAGGGCAGGAGGAGAAGGGGATGACAGAGGATGAGATGGTTGGATGACATCATCGACTCAATGGACATGAGTTTGAGCAAGCTCTGGGAGTTGGTGATGGACAGGGAAGTCTGGTGTGCTGCATGCAGTCCATGGGATCACAATGAGTTGGATATGACTGAGCAACTGAACTGAACTGAAGCAACTTTTAACATAAACAAATAAAAATGTACTTAATAGGATAAATACTTTAAGTTATATAATTTTCCCTTTAAAACTAAATTGTTTTACATGCTCGTTTTTTTCAGGTGTTACATAAGCACCCTCTCATCTCTGAGATCTACCTCGGCCCTTGATCAACTGTTCTCTGTACCACAAGAAAGGCAAAGCCCTACGTAGAACATGTTTCTTATGTGACACCTCTTGTTTGTGGTTCGTTTGAGAGAGTACAGTCCACCAAGTAAACATGAAGCAGTGTTTCAGAAGCATCGGCCTTTAAAAGAGGGTACACAAGGCTGGGTGTGGGCTCCCACTCAGTGCCTCAGTGGAAAGAAAGAAGAAGCAAATGCATCACTTCGGGATGAGGAGAAGAACAGAGGCTGTGAGCAGTAGGCCCCCTCTGCAGATCTTTGGACAGTAGTCTGAAATAAAGTCACTGATGGTGTGAGCCATTGTCGGTTTTAAAGGGACTCATGAGGAATATAATGACTGCATTCTGGATGCTAATCTATGCTTTCACTCTTAGATAATTCTCAAAGTATCCCTATGCAGTAGGTGTTATCTCTGCTACCATTTTACAGGTGCAGAAACCAAGGACAGAAGTTAGGAAACCTACCCAAGGTTATAAGCTGATACACAGCAGAGCCCAAGCTCCCTGGTCACGCTCTTCACAGAGGTCCCAGCTAGGCTTTCACCCAACATCTTTCTCTCAATAAGCCTATGGAAATAAAATATCAAATTCTTAACTCTAACACCATGCTATGATACCATTTAGGAAAATTTGATGAGGGAGAGATTTCTGAATTCTAATAATACCCTTCCATTTACTCTTCCCTGATGGATCAGATGTCAATATTCCTGATCAGTCCACCAAGAAGAAGCTGTGATTTATTAAGCCAAAATGAAAAAGGAAGCAAGGAGTAAGACAACCAAATTCCATAAAAACATTGTTATACAAATATGATTCTTAATTCAATACAATGAAGTGCTTTTCTAGGTTTGGGCTCCATAAAAAGCTGATGTAAATGTCATGCTACCTTCAAAGTACTTCAAAAATAACAAAACACTTTAGGACAACACAAGGGACAAAATGAAATAAAACAATTAAAAAGAAATATTTTTTAGAAAAATGTTACATCTGAACAGCGTACAATTTTTTAAATTACTTAAAATTTAGATTTAGTAGAATGTACAGCTTCATCTTGCCTCTGTCAACTATCTCTGAAGGCAAAGAAAAAACTAACAAAAGCTCAAAGAGAGTAGTAAGGGAAGAGGCAGGGAAGGAGGTGAGGTGGCTGCCACCTCTGAAGCCAAGAGACAGAGAGCTCCCTTCTGAGCTTTCAGCCCATATGGTGGGTGGCTTCCTTCCAGGTGGGGGCTTCAGCTGGGCCCCAAAGCATTGGTTCTCAGACTCTGTACACAGTACTAACTGGATAGCTCTAGTTTCCCAGTGCCCATAACTATGAAGATAGGGTGTAAGAATTTCCAATTTAACAAGCTTCCCAGTGATTTAGCCTGATTTGTGTGAAGATTATAATCTAAGAAATACTTGGAAGAGAAACCCAGACTCACTACTCAGCAGGTGCTTCACAGACATTTGATGCTACTTTCAGAACATACACTCGCCCTGCGGGCCTACCTGCGTCAGCATCCTTAGGCTTGTGTTCTTCATCAGCAGGTTTAGATGGCGGCCAAGCAGCTGGGACTCTCCTGGGGAACTGCCCTTCGATATAATCCAGTGAGTGTGTGGGTTGACTAACTGCAGCCCAGGTGTAAAGTTGATCTTGCTATATTAAAAAAAAAAAAATTAAGCTATTTTAATTCAATCACAAAAAATGGAGTCTTCTTGATTGATATTTGCAACATCCTTTCTATCATAAATATATGTGTGGTAGGCATATATATATAGATGCAAACATACATAAAACATGAAGCAGCATTTTATACTATTCAACGTAGATTCATCACATAAACTTTCTTTCACACATTTTCATAACCATATGTGTTTCAACTTCTATGGTAAAATTTAAGTCTCTTTCTTTGGAGGTAAAAGGCCATGTGGGTCTGCAGGGAATTACAAGGTCAGAAAATCCACCCAATCACGGAGTCCCCTGACTAACCATCTTCAATGCACTGGAATATGATGTCCCTTTAAAATCTATGTAAACACTTGTGGCAAAATCAGAGAACAGGCAGTGCTGGGCACTCAAGGACAATAAACAGCTTCCTCATCTTCAACAACAGAAAGCCCAGGAAACTAATTATCCTCAATCCAGGTCGGGAACAGTTTAGGAGAGGAACTATAAAAAAAGTAAGTGAACTTGCCAAGGAAAAAAGAACTGGACAGGGATCCGGCAAAGAAAGCTCTTCCCAGCTGGAGACCAACAGAATCTGGACAGAATGAGAAGCAGGCTCATAGCTACATCTTGTGCCAAGAAGCCAAGTGGGAACCTTAGAAAGGAGGCCACTCTGAGGCTGTAGACCCCTTTGGAAACTGCCCGCTAAGATTTCAGGGTAACAGGTGCTTCAGGATGCAGGCACCAATGTACACAAGCCCTAGGTTCTCTTCATGACATCCTCCTTACTCACAGGTATATTTCCCTAAACCTTTTGATCGACACAGCAAATAAAGCAGAGAGAGTAATTGAGTGGTAGAAACAAAAACAAAAAACATGATATAAACACTATGCTGAGATTGAACTTGAGTCAACCAATGGAGAGGCATTGCTATTTCCAAAAATTTGCTTCACAAATTAATTGAAGAACTTCATAAATTATTCTTCAGTGTCAACAGTAAAATACGATGTATATATCAGTTAGTTTAAGCTTCACCTTTAGGGACAGTCACTGCCCGTATCCAAGAACTCAGATTCTCAGGTCTGAATCAGGAAGGGTCCCACTGTAGACCCTTCAGCCAGTCATATCTTTCACATACCTACATCTTGATTGACACCAGGTCTACTGAATATCAGAAATAACTTTTTATTGGAAAAATGAGTGGTTTAATTAACATGATATAAGAAATGAGCTCTCGTTGGTAAAAGTAAAGGAATCAATGGACGTGGACCAGCAAATCCCTGTCCAGGGATTAGACATCAGAGAATATCCTCCTTCTGGCAAGAACAAGGTGAGATGTGCACAAGGGGCAATATCAAGGCTCAGCGTCCCCTTCACATCCAGAAAATGTAAGCCTCTAGTGGAAGGAGCAGCCAAGCACCTGGCAGGGGGTTGAGTTGTATGTTTCCCGAAAGGGGGCTCTGACTCAGAGAGCTTCATCATCCTAACAATAAACCCACCCAGTCTCAGACTCGATTTGCTCCACAGAAAAGAGTCAGCGCCAGCAGCCATGGGGACAAGTGGTTTCACTCAGGATTTCAGCATTCAGCAAATACGAAGTTTGCTAAAAGCGCTCCATAAAAGCCTACATAAACCACAGACAGCCTGGCCAGTCCTGCAGTCTTTCAGCCCCACCCCAGGACTGGAACACATACAGACCTGTAAGGTGACAAAACCTCTCCTTCATCATACGGCTCCACAAGCAGGGAATAAGTACGAACTAAGTTCTGTTGTAGTTCTTAAAGAATCAAATGTCAACTCTTCCATCTGTCTTTTTTCTATAACCCTCCTATTCATCCTCCCAAGTTCATCTCCCCACATGTCCCCAATCAAGCTCCACTCCACTGGAATGCCCCAACCTAGCCTTCCCCAGGCACAGCATCTAACCAAAGATTAAGTCCCACTGGGGTCTCCCCCGACTCCCAAATCACAGCATGTTAGCCCCGCCTCTTGTTGACAGTTAATAGCACGCAATCCAGGTCAGTGGCTGAACCTATTTCTGAGTACACTTCGCCTTCCTTTAACCGCCTGAACTACTTCAGCACAGGAAGTGTGTATACAAATCCTGTAAAATTTCCAAGCACTCCATAAAAGCCACTTAATGTCTACTGAATTAACACATTTTTCAGATAGGAAGAAAAAGCAAGAGGGATGGTTTATCAACATGCGAGCAGCTGGAGCTGTGATCTCATTTTTTTCATCTGCTTATTAACAAAAGTACCAGAGGGGTACTATGTGTGCATTAAACAGAAAACAAAGGTGTCAAGCGATCCATTATATCTAAACCTATTCACAACTGTACCACGTAAAGAAAAACACAGGGCAGACAAAACTCCTAGGATAGAACCAGAACTGCACCCCAGACACATCTCCTAACTTTATAACTTCATGTTCTCACCAGTAACTCAGAAATAATGCCTGTTGTTGTCTTTCTGCAGGACTGGAGTGAGCAGGGCAAATGCTACATGAAAAGAGCTGTGTAAACCACATGGTGTAATTCAAACATAACTACCGCAACAAGTACTTGCTTTGATTTCTTTTTTAAATTTTTATTTTTGGTACATTAAATTTACTCATAAAAAATTCTAAAAATGTGCAATTTTGCCTTTTTAACAAAGTATAATAAAACTTCCTAAACAATACTTGACATTTACAATTCAAAATCAAGTTAACAGAATATTAAATATTTACAAAACTGTATCTTTTAAAGGGCTTCCCTGGTGGCTCAGACGGTGAAGAATTTGCCTGAAATGTGGGAAACCTAGGTTTGATCCCTGGATTGGGAAAATCCCCTGGAGAAGAGAATGGCTACCCACTCCAGTATTCTGGCCTGGAGAATTCCATGGACTGTATAGTTCATGGGATTGCAAAGAGTCGGACGCTACTGAGCTACTTTCACTTTCACTATCTTTTTAAAAATATTTTTTTTAATTTTAATTGGAGGCCAATTACTTTACAATATTGTAGTGGTTTTTGCCATACATTCACATGAATCAGCCACGGGTGTACATGTGTTCCCCATCCTGAACCCCCCTCTCACCTCCTTCCCCATCCCATCCTTCAGGGTCATCCCAGTGCACCAGCCCTGAGCACCCTGTCTCATGCATCGAACCTGGACTGGTGATCTATTTCACACATGATAATATATATGTTTCAATGCCATTCTCTCAAATCATCCCACCCTTGCCTTCTCCCACAGAGTCCAAAAGTCTGTTCTTTACATCTGTGTCTCTTTTGCTGTCTCGCATATAGGGTCATTGTTACCATCTTTCTAAACTCCATATATATGGGTCAATATACTGTATTGGTGTTTTTCTTTCTGACTTACTTCGCTCTGTATAATAGGCTCCAGAAGTTACATGCAACTTTGTAGAACTGACATAAAAGAATGGCTCAAAAATGGGAGAATTTTCCTTCATTCCTAAAAAGAAAGTGCATCCAAGAAGCTGTGAAGATTCTTGAGTACATGAGGCCTTTAGTTTCAGTACCAGAGCCTGTCTTTGTGCATCTAAGAACTTTGCACAGATGAGGGGCTACTTACAACACGGGGATGGACTGGCCGGAGCTCCACTCCCTCCAGTAGCAGTGTAGTAACACTGACCTTTGGCCTCAACCAGCACAGTATGTAGTTTGCACATGTTGATTAAAGATACTCAGTTTGATTCAGAACCTTGGGAGTTTTAAGTAATTGAGCCTCTTCAGAACCCTTGGCTGTAAATGTCATTTGCCTAACTTTGTGGGAGTCATCTGCACTTTGGAAAGGACAGCCAACCCACTCAGGTGCCACAGGCTCATCCACTGGGACAGATGGTCAAGCTAAGCAGGGTCACGGTTTCCCTTACAATGTTTAAGACTCTTCAACATGTAATGCCATCAGTTACCAGTGTGTAAAACAAACAAGGCATCAAATAAGCCACCATAGAGGCAGCAAGAATGATAGTGACAGGGTGTGAGAAGGGTGCAACCCAGTTCCCACTGAGCAAATGCTCACTAGAAACAATGGAATGAGTGGACAGATGCAAGCCTCCAACAGTTTGTGCTCAAACAGGAATGCATTACGGCTGTATAACATTAGACAAAGTCACTACCCACTATGCCCCTCCACATGTAGCACTCATTGTAAACTAACTGTGACCTTCCTTTGATAAAGGACCTAGGATTCTAAGCAGTGACTTAAAATACTGAACCTACTAACTGCGATACTAACAAGCTGAATCATGTAATTTTGGGAGACTATAAATGATGCTGGCTTTTTAAAATACCCAGTAAGGCAGGTTGATTCCTCCAGTTGAGAAAGAAGAATGGAACTGGGGAAATCAACCTGCCTGACTTCAGACTCTACTACAAAGCCACAGTCATCAAGACAGTATGGTACTGGCACAAAGACAGAAATATAGATCAATGGAACAGAATAGAAAGCCCAGAGATAAATCCACGAACCTATGGACACCTTATCTTTGACAAAGGAGGCAAGGATATACAATGGAAAAAAGACAATCTCTTTAACAAGTGGTGCTGGGAAAACTGGTCAACCACTTGTAAAAGAATGAAACTAGAACACTTTCTAACACCATACACAAAAATAAACTCAAAATGGATTAAAGATCTAAATGTAAGACCAGAAACTATAAAACTCCTAGAGGAGAACATAGGCAAAACACTCTCTGACATAAATCACAGCAAGATCTTCTATGACCCACCTCCCAGAATATTGGAAATAAAAGCAAAACTAAACAAATGGGACCTAATGAAACTTAAAAGCTTTTGCACAACAAAGGAAACTATAAGTAAGGTGAAATGACAGCCCTCAGATTGGGAGAAAATAATAGCAAATGAGGAAACAGACAAAGGATTAATGTCAAAAATATACAAGCAACTCCTGAAGCTCAATTCCAGAAAAATAAATGACCCAATCAAAAAATGGGCCAAAGAACTAAACAGACATTTCTCCAAAGAAGACATACAGATGGCTAACAAACACATGAAAAGATGCTCCACATCACCCATTATCAGAGAAATGCAAATCAAAACCACAATGAGGTACCATTACACGCCAGTCAGGATGGCTGCTATCCAAAAGTCTACAAGCAATAAATGATGGAGAGGGTGTGGAGAAAAGGGAACCCTCTTACACTGTTGGTGGGAATGCAAACTAGTACAGCCACTATGGAAAACAGTGTGGAGATTTCTTAAAAAACTGGAAATAGAACTACCATATGACCCAGCAATACCACTTCTGGGCATACACACTGAGGAATCCAGATCTGAAAGAGACACGTACACCCCAATGTTCATCGCAGCACTGTTTATAATAGCCAGGACATGGAAGCAACCTAGATGCCCATCAGCAGAAGAATGGATAAGGAAGCTGTGGTACATATACACCATGGAATATTACTCAGCCGTTAAATAGAATTCATTTGAAGCAGTTCTAATGAGATGGATGAAACTGGAGCCCATTATACAGAGTGAGGTGAGCCAGAAAGATAAAGAACATTACAGTATACTAACACATATATACAGAATTTAGAAAGATGGTAACGATGGCCCTATATGCAGGGCAGAAGAAGAGACACAGAAGTACAGAACAGACTTTTGAACTCTGTGGGAGAAGGGGAGGGTGGGATGTTTCGAAAGAACAGCATGTATATTATCTGTGGTGAAACAGACCACCAGCCCAGGTGGGAGGCATGAGTCAAGTGCTCGGGCCTGTTGGGCTGGGAAGACCCAGAGGAATTGGGTGGAGGGGGAGGTGGGATGGGAGACCGGGATGGGGAATTCGTGTAACTCTATGGCTGATTCACATCAATGTATGACAAAACCCACTGAAAAATAAAAAAAATAAAATAAAAATTAAAAAAAATATAAATAAATAAATAAAATACCCAGTAATATATATGTATTTATTATTCTAGGTGCTAGCTCCCATTTTCTCAGTGCACTTTCCTTTCCAATTTTCAATATTATAATATAAAAACTAGAAAATAAGGTAGAAAATTGAGTGTTCTACTTAAAAAAAAAAAGATGAGTGTTTTGTCCTAAGGTTGCATTCTACTTCAGTCTGTACATACCACTTTCTCCATTCTTGGAGATACAAAACGCGAGCACAAGCTTTAAAATATGACAAGTTACACAGAGCAAATTGGCTGGCCACAACTACCTGGTTGCCACAGCATTTGGAAACTGAGCCCACGCTTTCAGGAAAATGACCATGTAGTTGAAAGAGTCAGTCTGATCTGTTTCTAGCTGATGAGGACATCTTCTGAGGAAATGCCAAATGCTCTTTAGGCTCACCGACTGTGGCTGCTTCTGGAGAGAAGCTTCATAAGAGAGAAAACACTGCTAGCAAATATTCCCAAGTTCAAGTAAGGGATTCACTTGGGAACAGGTCTCGTGGGTAGGCAGCTGAATGCTTTGTGTTCTGTGGGTCTCATGTTTATGTTTTACCATTCTCAATTCAAAATGGCCTCACTGGAGATAGCACTCAGCACACGAACTTTCAAAGACAGCTGGAAATTTCTCTAAGGCTTCTGACGACTGAAACACAGCTGTACAATGCCTAAATTCATTTCCTTCAATTAGAATGTTTGTTTTAGTTTTTTGCTGTGTTTAGTATAATAACGCTAACTTCTTACATTTATCAAAACAGCTGTAAGAGGGTGGGCAGGACTGAGTTAAGGGGTGTGTCCAGAGATGGCAATGGACTTAGAGTTCTTTTAGGCAGCATGTCTGCTGACATAGGGCTGTGTTCCCAACCGGTTGGTTGTTTGGCCTGAGGCATCCCAGTACTGAAACTTACAGGCTGTTGAGTGGAACCAGGTCTCCATATCAGGGGCCCACAGTGTCTGCCTCTGACTCCAGCCAGAGTTCACATAGGCCCCTGCTGTGTCTGCCATCAGCTTTTAAGACTCCAGAGAGAGCTACAGTCGCCTCCCTGCCTCTCCAGGAGACCCTCCAAGACATGCACTGTGATAAAACTGAAAAAATTAAACTTGGGGAAAACAAGATTTGATGTCTGGATCCCAAGTCAGAGGCAGGCCTGCCCAGCTTGAAGCTTTGCTCTTCAGAACACAGGCACAAGTCACCCCTAACAAGAAATCAACACAAACAACCCAACCAACATTTCCCTCCAAGGGCAAAAAACAAAAGGGAGAAGTAATACAGCCCTAAAGCCTGGGAAAAGGAGACCCCAAGTGGAACAAGTCAGAAAAAAGTGATGAAAAGACAGAGAAGTACAGTACAAATGAAAGAGTAAGGCAGAAACTCACAAGACCAAATAAATGAAGAGGAAATCACCAATCTCCCTGAAAGAGGATTCAGAATAATGAGAGTAAAGATGCTCTGAAGACTTAAAAATAGAATGTAGAAAATGCAAGAAGCATTTAACACAGTTAATACAATCACCAAGGACATAGAAGAAATAAAGAATAAACAAACAGAGATGAACAACACAATTACTGAAATTAAAAATACTCTAGAAGGAACCAATAGCAGAATAACTGACAGAGGAAGAGATAAGTGAGCTGGAGGATAGAGTTGTGGAAATAACTGCTGAAGGGCAGAATAAAGGGAAAGGAATGAAAAGATTGAGGATAGCCTCAGAGATCTTTTGGACAATATTAAATCAACATTCCAGTTATAGGGGTCCCAGAGGAAGGAAAAAAAGGCACTGAGAAAATTTTTGAAGACATTATAGTTGAATCCCCCACATAGGAAAGGCAATAGTCAATCAAGTCCAAGAAGCACAGAGAGTCCCATACAGGGTAAACCCAAGGAGAAACACATTGATACACATATTAATCAAGCTAACAGAGATTAAGCACAAAGAAAGAATATTATATGCAGCAAGGGAAAAGCAACAAGTGTCATAAAAGACAAAACCCAGACAATAGCCAGTGGATCTTTCAGCAGAAACTCTGTAGACCAGAAGGGAATGGCAGGATATATTTAAAGTGCTGAAAGAGAAAAATCTACAACCAAGATTACTATACCTGGCAAAGATCTCATTCAAAATTGATGAAGCCAAAAGCTTTACAGACAAGCAGAAGTTATGAGAATTCAGCATCACCAAACTAGCCTTGCAATAAATACTAAAGGTACTTTACATAGCCAGTAAATACAAGAGAAAGACCTAAAATAATAATAATAATAATCAAGAAAATGTCATTAAGAACATATGTATCAATAATTACCTTAAATGTAAATGAATTAAATGTACTAATCAAAAGACACACACTGACTGAATGGATACAAAAACAAGACCTATTTATATGCTGCCTCCAGAAGACCCACTTCAGACCTAGAGACACACGCAGACTGAAAGTAAAAGGATGGAAAAAGATATTCCATGTGAATGGAAACCAAAAGAAAGCCAGAGGGCAATCCTTATTTCAGAAAAAATAGACTTTAAAATAAAGAATATTATAAGAGACAAAGAAGGACACTGCATAATGACCAGGGGATCAACCCAAGAAGACATAACAATTGTAAATATTTATGCACCTAACAGAGGAGCATCTAAATACATAAGGCAAACACTAACAGGTGTAAGAGGGAAAACCTACAGCAACATAATAATAGTAGGGGACATAAACACCCCACTTACACCAAAGCACAGATTATCAAAACACAGAATCAATAAGGAAACTCAAACCTTAAATGAAACATTAGACCAAAGGACCTAATTGATGTCTTCAGGATTTTCGGTACAAATGCAGAAGAATACACTTTCTTCTCATTGCACATTGAACATTCTCCAGGATAGACCATATCTTGGGCCACAAATCAAGCCTCAGTAAATTTAAGAAAACTGAAATTGCATCAAGTGTCTTCTCTGATCACAATGCTATGAGACTAGATATCAACTACAGGAAAAAAGTGCAAAAACACAAACTCATGGAGATTAAACAATATGTTACTAAATAACAAAGAGGTTACTGAAGAAATTCTTAAAGAGATGGGAATACCAGACCATGTGACCTGCCTTCTGAGATATCTGTATGCAGGTCAGGAAGCAACAGTTAGAACTGGACATGGAACAACAGACTGGTTCCAAATAGGAAAAGGAGTAGGTCAAGGCTGCATAATATCACCCTGCTTATTTAATTTATATGCAGATTATATCATGAGAAATGCTGGGCTGGAGGAAGCACAAGCTGGAATCAATGGCCAGGAGAAATATCAATATCTCAGATATGCAGATGATAACACCATTGTGGAAGAAAGTGAAGAAGAACTAAACAGCCTGTTATGAAAGTGAAAGAGGAGAGTGAAAAAGCTGGCTTAAAACTCCACATTCAGAAAATTAAAATCATGGCATCCAGTCTCATCACGTCATGGTAAATAGATGGGGAAAGAGTGGAAACAGTAACATACTTTATTTTGGGGGGCTCCAAAATCACTGCAGATGGGGACTGTAGCCATGAAATTAAAAGAAGCTTGCTCCTTGGAAGAAAAGTTATGACCAACCTAGACAGCATATTAAAAAGCAGAGACATTACTTTGCCAACAAAGGGTCTGTCTAGTCAAAGCTATGGTTTTTCCAGTAGTCATGTATGCATGTGAGAGTTGGATCATAAAGAAAGTTGAGCACCGAAGAATTGATATTTTTGAACTGTGGTGTTGGAGAAGACTTGAGAGTCCCTTGGACTGTAATGAGATCAAACCAGTCCATCCTTAAGGAAATCAGTCCTGAATATTCATTGGAGGAACTGATGCCAAAGCTGAAACTCCAATACTTTGGCCACCTGATGTGAAGAACTGACTCATTTGAAAAGATCCTGATGCTGGGAAAGATTGAAGGTGGGAGGAGAAGGGGACAAAAGAGGATGAAATGATTGGATGGCATCACTGACTCAATGGACATGAGTCTGAGTAAACTCTGGGAGTTGGTGATGGACAGGGAGGCCTGGCATGCTGCAGTCCATGGGATTGCAAAGAGTTGGACACAACTGAGTGATCGAACTGAACTGAACTATTGAAGAAATAAGAAAGGAAGTCAAAAGATTCCTAGAAACAAATAACAATGAAGACATGACAACCCAAAACCTATGGGATTCAGCAAAGGCAGTTCTAAAAGGGAAATTTATAGCAACATAATCATATGTCAAGAAACAAGAAAAGCATCAGATAGACAAGCTAACTCTACATCAAGAGCAGCTGGAAAAAGAACAAAAAACCCCCAAAGTCAGCAGAAGGAAGTAAATCATAAAGATCAGAGCAGAAATAAATGAAAAAGAATGAAGGAAACAATAGCAAAGATTGATAAAACGAAAAGCTGGTTCTTTGAGAAGATAAACAAAATTGACAAACCACTAGCCAGACTCATCAAGAAAAAAAGGGAGAAAAATCAAATCAACAAAATTAGAAATGAAAAAGAAGAGGTTACAACAGACAACACAGAAATACAAAGGATCATAACAGAATATTATAAGCAACTATATGCTAATAAAATATACAACCTAGAGGAAACAGATTCTTAGAAAATGTCAACCTCGCAAGACTGAACCAGAAAGAAATAGAAATTATGAACAACTGAATTACAAACACTGAAATGAAAACAGTGATCAAAAATCTCCCTAAGAAACAAAAGCCCAGGGCCAAATGGCTTCACAGGAGATTTCTGTCAAACATTTAGAGAAGAGTTAATGCCTATTTTTCTGAAACTCTTCCAAAAAATTGCACAGGAAGGAACATTTCCAAACTCATTCTGTGAGGCCACAATCATCCTGATGCCTAAACCAGGCAAAGACAATATGAAAAAGAGAAAATTACAGGCCAACATCACTGATGAACATAAGATGCAAAAATCCTCAACAAAATTCTAGGAAACAGAATTTAACAACACATTAAAAAGCTCATACAGGGAGGAGCCAAGATGGTGGAGGAGTAGGACGGGGAGACCACTTTCTCTCCTAGAAATTCATCAAAAGAATAACTGAACACAGAGCAAACTTCACAAAACAACTTCTGATCGCTAGCTGAGGTCATCAGACGCCCAGAAAAGCAGCCCATTGTCTTCGAAAGGAGGTAGGCCAAAATATAAAAGATAGAAAGTGAGTCAAAAGAGCTAAGGACAGAGATCCGTCAGTCAAAAGAGCTAAGGACAGAGATCCGTCCCGGGAAGGGTCTTAATAGAGGACGTTTCCAGACACCGGGAAACCCTCGCACTGGTGGGCCTGGGGGAAGTGTTTGAATCTCAGAGTTTGAATCTGACTGGGAGGGATACAATAAATAAAACCTACAAATTACGAGCCTAAAAGCAACTCCCAGCAGAAAAGTACCCCAGACGCCCGCATCCGCAACCAGCAAGTGGGGGCGGAACGGAGAGGAGCGGGCGGCATTACTTGGGGCAGGGCCCAGGCCTGAGTGCCCTGAGGACAATCAGAGGGAGCTTTTGTGAGTTCCCAGCTTGAACTGTGGGAGAGCAAAAGAGAGAGAGAAAATTAACCGGCCTGAACACAATGCCAGCCGTTCGCAGAACAAAAGGACCGAGAAAGTCCTGAGAAGAGCTCGCAGGCTGCGGACCGGCCCAGCCCCACCAGAGGCAGGAGGTAGGAGGCAGGGGGGAGGGGAAGGGGGCAGGCTCGGCCCTAAGGATCACATCCCCTACCACACTGTAAACGGGCCTCCGCCTTCTAATAAAAGACCTCCCGAGATTCTGGATAGTCGACATCCGCCGGGAGGGTCGTGGCTAGACACGGTACACGCGCCTGGCCAGGGCGGACGGGTATTGGGGCTGGGGACAAGGAGGGCAGAAGGCGCACGCACCCGACTGGCGCGGGCGGAAACTGAGGCTGGGATCGCGCAGGGCAGAAGACGCGCCACACCCGGGGAGAGAGCGCCCGACAAGCGCCTGGCGGCCTGAGCCACTCGGGCGGCATAGGGACAAAACGCAGGCGCAGCTTTGTGTACCACGATTTTGTGAATCACCCGAAGGCTGGAACCGCGCACAGCGTGGGGCGCGCTCCATGCAGAGCAGCTGGGAGCCGGAGCAGCCCAGACGGAGAAAATAGCACCGGCCCCTCCCCGGAGCGCCAGCCCCTCCCTGCAGCGCCAGCCCCTCCTCTCAACGCGACAGAACTAGCTACCTGAATAAGAATCCACTTCCGCCCGCCTGTGTCAGGGCGGAAATTAGGCGCGGAAGAAAGCGGCAACAGAAGCCAAATAAACAAAGGGAACCGCTTCAGAAGGGACCGGTGCAACAGATTAAAATCCCTGAAGAAAACACCGACTTCACAGGAAGGGCCTGTAGATATCGAGAAGTGTAAGCTGGAACGAGGAGATATCTGAAACTGAGCCAAACCCACATTGACCACAACAGCTCCAGAGAAATTCCTAGATATATTTTTTCTTTCTTTTTTTTTAAGTAAGAAAAAAAGAAAAATTTTTTTTTCTTTTTTCTTTTTTCTCTTTTATTTTCCTTTAAAATTCCCTATTACTCCTCAACTTTCATTTTCATAGATTTTTACGATTTTTTTAATTAGGTAAAACAATTTTTTTTCTCTTTTTTTTCTTTTTCTTCTTTTTTTTTTCTTTTCTTCTTTCTTCTTCTCTTCTATTTTCTATTTTTCTTTTTCTCTTATTTCTTTTAAAGTCCTCTAGTACTCCTCTTACTACTCCTTAATTTTCATTTTCAATACACTATAACCTTACAGGAAAAAAAAAAAAAGAAGAGAAACCCTATTTTTAAACCAAACTTCATATATATTTCTAAAATTTATTTTTTTATGTTTGGGGTTTTGTTTTTAATATAGTATTTTTAAGAGTTTAACCTCTACTCTAGATTTTTAATTTCTGTTTTTCAGTATATGATATAAATTGTGAACATTTAAGAATCCAATATTCAGCTCCCATTTTTATTCAGGAGTGTATTGATTATTCTCTCCCAATCTTGACTCTCTGTTTTCTACCTCAGAACACCTATTTCCTCCTTTCCCCTTCTCTTCCCAATCCAATTCTGTGAATCTTTGTGGCTGTCTGGGCTACGGAGAACACTCTGGGATCAGACAACTTCGTAGATCTGTCTCTCTCCTCTTGAGTCCCCCTTTTTCTCCTCCTGCTCATCTCTATCTCCCTCCTCCCTCTTCTCTTCCTCATGTAGCTCTGTGAACCTCTCTGGGTGTCCCTAACGGGGGAGAAACTTTTCACCATTAACCTAGAAGTTTTATTATCAGTGCTGTATGGTTGGAGAACTCCTGAGACTACAGGAAGAATAAAACTGAAATCCAGAGGCAGGAGACTTAAGCCCAAAACCTGAGAACACCAGAAAACTCCTGACTACATGGAACATTAAGTAATAAGTGACCGTCCAAAAGCCTCCATACCTACACTGAAACCAACCACCACCCAAGAGCCAATAAGTTTTAGAGCAAGACATACCACGCAAATTCTCCAGCAACGCAGGAACATAGCCCTGAACGTCAACATACAGACTGCCCAAGGTCACACCTAACACATAGACCCATCTCAAAACTCATTACTGGGCACTCCATTGCTCTCCAAAGAGAAGAAATCAAGATTCACACACCAGAACACTGACGCAAGCTTTGCTAATCAGGAAACCTTGACAAGCCAATCATCTAACCCCACCCACTGGGTAAAACCTCCACAATAAAAAGGAACTACAGACCTCCAGAATACAGAAGGCCCACTCCAGACACAGCAATCTAAACAAGATGAAAAGGCAAAGAAATACCCAACAGGTAAAGGAACATGAAAAAAGTCCACCAAGTCAAACAAAAGAGGAGGAGATAGGGAATCTACGTGAAAAAGAATTTAGAATAATGATAATAAAAATGATCCAAAATCTTGAAAGCAAAATGGAGCTACAGATAAATAGCCTGGAGACAAAGATGAAAAGATGAAAGAAATGTTTAATAAAGACCTAGAAGAAATAAAAAAGAGTCAATTAAAAATGAATAGTGCAATGAATGAGATCAAAAACACTCTGGAGGGAACCAAGAGTAGAATAACAGACACAGAAGATAGGATAAGTGAGGTAGAAGATAGAATGGTGGAAATAAATGAAGCAGAGAGGAAAAAAGAAAAAAGGATCAAAAGAAATGAGGACAACCTCAGGGACCTCTGGGACAATGTGAAATGCCCCAATATTCGAATCATAGGAGTCCCAGAAGAAAAAGACAAAAAGAAAGGCCATGAGAAAATACTCGAGGAGATAATAGCTGAAAACTTCCCTAAAATGGGGAAGGAAATAGCCACCCAAGTCCAAGAAACCCAGAGAGTCCCAAACAGGATAAACCCAAGGTGAAACACCCCAAGACACATATTAATCAAATTAACAAAGATCAAACACAAAGAACAAATACTAAAAGCAGCAAGGGAGAAACAACAAATAACACACAAAGGGATTCCTATAAGGATAACAGCTGATCTATCAATAGAAACCCTCCAGGCCAGAAAGGAATGGCAGGACATACTGAAAGTAATGAAAGAAAATAACCTACAACCTAGATTACTGTACCCAGCAAGGATCTCATTCAGATATGAAGGAGAATTCAAAAGCTTTACAGACAAACAAAAGCTGAGAGAATTCAGCACCACCAAACCAGCTCTTCAACAAATGCTAAAGGATCTTCTCTAGACAGGAAATGCAGAAAGGTTGAATAAACGTGAACCCAAAACAACAAAGTAAATGGCAACGGGTCCACACCTATCAATAATTACCTTAAATGTAAATGGGTTGAATGCCCCAACCAAAAGACAAAGATTGGCTGAATGGAAACAAAAACAAGAACCCTATATATGCTGTCTACAAGAGACCCACCTCAAAACCAGAGACACATACAGACTAAAAGTGAAGGGCTGGAAAAAAATATTTCACGCAAACGGAGACCAAAAGAAAGCAGGAGTCGCAATACTCATATCAGATAAAATAGACTTTCAAATAAAGGGTGTGAAAAGAGACAAAGAAGGACACTGCATAATGATCAAAGGATCAATCCAAGAAGAAGATATAACAATTATAAATATATATGCACCCAACATAGGAGCACCGCAATATGTACGGCAAACGCTAACGAGTATGAAAAAGGAAATTAATAGTAACACAATAATAGTGGGAGACTTTAATACCCCACTCACAACTATGGATAGATCAACTAAACAGAAAATCAATAAGGAAACACAAACCATAAATGATACAATGGACCAGCTAGACCTAATTGATATCTATAGGACATTTCACCCCAAAACAATCAACTTCACCTTTTTCTCAAGTGCACACGGAACCTTCTCCAGAATAGATCACATCCTGGGCCATAAATCTGGTCTTGGAAAATCCAAAAAAATTGAAATCATTCCAGTCATCTTTTCTGACAACAGTGCAGTAAGATTAGATCTCAATTACAGGAAAAAAATTGTTAAAAATTCCAACATATGGAGGCTAAATAACACGCTTCTGAATAACCAACAAATCATAGAATAAATCAAAAAAGAAACCAAAATATGTACAGAAATGAATGAAAATGAAAACACAACAACCCAAAACCTATGGGACACTGTAAAAGCAGTGCTAAGGGGAAGGTTCATAGCATTACAGGCTTACATCAAGAAACAAGAAAAAAGTCAAATAAATAACCTAACTCTACACCTAAAGCAATTAGAGAAGGAAGAAATGAAGAACCCCAGGGTTAGCAGAAGGAAAGAAATCTTAAAAATTAGGGCAGAAATAAATGCAAAAGAAACTAAAGAGACCATAGCAAAAATCAACAAAGCTAAAAGCTGGTTTTTTGAAAAAATAAACAAAATTGACAAACCATTAGCAAGACTCATTAAGAAACAAAGAGAGAAGAACCAAATTAACAAAATTAGAAATGAAAAGGGTGAGATCACAACAGACAACACTGAAATTCAAAGGATCATAAGAGACTACTACCAGCAGCTCTATGCTAATAAAATGGACAACTTGGATGAAATGGACAAATTCTTAGAAAAGTATAACTTTCCAAAACTGAACCAGGAAGAAATAGAAGATCTTAACAGAACCATCACAAGCAAGGAAATCGAAACTGTAATCAAAAATCTTCCAGCAAACAAAAGCCCAGGACCAGATGGCTTCACAACTGAATTCTACCAAAAATTTAGAGAAGAGCTAACACCCATCTTACTCAAACTCTTCCAGAGAATTGCAGATGAAGGTAAACTTCCAAACTCATTCTATGAGGCCACCATCACCCTAATTCCAAAACCAGACAAAGATGCCACAAAAAAAGAAAACTACAGGCCAATATCACTGATGAACATAGATGCAAAAATCCTTAACAAAATTCTAGCAAACAGAATCCAACAACATATTAAAAAAATCATACACCATGACCAAGTGGGCTTTATCCCAGGAATGCAAGGATTCTTTAATATCCGCAAATCAATCAACGTAATACACCACATTAACAAATTGGAAGATAAAAACCATATGATTATCTCAATAGATGCAGAGAAAGCCTTTGACAAAATTCAACACTCATTTTAAAACTCTCCAGAAAGCAGGAATAGAAGGAACATACCTCAACATAATAAAAGCTATATATGAGAAACCCACAGCAAGCATCACCCTCAATGGTGAAAAATTGAAAGCATTTCCCCTGAAATCAGGAACAAGACAAGGGTGCCCACTCTCACCACTACTATTCAACATAGTGTTGGAAGTTTTGGCCACAGCAATCAGAGCAGAAAAAGACGTAAAAGGAATCCAGATAGGAAAAGAAGAAGTGAAACTCTCGCTGTTTGCAGATGACATGATCCTCTACATAGAAAACCCTAAAGACTCTTCCAGAAAATTACTAGAGCTAATCAATGAATATAGTAAAGTTGCAGAATATAAAATTAACACACAGAAATCCCTTGCATTCCTATATACTAACAATAAAAAAACAGAAAGAGAAATTAAGGAAACAATACCATTCACCATTGCAACAAAAAGAATAAAATACGTAGGAGTATATCTACCTAAAGAAACAAAAGACCTATACACAGAAAACTATAAAACATTGATGAAAGAAATCAAAGAGGACACAAACAGATGGAGAAACATACCGTGTTCATGGATTGGAAGAATCAATATTGTCAAAATGGCTATTCTACCCAAAGCAATCTATAGATTCAATGCAATCCCTATCAAGCTACCAACGGTATTTTTCACAGAACTAGAACAAATAATTTCACAATTTGTATGGAAATACAAAAAACCTCGAATAGCCAAAGTAATCTTGAGAAAGAAGTATGGAACTGGAGGAATCAACCTGCCTGACTTCAGACTCTACTACAAAGCCACAGTCATCAAGACAGTATGGTACTGGCACAAAGACAGAAATATAGATCAATGGAACAGAATAGAAAGCCCAGAGATAAATCCACGAACCTATGGACACCTTATCTTTGACAAAGGAGGCAAGGATATACAATGGAAAAAAGACAATCTCTTTAACAAGTGGTGCTGGGAAAACTGGTCAACCACTTGTAAAAGAATGAAACTAGAACACTTTCTAACACCATACACAAAAATAAACTCAAAATGGATTAAAGATCTAAATGTAAGACCAGAAACTATAAAACTCCTAGAGGAGAACATAGGCAAAACACTCTCTGACATAAATCACAGCAAGATCTTCTATGACCCACCTCCCAGAATATTGGAAATAAAAGCAAAACTAAACAAATGGGACCTAATGAAAATTAAAAGCTTTTGCACAACAAAGGAAACTATAAGTAAGGTGAAAAGACAGCCCTCAGATTGGGAGAAAATAATAGCAAATGAAGAAACAGACAAAGGATTAATCTCAAAAATATACAAGCAACTCCTGAAGCTCAATTCCAGAAAAATAAATGACCCAATCAAAAAATGGGCCAAAGAACTAAACAGACATTTCTCCAAAGAAGACATACAGATGGCTAACAAACACATGAAAAGATGCTCCACATCACTCATTATCAGAGGAATGCAAATCAAAATCACAATGAGGTACCATTACACACCATTCAGAATGGCTACTATCCAAAAGTCTACAAGCAATAAATGCTGGAGAGGGTGTGGAGAAAAGGGAACCCTCTTACACTGTTGGTGGGAATGCAAACTAGTACAACCACTATGGAAAACAGTGTGGAGATTTCTTAAAAAACTGGAAATAGAACTACCATATGACCCAGCAATACCACTTCTGGGCATACACACTGAGGAATCCAGATCTGAAAGAGACACGTGCACCCCAATGTTCATCGCAGCACTGTTTATAATAGCCAGGACATGGAAGCAACCTAGATGCCCATCAGCAGAAGAATGGATAAGGAAGCTGTGGTACATATACACCATGGAATATTACTCAGCCGTTAAAAAGAATTCATTTGAATCAGTTCTAATCAGATGGATGAAACTGGAGCCCATTATACAGAGTGAAGTAAGCCAGAAAGATAAAGAACATTACAGTATACTAACACATATATACAGAATTTAGAAAGATGGTAACGATGGCCCTATATGCAGGGCAGAAGAAGAGACACAGAAGTACAGAACAGACTTTTGAACTCTGTGGGAGAAGGGGAGGGTGGGATGTTTCGAAAGAACAGCATGTATATTATCTGTGGTGAAACAGACCACCAGCCCAGGTGAGAGTCATGAGTCAAGTGCTCGGGCCTGGTGGGCTGGGAAGACCCAGAGGAATCGGGTGGAGGGGGAGGTGGGATGGGGGACCAGGATGGGGAATACGTGTAACTCTATGGCTGATTCATATCAATGTATGACAACACCCACTGAAAAATAATAATAATAAAAAAAAAAGCTCATACACCATGATCAACTCGGGTATTTTTCAGAGATTCAAAGGTTCTTTAGTATATGCAAATCAATCAACATGATACACCATACTAACAAACTGAAAGATAAAAACCATATGATCATCTCAGTAGATGTAGAAAAAGCCTTCAACAAAATTCAGCACCAATTTATTATTAAAACTCTTCAAAAAATGGGCATAGAAGGAACCTACCTCAACCTACCTTTGCATAGCAAAGGCCATATATGAAAAGTCCACAGCAAACATTATTCTCAATGGTTAAAAACTAAAAGCATTCCCTCCATGATCAGGAACAAGAGAAGGGTGTCCACTCTCACCACTATTATTCAACATAGTTTTGGAAGGCCTAGCTACAGCAATTAGAGAAGAAAAATAATTAAAAGTAATCCAGATTAGAAAAGAAGTAAAACTTTCACTGTTTGCAGATGATGTGATACTCTACATAGAAAACCTAAAGGAAACTATCAGAAAATCACTAGATCTAATCAGTAAATTCAGCAAAGACTTGGGATACAAGGTCAATACACAGAAATCACTTGCATTTATATATACTAACAAAGAAAATTCAGAAAGAAAAATTGAGGAATCAATATCATTCACCATTACAACAAAAAGAATAAAACATCTAGGAATAAACCTACCTAAGGAGACAAAAGATCTGTATACAGAAAACTATAAGACACTGATGAAAGAAATCAAAGACGACATAAACAGATGGAGAGATAGTCAATGTTCCTGGGTGGGGAGAATCAATACTGTGAAAATGACTATACTGCCAAATGCAATCTACAGAATCAATGAGATGCCTATCTAATTAACAATGACTTTTTTTCACAGAACTAGGACAAAAAATTTCACAATTCAAATGGAAACACAAAGGACCCCAAATAGCCAAAGGAGTCTTGAGAAAGAAGAATGGAGCTGGGGGAATCAACCTTCCTGGCTTTAGATTATACTACAAAGCTACAGTCATCAAGGCAGTATGGTACTGGCACAAAAACAGAAATATAGACCAATGGAACAAGATAGAGAACCCAGACATAAACCCATGCACCTATGGGTACCTTATCTCTGACATAGGAGGCAAGACTATACAATGGGGCAAAGACAGCCTCTTCAATAAGTGGTGCTGGTAAAACTGGACAGCTACATGCAAAAGAATGAAATTAGATCACTACCTAACGCCATACACAAAGATAAACTCAAAATGGACTAAAGACCTAAATGTAAGACCAGAAACTATTAAACTCTTAGAAGAAAGCATAAGCAGAATACTCGATGATATAAATCAAAGCAAGATCTTCTATGACCCACCTCCCAGAGTAATGGAAATAAAAACAAAAATAAACATGTGGGACTTAATTAAACTTAAAATTTTTTGCATAGCAAAGGAAACTATAAACAAGGTGAAAAGACAGCCCTCAGAATGGGAGAAAATAATAGCAAAGGAAACAACTGACAAAGAATTAATTTCCAAAATATATAAACAGCTCATACAACTCAATACCAGAAAAGCAAACAACCCAGTCAAAAAGTGGTAAAGGGACCTGAAGAGACATCTCTTCAAAGAAGACATACAGATGGCTAACAAGCACATGAAAAGATGCTCAACATCACTCATTACTGGAGAAATGAAAATCAAAACTACAATGAGATACCACATTACACCAGTCAGAATGGCCATCATCAAAAAGTCTGCAAACAATAAATACTGGAGAGGGTGTGGAGAAAAGGGAACACTCTTGCACTATTGGTGGGAATGTAAACTGATACAGCCACTATGGAAGGTGGCATGGAGATTCCTTGAAAAACTAGGAATAAAACCACCATACGACCCAGCAATCCCACTCCTAGGCATATACCCTGAGGAAACCAAAACTGAAAAAGACACATGTACCCCAAGGTTCATCACAGCACTATTTACAATACCTAGAACATGCAAGCAACCTAGATGTCCATTGACGGATGATTGGATAAAGAAGCTGTAGTACATATATACAGTGGAATACTACTCAGCCATAAAGATGACTGCATTTGAATCCATTCTACTGAGGTGGACGAACCTAGAGCCTATTATACAGAGTGAAGGAAGTCAGAAAGAGAAATGTAAATACTGTATACTGACACATACATATGGAATCTCAAGAGATGGCACTGATGCATTTATTTTCAGGGTATGATGGAAAATCAGACATAGAGGACAGAGCTACGGACATGGCAGGAGGAGAATAGGGAGAAGAGGATGTGTATGGAGAGAGTAACATAGAAATTACATATGATGTATCACCATATGTAAAACAGACAGCCAGTGGGAATCTGCCGTGTGTCTCAGGGAACAAACAGGGGCTCTATGACAGGCTGAAGGGTGAGATGGGGAGGGAGATGGGAGGGAGGTCCAGGAGTGAGGGGACATGGGCGTACCTATGGCTGATTCTTATTGATGTATGACAGAAAACCACAAAATTCTGTAAAGCAATTATCCTTCAATTACAAAATTAAAAATATTAGGCAGGTGGCAGTCACTGCTGTCTGGAAACACATGAATAACCAGACATCTTCAAGAACATTCTTGAGTTTCAGAATTGTAAAGTGTTCTGTGAGGAATAAATGGATTCATTCCTTGCCCTAAAAACTTGACAGTTATCATTTGAAAAATAATATTCAATTATATGAAACAGCACAAATTTCATAGAAGAATAAAATAAATTAGACTTTAAAAAATAGCTATAAGGGTTACAACAATTTCATTCCCCAATACTAACCATTAAAACAAAAACCTTAAATATTACTTTCTTCTTTTGTGATGTGACAGTTTTCAACAATATCATTATACTGAAATAGGATTTATTTAGAATAGTTCTTTGTTTTAACAAAACGGAAAAGTTTGCCTTTTCGCACATAACTTTTTAATCTGTGTTTGATTAGAATAAGCACATATTTCCTGTATTTTAAAAAATACTGTTTAGAGGAAGTAAAAATTGTCATATATGTACACAACACCACCACAGAATGAGCACAAAATCTTTGCTTTACTAAAAGAAGCTAGTTGAGCAAACTGTAGTTGGCAAAGTTCCTTGAGCATTTGTGCCAACTGTCACCACATTGTGAATTCAATTAAAACTGCCCTGTGGGATTTCTCAACCAGCCATGTTTGTAATTTTCTCTACTTTGTTTCTGTTAAACATTTCAGAAATGTATGTGTTATCCTCCCAAGTAGGATATGTAAGCTCCTTACCCCTAGTCACCAACCATATCCTATCTCCCCTTGTTTTCCCCCTGATATTTGTATACATAACAGACATGGAATGAGTTTTAAGGAACTTCAAGGCTCAAGCTGAATAAAAATTGTCTTTTAATGGCTTAAACCATAGTTCTATATCTGAGTAAAAATAGGAACATGCCTCCCTGACACTACTCCACTTCTTAAATTCATAAAGTCTGCTTTGGCTTTTGTTGAACTGGATCATTTCTTCCTATTGAAGAAAAACAAACAGAAGCTTCCTACCCTAGGAAGATCAGAAGGTTAAAAACCACAATGTAAAAGCAGCATAAATGGGCCACAAGTCCATTTTTCTGGGGGGGGGGGGGCAAGGAAACTTTCTTTTAGCAGATTTTCCCTCTCTTTTTACTGGCTTATAAATAATATCAGGTTGGTTCTTCTTCCTCAGTTCTTGTCTCCTTGTGGCAGAGTTGAAACGACACACCAGTTATATCTCAAGCAGGCGAGATGAATCGGGCAAGCCACAAGCAGTACACTGCAGGCCTGAGAGTAGAACAGCCCCCGCAGCAGTGGCCCTGTCATTTTGGCTTCTCTCCTCCCTTGTTCCGTCCCCTGAGCAGGTTCCTGAGGCCTAACTGATTACACTCCATGCAAATAGGGGAAGGTACATACATACACCCAAAACCAATCGGGGAGAGGGTATGTTTTCAGGGAAGGGAGCCTGTTGGGTGCCTTTTCTGCCAGAGGTTCCACTTAGATCCATGGCTTCCCCTTTGCATGGGCTTTTCTTTTTTTCCTTCTAGTCACTGCTTCTTCTGACCACCATGTTGGACCCCGCTTCTCTTCTAACTACCTAACCATAATAACCCCCAAATAACTCAGAGTTTTAACTGACAGTTTAGAGCACACACTACAAAATGATGGTAACTGGAGCAAGGCAGTCTAAGGGTGCTTCGCTGAAATTTTTCCACTTAAACAGGAGAGCTGGGTTCTGTGGCAGTGCTGTTGTACGGGAAAACCGCATCACCTTCAGCCTGTAGTTAAAGCAGAGTCTCAGTTACTCCCTGCGAGGTATGGTCGCCTTCCCACTGAAGCGCCGAGGGCCATCAGTGAGTGGACATGCGTGGCCCTACACGCGGCAATCACTTTAGTGTGGGCACTTCCCTCTCCTCTGCCAGCACTGCCCCAGCTCAAGGGTCTGTCAAGGCCAAAAGGTCTATATTTGAGTGCATCTAGACATTCCAGCAAGTGCGTTCTCATGCCATCACAAGCTTCACTGAGGGCAAAAAAAGTAAAAAAGTGTCACAAAGTATGGCACACACCCATTTCTTTACACCTACAGTTCACCTCTGGTGGTTGTTTGATGGTTTTCTTCAGTAGCATGTTTGTATTTCTTTCTTTCTTTAGTGTATCTATTATAGGCTTTTGATTTGTGGTTTTCATGAGTTCATATGTATTTTTCTGTAACTGTAACTATTTGTTTTAAATTGACAGTCATGTAAGTTCAAACACATTCTGAAAAATCTACATTTTTGGTTCCCCTCCCCTACTTTTTGTGTTTTAGATGTCATCTTCATGATCTTCACATTTATTTCATCACTATTTATTGTAGTTACAGCTGATTTTAGCATTCTTTTGTCTTTTATTTTCATACGTGCTTTAAGCACTTGATCCTCAGTTCTTACTATCTATATGTTGGCCTTTCCTAGTTGGATTTTCCCTTTCCTATAAAGTCTCACTTCTTTCACACTTAGAGAAGACTCTTTTTAGGGTAGGTTTAATATTAATGAATTACTTAGTTTTTGCCTGTCAGAGTAATTCTTTATCTCTGCTTCACGATAACCCTTCTGGGTAGCGTATCCTAGGGTCTAGGTTTTCCCCTTTTAGCACTTTGAATGCATCATGCCACTCCCTTCTGGCCTGCAATGTTTCTGCAGACAAATCAGCTGATAGTCTGATGAGGGTTCCCTTATATGTGCTTCCTTGTTTTTTTCTTGTTGCTGTTAGAATGCTCTCTTTAACTTTTCCTACTTTAATTATGATTTGTCTTATCATGGGTCTGCTTGGATTCATTGTGTCTGGAACCCTCTGCACTTCCTGTACCTGGGTATGTTTCCTTGTTCAGATTCAGGAGGTTTTCAGCATAATTTCCTCAAATACATTATGATCTCCTTTTCTCTCTCTCCTCCTCTGTAACCCATATAATGTCAATATTAGTATTTTTAATGTTATCCTGGAAATCTCTTAAACTGTTTTCATTGTTTAGAATTTCCTTTTCTGATTGCTATTCTGACTGATTTTCATTATTTTACTTTCCAGATAATTTATGCATTCTTCTGTATCATCTAGTCTGCTGTTCCATTTCTTCTTCTGGTTTTTTGATTTTTTTCTTTTTTTCCCAGTTTCACTTGTTGAATTCCTTATTTCTGATTAGGTCTTTTTTATATTTTCTATCTCCTTGTTAAAAATTTCACTGTGTTCATCTATTCTTTCCCCTAATTCAGTTAAAATTTTCATTGCCAATGCTTTGACTATTTTATTGAATAAACTGTTTATTTCTATTTGCTGAATTTGACTGGAACCAAGTAAAAGCATCAACATAAAGCTAAAGCATGTGATTTATTATTTTTTTTAAATCATCAAAAAAGTAATGGTAAGAGTATATCATTTTTAAACCACCAGGGGGAAAGTGAAATAATAAAAAAAAAACCTGATGAAGCATTAATAATAAGAATGCTAACTGAATTAACAAATTTTAGGCTTCAATGCATATATTAAAGTGATAAAAGTTTGAAAAACTAACAAGTTAATCATCCAAGTAAAAAAATTCTCAAGAATTTGGAGGGGAAAATTCCCCAGCAAGATAGTTCAAAGAGAGAAGGAAGGAAACAGATGAAAGTACTAATAAAATGACCTCAAAAGAAGTTTTCTTGAAAAGAAAACTAATAGCATCGAAAACCTCTGACAAGAATCATCAAGGAAAAATATAATTAATGAATGTTAAAAATGAAACAGCTATTTAAAACTGGCAAGTAAATGTCAAAATAATTTTATAACAAACATTTTAAAATATTAGATGAAATAAATTATTTTTTTTAAATGAGGCTTACTAAAATTGAAAAATAAAACAGAAGAACATGAATAGTTCCATAACTGAAATTAAACTAAAAATTTTAAACTGTCTCATAAAAGAACATTTCAGACTCAGGTGGCTAGATGGACAAATTCTGCCTAAATATTAGAGGAATAAACACCATTAATCTTATACAAACTCTTTCAAAGGAGAACAGGAAAAAGACAGAACATTCCTCAACTTATCAATATTTTTTTAGACCAACACATTCCAGGTAGCAAAATCTAAAAAGGACATTATGAGAAAGGAAAAATACAGGCCAAGCACCTTCCTGAACATGGAAGTTGATTCTAAGGAAGATAAGGTAGGCTTAACATTTAAAATTAAATCCATGTAACATTTCATATTAATAAAATAAAGAAGAAAAAACAGTTTTCTCAGTAGAGATAATAAGAAAAGCATTTGATAAAAGGTATCACCCATTTATGACAGAAACTCTCAGGAAACTAGGAATACAGTTGTCCTGTGTTCCAAGACCCCCACAGATAGCAAAATACATGGATGCTCACATCCCTTTTATAAAATGGTGCAGGTTATAATCTATGCACATCCTCCCATATACAATAAATCATCTCTAGATTACTTTAAATGCCTAATACAATATGAATGCTATGTAAATAGTAGTAAATACAATTTAAATGTTATGTAAATCTTTACTAGCATTCAATAAATTCAAGATTTGCTTTTTGGAAACTTCTCGAATTTTCTTCCCCAAGTATGTTTTTATTTTTTTTTATTGAAGGATAATTGCTTTACAGAATTTTGTTGTTTTCTGTCAAACCTCAACATGAATCAGACATATATCCCCTTCCCTTTTGAACCTCCCTCCCATCTCATTCCCCATCCCACCCCTCTAGCTTGATACAGAGCCCCTGTTTGAGTTTCCTGAGCCATACAGCAAATTCCCGTTGGCTATCAATTTTACATATGGTGGTGTAAGCTTACATGTTACTCTTTCTATACATCTCACCCTCTTCTCCCCTTTCCCCATGTCCATTAGTCTATTCTCTATGTCTGTTTCTCCATTGCTGCCCTGTAAATAAATTCTTCAGTACCATTTTTTTAGATTCTGTATATATGTGTTAGAATATGATATTTTTCTCTTTCTGACTTACTTCACTCTGTATACTAGGCTCTAGGTTCATCAACCTCATTAGAACTGACTCAAATGTGCTCCTTTTTATGGCTGAGTAATATTTCATTGTGTATATGTACAACAACTTCTTTATGCATTCATCTGTCTCCCGAGTATTTTTGATCCACAGACTGAACCAACTGAACCAACTGAACCCATGGATTTGGAGGGCTGACTAAAAAAGGGAACTTGCTCAATCTGATAAAAGGGTGAAATGTTTGTCCTTGTTAGTTTGGAAATGAGGAAACAATGTCATTATCACCAATCCACCCACTTAACAAGTATTCCTATTCAGTGTAGAAGTTGTTGGACAAACAAGAGATTGGAGAAGAAATAAAACTGCCGCTATTCATGATGACAAGATTGTATGCACAAAAAATTCAAATAGGGCAGATAAACAATTAGAAATAAAAAATTCTGTATGGTTGCTGAATACAAAATCAACATATGAAAATCAACTGTTTTCTCCAACCACAAACACAGAATAAACTTCTAAAGATGCTTTTAAAAATACTTTCATTACCATCTTTCTAAATTACATATATATGTGTTAGTATGCTGTAATGTTCTTTATCTTTCTGGCTTACTTCACTCTGTATAATGGGCTCCAGTTTCATCCATCTCATTAGAACTGATTCAAATGAATTCTTTTTAACGGCTGAGTAATATTCCATGGTGTAGCCCAGGTGAGATGCATGAGACGAGTGCTCGGGCCTGGTGCACTGGGAGAACACAGAGGAGTCGGGTGGAGAGGGAGGTGGGAGGGGGGATCGGGATGGGGAATACGTATAACTCTATGGCTGATTCGTGTCAATGTATGACAAAACCCATTGAAATGTTGTGAAGTAATTGGCCTCCAACTAATAAAATAAAATTTAAGAAAAAAAAAAAATACTTTCATGATACTGGCATAGAAATAAACACACAGACCAACAGAACCAAATGGAGAATCCAGAATTAAACTTCCACATATACAGTTAATTAACATTTTCATAAGGATGCTAGGAACAAGCAGTGGGGAAAGGATAGTCTCCTCAACAAATGGTGTTGGGAAAACTGAATAAACACATACAGAAGATAAAACCAGATCCCTATCATACGTCACTCAGAAATATTAACTCAAAATGGGTCAAAGACTTAAATATAAGACCTGAAACCATAGAGTTCCTAGAAGAAAACAGAGAAGAAGCTCTTCATCACTTGCCTTGGCAATGATTTTACAGACATGAAATCAAAAGCACCAAAAAAAAAAGGGGGGGGGGGCGGGGGGAAATCAACCAGTGAGACTAAATCAAACTTAAAAGGTATTGCATAGCAAAAGTCACAAAGGCAACCTACAGGAAAAAAATTTTGCAAACCATGTATCAGATAAGGGGTTCATGTCCAAAATTTATAAAGAACTCATACAACTTAATAACAAAAAAATCCAATTTTCAAAAGGGGCACAAGAACTAAATACACATTTCTCCAAAGAAGATATCTATGGCCAGAGGTATATGAGAAGGGGCTCAGCATCACTAATCATCAGAGAAATTCAAATCAAAACCACAATGGGATATCATATAAAGCCTTTAAAAATGGTGATCATCAAGACCTACAAGAGATAAGCGATGGAGAGGCTGTGGAGAAAAGGGAACCTCCTACACTGCTGGTGGGAATGTAAATTGGTGCAGCCACTAAGGAGAACAGTATGAGGTTCCTCAAAAAAAACTGAAAACAGAACTACCATATGATCCAGCAATTCCACTTCTGAATATTAGAAGAAAATGAATTGTTGTTGCTGTTCAGTTGCTAAGTCATGTCCGACTCTTTGCAACCCCAAGGACTGCAGCACACCAGGCTTCCCTGTCCTTTGCCATCTCCTGGAGTTTGCTTAAACTCATGTCCATTGAGTTGGTGATGGCATCCAACCATCTATTGCTGTGTCGATGCCTTCTCCTCCTGCACTCAATCTTTCTCAGCATCTGGGTCTTTTCCAATGAGTCACCTCTTTGCATTAGGTGGCCAGAGTATTGGAGTTTCAGCTTCAGCATCATTCCTTCCAGTGGATATTTAGGGTTGCTATCCTTAGGATTGACATCTCCTTGCAGTCCAAAGGACTCTAAAGAGTCTCCTCCAGCACCACAATTTGAAAGCACCAATTCTTTGGCACTCAGCTTTCTTTATGGTCCAACTCTCACATTGATACATGACTACTGGAAAAACCATAGCTTTGACCATATGGGCCTTTGTTGGCAAAGCTATATCTCTGCTTTTTAATATGCTGTCTAGGTTTATCATAGCTTTTCTTCCAAGGAGCAGGCATTTTAAAATTTTGTGGCTATAATCACCATCCACAGTGATTTTGGAGCCCAAGAAAAGAAAATATGCCACTGTGTCCATTTTTTTCCCATCTATTTGCCATGAAGTGATGGGACCAGATACCATGATCTTTGTTTATGTTTTTGAGTTTCAAACCAGCATATTTACTTTCCTCTTTCACCCTCATCAAGAGGCTCTTTAGTTCCTCTTCACTTTCTGCCATTAGAGTGGAATCATCTATCTATCTATCTAAGGTTGTTGATATTTCTCTCAGCAATCTTGATTCCAGGTTGTGATTCATCCAACCTGGCATGTCACATGATATACCCTGAATGTAAGTTAAATAAGCAGGGTGACAATAGACAGCCTTGTCCTACTCCTTTCCCAATTTGGAACCTACTCCTTTCCCAATTTGCAATACAATTTAGGTATTGCATGTCCAGTTCTAACTGTTGCTTCTTGACCCCTACACAGGTTTCTCAGAAGACAGGTAAGATGGTCTGGGTACTCCCATCTCTTTCATAATTTTCCACAGTTTGTTGTGATCCGCAGAGTGAGTCAAAGGCTTTCACGTAGTCAATGAAGTAGAAGCAGATGTTTTTCTGTAACTCCCTTGCTTTCTCCATGATCCAATAAATGTTGGTAATTTGGTCCATGGTTCCTCTGCCTCTTTGAAACCCCAACTATATGCCTGGAAGTTCTTGGTTCACAAACTGTTGAAGTTTAGCTTGAAGGATTTTGAGTAAAACCTTGCTAGCATGTGAAATGAGTACAACTGTACATCTTCTCAATGAGAAAATAAAGATGATGTAGGTGTATATAAACAAATTTATCATGATTGTGGATTTGAAATCTCAGTTAGTTCACTCTTCTCCAAACTGACAGCTAAATCTGATGAAATTCTAGTTGATATCCCAAGTGTGCCAGTGCCTTTTAGTGGGATATGATAAACTGATTCTAAAATGTATATTCAAAAGAGCCTAAAATGACCAAGATAATCTTTAAAAAAAAAATCAAAGGGACTTCCCTGATGGTACAGTGGATAAAGAATCCATCTGCCAATGAAGAAGACATGGTTCAATTCCTGGTGCAGGAAGATGCCGCATGCTGTAGGCAACTAAAGCCACAACTACTGAAGCCTGCATGTTCTAGGGTCGGTGAGCCAAAAGTAATGAGCCTTGGTGCTGCAACTACGTAAGCCCATATGCTTAGAGCCTGTGCTCCACAATAAGAGAAGCCAACACAGTAAGAAGCCCATGCACCACAGCAGAGAGTCGCCCCTGCTCACTGCAGCTAAAGAAAGCCCATGCGCATCAACAAACACCCAGCGTAACCAACATTAATTATTTTTTTAAATAGCAAAGCAGAAAGACTTACTATTCCAGACATCAAGACATTTTACAATGCAATAATAATTAAGCATGCTAACATTTTTACAAGGATACACAAATACACAGTAGAATAGAGATTCACATAGCAGATTCTCACCTATACAGATAGATAATACAATATGAACTGTACCTCACAAACATACTTTCGAGGATGATTATAGATTTAATCTAAACAACAAAGCTTCTGAAGATAATAGAGGAAGATATCTGGTTGCTTGCAGAGTAGGCAAAGACTTTGAAACAGAGCACCCAATACACAAACTATGGAGCAAGCAACAGATAATTTAGACTACATTAAATGTAATCATCAAAAGACACCATGATATCGATGAACTTATTTGCAGGGAAGGAATGGAGACACAGATGTAGACAATGGACTTCAGGACACAGTTGGGGAGGGAGAGAGTGGGACATATGGGGAAAGTAGCATCAACATATATACTCTATCAGGTGTAAGATGCGTAGCTGGTGAGAAGTTGCTGTTTAGTACAGGGAGTCCAGTCTTGTGCTCTGTGGTGACCTGGGGGGATGGGATGGGAGAGGCTCGGGAGGGACACGATGTATGTATAATTATGGCTTATTTGCATTACTGTATGGCGGAAATAAAAAAATTGTAAATATTTTAAAACAATAAATAAAAATAAAAAAACACAATAATTTTTAAAATTAAAAAAAAAACACCATGAAGAAAGTAAAAGCTTAACTGACCAAGGATCTGAATCCATAATAAAGAGCTGCTACAGCTACTAAGAAAAATACAATCAATCCATAGAAAAATGAGAGAGAAGCCTCAAAGGAAAACCCAAACATAATAAAAAGTTACTGACCACATTAATAATCAGAGAAACGTAAACTGAACCACAGTGATATAATATTACACAACCATCAGAATGGTCAGTCATACAAAAAATAAGATAGCAATAGTACTAAAGTTGCCAAGAATGTAAAATAATGGGAATTCTCATCTACTATTGACTGAACTGTCAATTGGTAGAATTACGTATGAAAAATATTTCACCATATCTTATGAAGCTGGACATATACATACCTATTCCCAGGTATATATCCAACAGAAATGTACAAGAATGTCATAACAGCATTTTAAAATCACTCAAATGAAAAACAGGTATGTTCATAAACAGCAGAGTAGCTAGATAAAATATGAAATCTTCTAACAGTGGGAAAGCACACACACAAAAAAGAAAATAAATGACAGTTTCCCTGGTGGCTCAGATGGTAACGCATCTGCCTGCAGTGCAGGAGACCCGGGTTTGATCCCTTGGTCAGGAAGATGCCCTGGAGAAGGGAATGACAACTCATTCCAGTACTCTTGCCTGGAAAATTCCATGGATGGAGGAGCCTGGTAGGCTACAATCCATGGGGTCACAAAGAGCTGGACATGACTGAGTGACTTCACTTCACTTAATGTGAGCAAAGTAGCAGACACAAAAGAGTGTGTATGGTAGGACATATTTATCAAAGTTCCAGAAACAGGTAAAACTACATCACAATGTTTTAGGACTGATACTAGGATGCTATGTGATAAGTCACTTCAGTCGTGTCCAACTCTTTGCGACCCCATGGACTGCAGCCCACCAGGCTCCTCTGACCAAGGGATTCTCCAGGCAAATACTAGAGTGGGTTGCCATTTCTTCCTCCAGGGGAAATCTTCCTGTGGATCAAACTCAGGTCTCTTACATCTGCTTTGGCAGGCATATTCTTTACTACTAGCACCACCTGGGAAGCTAGGTGCTAGTGTAGTAAGATCATTTAGGGAAAGTTGGTTGTGGTTCCCATACAAGCCAACATTAGCTGCTTGTGACAGCAAGGAATGGGGATAAGAGGAGTTTTCTGTGATGCCGTCAGAGCTTATTTATTTATTTTGCATTGTAGTAACTTTAGGAAAATGTATATCCTTCAATATCAAAACAGAATGATACTTGGTTGGGTTACATCTGCCCCCTCAAAATTAACACTTGATGTACTCAAACTATTGAAATATATCATCTTTTTTGAGAAAGTGAAAACTTAATCCATAAAACATTGTTTACAAGTATATAAGATACACTGTGGTTCTTAGGTTTATTTTCCAGGGCATATTTACCCATAACTTGATGTCAAAATTGGGTACAGGCATAGGGCTTCCAAGGTGGCACTAGTGTCAACTGGTAGAACTACTTATGAAAAGTATTTTGCCATATCTTAAAAAGCTGGACATATGCATACCAATATGCACCATATGAACCCACTTACCAACGCAGGAGGTATAAGAGATGTGAGTTCTTGATCCTTGAGTCAGGAAGATTCCCCTGGAGGAGGGCATGGCAACCCATTCCAGTATTCTTTCCTGGAGAATTCCATGGACAGAGGGCCTAGTGGGCTACAGTCCATGGGGTTGCAAAAAGTCGAACACAACTGAGGCGACTTAGCACACATGCATCCTGGACAGATCCACTGAACAAAATAACCCCTAACACTAGATTGCCTTAGTTTCACTGACTTAATAGAAAATTCTGACCTTGGTAACCTCATAATTATAAAAGATGCCTACTTACTTTTAATATTTTCTTTTGGCACAGTAGGGGCAACATAATTTTGTATACTCACTTCCTTTTAAGCAAAAGTCTAAATTAGAAGCAATGACAGTTTTATTAAAAAAAAAATGGTCCTCAGTAAATATTTCTGGAGAGTGAACTTAGCAAGTTTTTGGAGTGACGTTAATAGCAATTTGAGTTACTAATACAATAAAAGCCAATCTCACCATACAAAAAATTTTCATTGTGGGATATAAACATCACCTGTTTTCTAAAAAAAGTATTAAAGATAACTTAATACACCAAAATTACTAGGTTTATAGCTGTGCTTTATATAAAATGCCCTCAAATTTAAATGCAATTCCCTTGCATCCCAGTAAAGTCCACATCTCTGGAGTGTCTATCATTTGCATTACAGTGTCAAGAAATTGTTTTCACTGCCCTAGAATACATATCCTAGTTATGCCTTAAAAGCACATTTGCAAAATGTTGGTTTTAACATAAACCTCAATTTCAATTTAAATTAAGCAGGTTACCATTTTTAGTACTACTTAAATACAATATACTGACCTAACAGAATGTCTTACTTCTTGACCTTGGCTATAATTACATAGGTGATCAATCTGTGATAAATCATCAAGGCATACATCTGTACTTTTCTATATATAAACTATTTCTCATTATGAAGGCTAAAAAAAAGCAATGGATCACCTTGGCACATATGTTAAAAAGTAAACTGACCAAATATATGTGGGTTTCTTTCTAGACACTCTGTTCTGCCCCACTGGTCTCCATCTACATGTCTGTTCTGATGGCTGTAGCACACTGCTTTGCTTTACCATCAGTCTTGAAATCAGGCAGTGTTTGTAAGTCTGCACACTTTGTGTGTGTGGGTCTTTTCCAGAACTGTTTTATCTAGTCCAGTTCCTTTGCACTTCAATATATTTTAGAATCAGCTGTCAATCACCACAAAATGCCTGCTGGGATTTTTATTGGGATTGTGTTGCATTCTTGGGATCTTATTGTTGTGTCTCCCAATTCACGTGACAGAGCCCCATCTACTTAGTTTTTTATGTAAGCTCATCTATGCTGGGTAGCTTTCATTATATATTCTGTCAAGTTTCTCTCTATGTATTTTATGTTTTTCATTATATTTTAAATAGCATTGTTTTCTTCTCTTTATTTTCCACTGTTTGTCACTAGTACATGGAAATACGATTGATTTTCATAAGTTCACCTTTGCTTCATGAGCCATTTATATTCATCAGTTCAGTTCAGTTGCTCAGTTGTGTCTCTTGGTGACCCCATGGTCTACAGCATGCCAGGCTTCCCTGTCCATCACCATCTCCTGGAGCTTACTCAAACTCAAGTCCATCGAGTTGGTGATGCCATCCAACCATCTATCTCATCCTGTCATCCCCTTCTCCTCCTGCCTTCAATCTCTCCCAGCATCAAGGTCTTTTCCAATGAGTTGGTTCTTCACATCAGGTGGCCAAAGTATTGAAACTTGACCTTCAACATCAGTCTTTCCAATGAATATTCAGGACTGATTTCCTTTAGGAGTGACTGGTTTGAATTCCTTGCCATCCAAGGGACTTTCAAGAGTCTTCTTCAACACCAAGTTTAAATTCATGGTTTAGTGCTAATGGCTGTTTTGTACAGTCATTGGAATTTTTGACATAAACAATCATGTCATTTGCACAGAGAAAGTTTTACTTCTCTCTAATCTTTATGTCTTTTATTTCTTCTTCTTGTCTTAGCCCAATGGCTAGAACCTCCAGGGTAATGTTGACTAGGAGAGTATGTATAAATACAATGCAGCACAAGAGCTATTCCTGCAGCAGGTAAAGTGAGCAATCCTGCCTGTTCCCATTCTTGGGTTCAAAACATTCAGTCTTTCACTATTAAATGTGATGTCAGCTGTAGGTTCTTCATAGGTATCATCGACCAGTGTGAGGCTATTCTCTTCCTAGTTTGCCAAGACTTTGTACTATGAAGGGGCATTAAATTTTGTCAAAGGCTTTCTCTGCATCTGTTAAGACAATCATATACTTTTCTTCCTTATGCTTTAATTTTCAAATGTTCAAAACCAACCTTGCATTCCTCTTTATATATCATGAGATTAAATTTGCAAATATCTTGTTAAGGAATGTCCTATTTATTTTTTATCAGGGACACAGCTACAGTTTCCTAGTGACTCTGTCTGGTACTGGTACTAGGGAAGTTTTAGTCTCATAAAAAGTAGAATGTGTTCCCTTCTCCTCTATTTTTTGAAAGAGATTATGTAGGACTGGTATTATTTCTTCTTTAAAAGTCCAGTGAAATTCACCACTGAAATCACCTCAACCCAGGATTTTCTTTGTTTTGCTAACAAGCATGTTTTATTAATGACAAAAAAAAAAGTTTAAAAAGGAACAGGGAGTAAAAACTTATAACAACACTAAAAGAACTGTGCATGTGGATACATATATGGATGAAAATAATTCTTATTCACTGAGATGGTTTGAAAAATTTGTAAGAGCACAAGAGAAAGTAAAAATGTCCCAACTGCCATGACCTTGGGCTTTTATAAATTTCCTCTCAGTGAACATATATTATTTGCAACAATAAACCAAAAACAACAAATAACAGTCAGTTTTCAATACACGGAAGGGAATCTCCTCACGCCTCGTTCTGAGCCAGTAGGTTTGATGGGGTTCCTGATTGGGGACAAGCAAAGCATGTTTCACTGTGAAGATGCTATTAGCTGGTTTCACTAGTCTTCCACCTCTCATAGTCAGAGCAAAGTAACACCCGACTTTCAGGAGGATGAGGAATACCATTTTGAACTTCGTGACCAGGAAAAGAGATGTGATAGTTCAGGTTTGTCAGGAGTAAAGCTGTTACTGTTCAATAGAGGAGACAAAGAAGTTAGATATAAGGGCAGGGGAATTTATGTTGAGCCTGGGACAATGGAGAATATCTTTCCAATCACTAGAGGTCATTTAGAAGATGCTGATATTAATATATTTCCAATGAGGCCACACCAACTCACTCTAAGCTCCAGTTATCATATGGAAGATGGAAATAAAGAGATATTTCATAGGGTATATTTTAAAAACCACAAGAAAAGGTACTGTTCATAATTTGGTATTAGTTGAACAAATAGCCCAACTTCTCAAAATTTCTTGTGAGTCTCTGCCTTTATTTTACCACAAGAATATCCTACCAGTAGTAACATAATACAAATAACATACATTCTCAGAAATAAAGGAAACAAAGCTATCAAGTTGGGGGAACAGCTTTTACAATGACTTTCCTTAAACCTTTTTGTAGGCTCCAGATAAAATAGTGTGTATAACATTTTGCAGCACTTGAGTTAACTCCACAAGTAAAGATAGGGAAATGGAAATAGTGTAAGTCCTGTTTCTGATTAATTTGATAGCGGATGTGGTTGGTCAAGCTCTGTTTGTCCAAATATTTAAGAAATCAGTTGGAGAGAAAACATCATATGAGTTGTCCTTGGTGGTATCACTAGCACAGTGTATAGCTGGGAAGTAGAGGATATTCACATGAGGACAAGAGTAAGAATTAAGATTCCAAAGAACAAATAACAAATATGATATTGAACATACAAACATGGTAATAATTAGCTCAATTATTCTAAGATGTGACATCTGATATCAAACACTTAAATGACCAACATTTAACCCATCATTTTCTCAACGAGATACCTTAAGAGCATCTGGACACAACAGGGGCTGCATTCAGGGTTCAGAAGGAAGTTGCTTAACAATTAAGCAGACACAGTTACTGGATAGGTGAGCGGGTCAGTGGTGTACTGACAAGAGGGACGAGGTGGGAAGGCACAACCTTGGAAGATCCCATCAGGTGGATCAAACTCAGGCAAAGGAGAGTAGATGGACTTCTATGGTTTTTAGGAAGTATTTAACCTAGAAGTTCATTTTTATTCAACTTAACATCTGAATTGTCGGTTGACTATGAAGGAACAAAAATTTCACTCAAGTGTAAATGTCTCTTTCCTAATCATACATTATCGAGGAAACATGTCTCACAGACCTTACTCATGGCACAGACTAGAATATATTTATTATGTAACAGCAGCAATGCTGCGAACATCATTCAGGGAGGTCAGCTGACTTACTCAAGGTCATTGTAAATCCCCTCCCAAAAAGTAAGTTTTCCTTCATCCAACTAAGAATACAAGATTTCCTGCAATACACAGAGCCTATACTCTGAGGCCCTGAAAACTGATGGTTTTTAAAAAAATTCCAAGCTAAATATAACTTGACATTCTGTCTAGTTTAAATATGTAACATTGCTTCTAGTATTATCTAGCTGAAAGAAATTTTTTTAAAAATGCAAGAGGTAGGATGTTGTGGCAATTAGCACCTTGCTTCCTGTTTTTAATTTCTGAACAGTTATTTAATTTCCCTGAACCTCACTCTTCCCTGGATGCATGTGTGCATGTGTGTGCGCTCAGTCATGTCTGACTTTTTGAGACCCCATGGACTATAGCCCGCCAGGCTTCTCTGTCCATGGAGTTTTCCAGGGAAGAAATACTAGAGTGGGTTGCCATTTTCTACTCCAGGGTATCTTCCTGACTCAGGGACTGAACCCGTGTCTCTTGCATCTCCTGCATTGGCAGGCAGATTCTTTACCACTGAGCTATCTATAGCTTGAGATAATTTTTGCAATCACAGTGCTTCAAGTTCTAGTTGATATGTTCAATAAATAGCACCAAATGCAGTTAATAATAATAGTTAATATCCTAATCATTTACTACTCTCACCTTCAGATGACCCAGATGACAAAGCTATTACTTCTCTCAATGACTGACATTTCCAGGAAAGCACTGAACTAGTAGAACAATTACTTAAAAAACACCATTTCAGAGAAGGCACACATGCCCACAGATTTCACATTGCTATGCACACACTTCAACTCTCAGGAATAATTAACTGAAAGCAATGACTTCACTCCTGGTGCACTGGAAAATGCTATAAAGATTCCTCCATTTCCACAGAAGATGGTCTCACCATAAAGCATTACTAATAGCACAGTGCTGCTGGGGACAAAATCATCTGTCAGGGTAAACAATGCAAACTGCTAAGTCAGTCAAGAGCTACACACTTTCTGTGACTAAAAAAAAAAAGCTTTAATTTTCATTGTCTGGATTTTAGGAATACAATTAAGAGGAAATGAGGGAGGCCTTCAAGATGGCTGAGGAGTAAGTTGTAGAGATCACTTCCCTCCCCACAAACATCAAAAATACATCTGCACATGGAACAACTCCTACAGAATACCTATTGAACAGTGGCAGAAGACCTTCCAAACAGGCAAGCTAATCTCTACATAATGGGGTAGGGCAAAAGAAATAAGAAAAAAAGAGAGATACAAAGGATTCAGTTTGAAACCCTCACCTCTGGGAGGGAGCTGTAAAGGAGGAAAAGTTTCCACACACCCGGAAAAGCCCTCACGGGCGGGGGGTGGGGGGGGGCATGGGGAACCTTGGAACCTCAGAGGAGAGTGCAGCAACGGATGTGTGAAAGGCAATCCTGAGACACACATCACAACTGTGATCCTGTCTCCCTCCCTCTCCCTGGCTACACTGAGCAAGTGAGTCCTAAACAGCCGCTTTTTCTCCCTCCCCTTGTCTGGGTGGGAAACAGATGCCAGAGGGCGGCCTACAAACACAGGCAGGGCCAAAACCAAAATGTAGCACACCAGGGGTCGTGTGGCTAAAGAGGAAGGAAATTTGCTTGTGCAACCACAGCTGATTCCCCCAGTTGGGATGAAATTCCCCCAGTTGCTTGAGACTGTGGACTTTGGGGGCAGTGGTGGACTCTGGAAGCAAGTACAAGCCAGAGTAAGGCCAGAGTAAGGCCAGATCTGAGTCTGAGCTGACCCTACAGTGCCCAAGGCAGGTCCAGAGAACTTCCTGGTAGTATCGGAGGACCTCCTGAGTAGGCAGATTGGCTGGAGCTCACTGTGGGGGAGAGGACACTCACGACTGAGTCCAGAGGGAAATATTTTTCTTACTATCTCTATATTTTTGTCTTTTTTTCTGCTATGTTCTATTGTTTTTATTATTATTACTCCTTTAATTTTTATTTTCTTTTTTTTATTTTCTAACTACCTTTTCTTTTTTATGCTTTTATTTTTAAATTTTATTTTTTCCTATGTCTACAGTACTTTTTCGCTATATTGTATTTTTTTTCCATGTTTTTGGTTTTTGGATTTTACTAGTTTTCAGTGTTTGTTTTCATTTATGGGTTTGTTTATTGGTCTGATTACTCGCTTCTGTCTTAGTTCCCCTTTTCGTTCTTCCTTTTTTTGGTGTGTGTTCTTTTTATTTCTTTTCTTTTTGTGAGTGTGTGAGTTTATTTGTGTTTTTGTCTGTTTAGTTTCACCATTCGTTTCAGGGTTTTGTCTGTCCATTCTTTGTATGTTTGATTTTATTTTTCCTTTCTTTTTTCTATTTCTTTCTTTCTCTTTCTTCTCTGTGCTGTGTAGAGTCTTGGTGCTCCAATCAGGGGCCAGGCCTGAAACCTCCAAGGTAGGAGATCTGAGTTCAGGATGCTGGACAACCAGAGAACTCTCAACCCCATGGCATATTAATCAATGAGAGCTCTCTCAAAGGCCTCCATCTTACTACCAACACCAAGACCCACCCAAGGCCAGCAAGCTCCAGTGCCAGAGCTGCCCAAAGCCATACCGAGCTCACAGACACTCCAAACACACCACGAGATATGGCACTGCCCATCATCAAGGTCACCTAGATCCACTCATCAGAACAGAGGCACCAGTCTCCCCTCTACCAGGAAGCCTTCACAAGACACTGGTCCAACCCCACCCAGGGGAACAAACCTCACAAGTAAAAGGAACCTGAAACCTTGCAACCTGTGGAAAGGAGACCCCAAACACATTAATTAAACAAAATGAAAAGACAGAGAAACATATAACAGATGAAGGAGCATGGTAAAAACCCACAAGACCAAACAAATGAAGAGGAAATAGGCAGTCTACCTGAAAAAGAATTCAGAGTAACAATGGTAAAGATGATCCAAAATCTCAGAAATAAAATGGAGGCACAGATAAATAGGATGGAGGTATGGGTTGAGAATATACAAAAAGTGTTTAATAAAGACCTAGCAGAAACAAAAATCAGACAATCAGCAATGACAACACAGTAACTGGAATAAAAAATACACTTGAGTGAAACAACAACAGAGTAACTGAGGCAGAAGACTGGATAAGTGAGCTGGAATATAGAATGGTGGAAATAAAGGAAGGAGAGAAGAAGAAAGAAAGAGTGAAAAGAAAAAAGGACAGTCCCAGAGACCTCCATGACAGCATTAAGCACACCGACATTTGGTCCAAGAGGAAGAAGATAAAAGAAAGGGTATGAGAAAATATTTAAGGAGATTATAGTTGAAAACTTCCCTAACATGGGAAAGGAAATAACCACCCAGATCCAGGAAGCCCAGAGAGTCCCATACAGGATAAGCCCAAAGAGAAACACACAAAGACACATATTAATCAAACTAACAAAACTTAAACACAAAGAAAAAGTATTAAAAGCAGTAAGGGAAAAGTAACAAATAACATACAAAGGAATCCCCATAAGGTTAACAGCTGATCTTTCAGCAGAAACTCTACAGGCCAGAAGGGAGTGGCAGGATATACTCAAAGTGATGAAAGGGAAAAAACTACAACCAAGATTACCCTACCCAGCAGAGATCTCATTCAGACTGGATGGAGACACTGAAAGCTTTACAGATAAGCAAAAGTTAAGAGAATTCAGCAACACCAAACCAGCTTTACAACAAATGCTAAAGGAACTTCTCTAGACAAGAAACTCAAGGAAAGAAAAGCCCTACAAAAACAAACCCAAAACAATAAAGTAAATGGTAACAGAATCATATATATCAAAAACTACCCTAAATGAAAATGGATTAAATGCTCCAACCAAAAGATACACGTTGGCTGAATGGATACAAAAACAAAATCCATATACATGCTGTCTATAATAGACATACTTCAGGTCAAGGGACATGTCCAGACTAAAAGTGAGGGACTGGGAAAAGAGATTTCATATGAACGTAAATCAAAAGAAAATTGGAGTAGCAACACTCATATCAGATAAAATAGACTTTAAAATAAAGGATATTACAAGAGACAAGAAAGGATACTACATAATAATCAACAGATCAATCCAAGAAGAAGATATAAGAGTTATAAATATATATTCACTCAACACAGGAACACCACAATACATAAGGCAAATGCTAACAAATACAAAAGGGGAAATTAACAGTAACACAATAACAGCAGGACCACCCAGACCAAAAGATAGATCAAACAGAAAATCAATAATGAAACACAAGCCTTAAATGATACATTAGCCCATATGAGCATAATTTATATCTATAGGATATTCCATCCAAAAGCAGTAAAATACAGTTTTCTGAGAAGCACATAGGACGTTCTCCAGGAAAGATCACAGCAGGGGTCACAAAGTCAACCCCTGGTTAATTTAAAAAAATTAAAATTGTATGAATCATTTTTTCTGACCAAAATGCTATAAGATTAGATATCAATTACCAGAAAAAAACTGTAAAAACACCCCACATACACATGGAGGCTAAACAATACACTTTTAAATAACAAAGAGATCACCAAGAAATCAAAGAGGAAGTCAAAAAATACCTATGAACAAGTGACAATGAAAACATGACAACCCAAAACCTATGGAATACAGCAAGGGCAGTTCTATGAGGGAAGTTTAGAGAAATACAATTATACCTCAAGAAATAAGAAAAACATGATCAAGTGGAGTTTATCCCAGGGATGTAAGGATTCTTCAACATATGTAAATCAATCAATCAGATACAAAATATTAACAAATTAAAAACAAAAAAAACCCCATATTTCATCAAAATAGATGTAGAGAGAGTTTTCCACAAAATTAAGCATCTATTTATGATTTTAAAAACTCTCCAGAAAATCGGCACAGAAGGAAACTTTTGTTGTTGTTTAGTCACTAAGTTGTGTCCAACTCTTTTGTGACCACACGGACTGTAGCCTGCCAGCCTCCTCTGTCCATGGGATTTCCCAGACGAGAATACTGGAGTGGGTTGCCATTTCCTTCTCCAGGGTATCTTCCTGACCCAGGTATCGAATCCACATCTCCTGCACTGGTAGGCATATTCTTTACCACTGAGCCACCTACCTCAACATGATAAATGTCATATATGACAAACCCACAGCAAACATTATTCTCAATGCTGAGAAACTGAAAGCATTTCCTCTAAGATCAGGAACAAAACAAGGGTACCCACTCTCACCACTGTTACTCAATATAGTTTTGGAAGACCTAGACATGCAATCAATAAGAAAAGAAATAAAAGGAATCCAGATTGGAAAAGTGGAGAAGGAAATGGCAACCCACTCCAGTATTCTTGCCTAGAGAATCCTGTGGACAGAAGAGCGTGGTGGGCTGCTGTCCATAGGGTAGCACAGAGTCAGACATGACTGAAGCGACTTAGCATGCATGCATGCACTGGAGAAGGAAATGGCAACCCACTCCAGTATTCTTGCCTGGAGAATCCCAGGGACAGAGGAGCCTGGTGGGCTGCCAACTATGGGGTCACACAGAGTCGGACACAACTGAAGTGACTTAGCAGCAGCAGCTGCAGCAGCAGATTGGAAAAGAAGATGTAAAACTCTCACTATTTGCAGATGACGTGATACTCTACATAGAAAACCCTAAAGATGCCACCAGAATATAATCAATTAATTTAGCAAAGTTACAGGATACAAAATTAATACACAGAAATCTCCTGCATTCCAATACACTAATGATGAATAATCAGAAAGAGAAGTTTAGGAAACAATGACATTCATCACTGAAACAAAAAGAATAAAATACCTAGGAATAAAACTACCTAAATTGACAAAAGAACTGTATGCAAAAAACTGCAAGACACTGATGAAAGAAATAAAAAATAACACAAACAGACGGACAGATAAACCACATTCTTGGATTTGAAGAAGCAATATTATGAAAATGACTATACTACCCAAAGCAATCTACAGATTCAATGCAATCCCTATCAAATGACAAATGACATTTTTCACAAAACTAGAATAAAAAATTTTACAATTTGTATGGAAACACAAAAGACCCTGAAGAGCCAAAGCATTCTTTTTTTTTTCCATTTATTTTTATTAGTTGGAGGCTAATTACTTTACAATATTGTAGTGGTTTTTGCCATACATTGACATGAATCAACCATGGATTTACATGTGTTCCCCATCCCGATCCCCCCTCCCGCCTCCGTCCCCATCCCATCCCTCTGGGTCTTCCCAGTGCACCAGCCCTGAGCACTTGTTCCATGCATCCAGCCTGGGCTGGAGATCTCTTTCACCCTTGATAGTATACTTGTTTCAATGCTATTCTCTCAGAACATCCCACCCTCGCCTTCTCCCACAGAGTCCCAAAGTCTGTTCTGTACATCTGTGTCTCTTTTTCCGTTTTGCATATAGGGTTATCATTACCATCTTTTTAAATTCCACATATATGCGTTAGTATACTGTATTGGTCTTTATCTTTCTGGCTTACTTCATTCTGTATAATGGGCTCCAGTTTCATCCATCTCATTAGAACTGATTCAAATGAATTCTTTTTAATGGCTGAGTAATAGTCCATGGTGTATATGTACCATAGCTTCCTTATCCATTTGTCTGCTGATGAGCATCTAGGTTGCTTCCATGTCCTGGCTATTATAAACAGTGCTGTGATGAACACTGGGGTGCACGTGTCTCTTTCAGATCTAGTTTCCTCAGTGTGTATGCCCAGGAGTGGGATTGCTGGGTCATATGGCAGCTCTATTTCGATTTTTTTAAGAAATCTCCACACTGTTCTCCATAGTGACTGTATTAGTTTGCATTCCCACCAACAGTGTAAGAGGGTTCCCTTTTCTCCACAGCCTCTCCAGCATTTATTGCTTGTAGACTTTTGGATAGCAGTCATTCTGACTGGTGTGTAATGGTACCTCATTGAGGTTTTGATTTGCATTTCTCTGATAATGAGTGATGTTGAGCATCTTTTCATGTGTTTGTTAACCATCTGTATGTCTTCTTTGGAGAAATGTCTGTTTAGATCTTTAGCCCATTTTTTGATTGGGTCATTTATTTTTCTGGAATTGAGCTGCCGGAGTTGCTTATATATTTTTGAGATTAATCCTTTGTCTGTTTCTTCATTTGCTATTATTTTCTCCCATTCTGAAGGCTGTCTTTTCACTTTGCTTATAGTTTCCTTTGTTGTGCAAAAGCTTTTAAGTTTAATTAGGTCCCATTTGTTTATTTTTGTTTTTATTTCCAATATTCTGGGAGGTGGGTCATAGAGGATCCTGCTGTGATTTATGTCAGAGAGTGTTTTGCCTATGTTCTCCTCTAGGAGTTTAATAGTTTCTGGTCTTAAATTTAGATCTTTAATCCATTTTGAGTTTATTTTTGTGCAAAGCCTTCTTGAGAAAGAAAAACGAAGCTGGAGGAATCCACCTTCCTGACTTCAGACTATACTATAAAGCTACAGTCCTCAAGACAGTATGGCATTGGCATAAAAATAAGAAGTACAGATCAATGGAATAAGATAGAAAGCCCATAAGTATGCCCATGCACCTATGGGCACCTTATCTTTGACGAAGGAGGCAAGAATATACAATAGAGAAAAGGCACCCTCTTCAATAAGTGGCTCCCTGGTGGCTCAGAGGGTAAAGCGTCTGCCTACAATGCAGGAGACCCAGGTTCAATCCCTGGGTCGGGAAGATCTCCTGGAGAAGGAAATGGCAACCCACTCTAGTATTCTTGCCTGGAAAAGAATACGGAGGACCCGGTAGACTACAGTCCATGGGGTCACAAAGAGTGGGACACGACTGAGTGACTTCACTTTCAATAACTGGTGCTAGCAAAACTTGACAGCTACATGTATTATAAAAGAATGAAGCTGGAACACTTCCTAACACCACACACAAAAATAAACTCAAACTGGATTAAAGACTTAAATGTAAGTCCAGAAACTATAAAACTCTTAGAGGAAAACATAGGCAGAACACTCTTTGACATAAATCACAGTAAGATCCTCTCTGACCCACCTCCTAGAATAATGGAAATAAAAACAAAAGTCAACACATGGGACCTAATTAAACTTAAAATTTGCATACCAAAGGAAACTGTAAACAAGATGAAAAGACAACCCTCAGAATTGGAGAAAACAATTGCAAATGAAGCAACTGACAAAGGATTAATCTCAGAAAGATATGAGCAGTTCAAAATCAGAAAAACAAACAACCCAATCAAAATAGGCAGACAACCCAAACAGACATTTCTCCAAAGATAACATACAGATGTTCAATAAACGCATGAAAAGATACTCCACATCACTCATTACTAGAGAAATGCAAATCAAAACTTCAATGAAGTATCACCTCACACCACATACTTCCCAGCTGGTACCACTTCCCAGGTACTACTGAGATGGTAAAGATTCCACCTGCAATGCAGGAGACCTGGGTTTGATCTCTGGGTTGGGAAGTTTCCCTAAAGAAGGGAATGGCAACCCATTGCAGTATTCTTGCCTGCAGAATTCCATGGAGAGAGGAGCCTGGTGGCTACATTCCATGGGGTCACAAAGAGTGGACATGACTGAGTGACTAACACAAGTACACAAATCAGAATGACCACCATCAAAAAATAAACGCTTGGAGAAGATGTGGAGAAAGGGACTCTGTTGCCCTGTTGGTGGGAACATAACCTGATATAGCCACTATGGAGAACACAATGGAGATTCCTTAAAGACTAGAAATAAAACGACCATATGATCCAGCAACCCCCTTACTAGAGAAATAAACTGAGAAAACCACAATTCTGAAATACACATGTACCACAACATTCACTGCAGCCCTACTTACAACAGCAAGGACATGGAAACAACGTAGGTGTCCGCTGAGAGATGAATGGATTAAGGAGTTGTGGTACATATATACAATGGAATATTACTTGGCCATGAAAAGGAACAAATCTGTGTCAGTTGTAGTGAGGTGGATGAACCTAGAGCCTGTCATACAGAGTGAAGTAAGTCAGAAAGAGAAAAACAAATATGTATTAATGAATATATATGGAATCTAGAAAAATGGTATTGATAAACCTATCTGCATGGAAGGAGTGAAGACACTAGATGACCTAGGGAGTAGGATGCAGGGGGCATGGAAGGGAGGGTCAAGAGGGAGGAGATAAGTATAGGGTTATAACTAACTCATGTTGCTGTATGGCAGAAACCAGCATAGCACTGTAAAGCAATTACCCTTCAATTTAATAAAAAAAATTAAGTCACTAGAAAACAAGAGAAAATGAACTCCAAATTATAAATTCTGTTCTTTCACTGTTTCTAAAGATTTCAAAGGGCTTCTCAAGTAGCAAAATATACCTTAGTTTTCCTTTTTTCTTGTCTTTAGCATAAATTATTGCCCAGATGATTAACAGCCATTTCTGTTCAACCTTTACTCACCTGCAGACACTCAAATTCCATCTTCCTGGTCAAAACATTTTGCTTTATCTTTCTGGGAGACAGGACCCAACACACCTTTTCTATGTTGCATAAGACTTTCCACCACAAAAGTGATTTTCTCTTACCATCCCAGGCTCAAAGTGCCTGCTGACCCTGTCCTGCTCTAATTCAGATGTTAGAAGTGTCTTTGCTTTTGTTTTTTTTAAAAAAGCCCTTCCTTTGAAGCAAGTTCATGGCCTGTTTCAAAGATGCAAGCCTGCCAGCACCTCCTCCCACACCACTGAGGGAGCCAGCTTTCTGATGGAGCAAGACATCCCCAGCATGCCTTTGAAACCACAGCATGAGCAACAGATGAATTAAATAGAAGCTCCCATGCAGAGACTTCAGTCTTTTCAGCAAGTAATCAATAAATCTGAAGTATCCTAAAATAAAATTTCATAAGCAGACTGGAATGGAATTTAAATGAATGGTTTTGATCTGCCTCAAACCAAGCTGAAAGCTTCTCTTTGCAAGGGCCTTCCCAAGTCCTAGCCACCATTTTAAAAAGGCAGCTAATTAGGTTTGCTGTTTGCTGTTAAATGATGTAACTAAGGAGTCCTTTCATTGACGAATTGAGAACTGTTCAAAATTTTTGAGAGTATGAATTATTTAAAAGTACTCAAAAATTACATCTTCCATCCAAGCTCCCAATCTGGAACCTGTTGACTTTTGACAATCCTGCACATTCTAAGTCTAGTCAGTGAAAGTGAAGTCACTCAGTCGTGTCTGACTCTTTGTGACCACATGGACTGTAGTCTACTGGGCCCTTCCGTCCATGGAATTTTCCAGGCAAGAGTACTGGAGTGGGTTGCCATTTCCTTATCCAGGGCATCTTCCTGACCCAGGGGTCAAAGCCAGGTCTACCGCATTGCAGCCAGACGCTTTACCATCTGAGCCGCCAGCTGAAACCAACCATCTCCAGTTGAGACCCATCTCTAAAATAAGACTGTCATTCACCTCAATTGCTCCAGCTCTCAAACCCTGTTTAAAAGATTTCAATGATCTCTTCCTTGGTTGCCACACTCATGCAGCCACATCCCACTATGCAGGGAGACCTCAGCTAAAGTAAAGATAAGCACAGCCATCTCCTGCCAGGAAAACACCTTACAGATCTCCAATGATTCTGAGATGGAATTCTGCATCCTGGTCTGGCCCATGCATGTGCCCTGACCCATGGCCATCTTCCTACCACATCTCCTCCCATACGCTTCAAGGGCCCCTTTGCTCCTGCCACCCCAGATGACTCCCTGTTTTCTGGATGTGCCAGGATCCATCGGAGCCCCATGCTTCTGGGCCAGATGATTCCTCTCAAAGACCCCCTGGCTTTCCACCTGGCAAACTCCTGCTTAACCTTCAAGTACCGCTATGAATGCCCCCTCTCCGGGAGTGATGGGGGCTTGTCCCCATGTCCTACCACAGGAAGTTAAGCGTGGCACTGTCTGTGCTCCCACAGCACATTTAGCATCTGAAATTCCTCTTTCACATGTGGCTTGTGTGCTCCCCACCCCCAATTAAGCAGGAGCTCCCCTGAGACATGAAGGTGTGCTGTTCCTAGGTGGGTATGGATACTAACATTGACAGAATCCCCCACTGCATATTAGCTTCATCATGATCTCACACACAGTACATGAACTTTAAGCCAGGCAACTCCTCAGTTTAAATCGTAAATCCCAGCACCATCATCTTCTCGAAGCTCAGCTGTGGAGCCTTGCGCTTCCTCATCTGTCAACAACCAGCTTATGAGGAGGCAGGAGGGAGAACTAAGGAAGAAAGAGACATGTGAACACTGACTGGAGACATCCAGGTGTGCATGTATCAACAAGAACAATGATAAGATGGCTCTGACACCCACCCTGTGCTGGGCATGTGGTCATCAACCGCCCATCTTTACCAAGTGGTAACAGAGGCCCATAGCGGCCATGGAGCTGGCCAATGCCACAGGGCAAGTGCCAAGACTCAAACCCCCTGGGGATCGAACTATACACTCCAAACATCGCTTCACTCACCTAAGTACCTGATATGTCATTTAATCCTTATCAAAATTCCTTTGACTTTCCTCACTTTGTGGATGAAAAAACTGAGCCTCAAATAAATAATTTGCCCCAAATCACATCATTACAAGGTAAAGAAGCTAGGACTCAAACTCAAATGTGTCTAAACTCAAAACACTTCAGTCAAAATCCCATGGGCATTTTATAAAAGGTGTAAACATACTGTAAAATGGAAGACTGACAGGAATCTCAGGAAAAGTACCTCTGTGGCAGTGATTCAATATGAATCCAAGTTCCCCCTGGTTAAGATGATCAGGAAAACTTCCTGGAAGGGTTTTAAAAGTATTTAAAAACAAAACTGGACACTAAAGAAATGAAAATTATTATTGGAAACCAAAACGAATGGCTCGAGAGCACTCAGGACAAGGTTGAAGTCAGCAGAGCAGGGACAGAGAACTGTGGGGCACTCGGGGAACCAGGGACAGTCACAATGGAGAGGAGAGAAGGCAGGGGTGTGCACCATGTCAGCAGCAACAGGGGCCCTCAGCAAAGCACAGCAGACCAGTCCTGGTGAGAATAAGCCATGACAATAAGCAGGTGGGAAGTGTGAAGACTGATCCAGGCTCTTGCCCAAAGCAGGTGGTGGCAGTCCTTGGCTCAGAGGCAGGCTTCCCAAGAGCTGAGGGGCACAGGTGGGGGCCACAGGGCCCCAGTGGAGAGGCGGGTGGAAGGAAGCCACAGTCATACCTTCAAGAAAGAAGGATCACTTGACATTTTGCAAAGGAGTCTGATTTCAGATTAGCTGAATCTCAGATGTCAGTGGAACATGGAGGTCAAGGCTTTCAGCAGGCAGACATGCACAATCAGAGCCTGCAGATGTGACGGGAGGTGGGCACTTGCATGCAAGCCAGTCCGTATGCACACACATGTGTATAAAAACAAGGGGGTGGGGGAAGAATTATAGGGACTCTACTTTCTATCAATACATTTTAGCAGCAGGAAGAAGAAAGGAGAAAAAATTCCTGTTTTATAGCAAGCGAAGTGAAAGGGAGTTTCCAGGAAGCATTGTTTAAAATGGCCTGAGATCCAACTAGAAGTAAGGAAAATAAATTCTCAAAATTAAGAGAATAGTCATTTCAGAAATATCCGAAATATGTTGATGGGCTTGGAAACGGAATAATAAAGGACAAAATACTGGTAGAAAAGTAGAAGCAAGTTTTCTGGACATTTTGTAAAGAGGAAAAAATCAGTCCATATAAGATGGAATCAAGGAAGATCACATAAAACTATGGACTTTCCACTAAAATAAGAAGGAGTCCCAGCTCAGAATGAGTGGGTTGGATGGCTGCTGAGAGGAAAAGACATTTGAAACAGGGAAGGGCCAACAGCAGGTGGCAGGGGATTAAACGTGTGCTGAGCAGTCAAGAGTAAGCAAGCAGCTCAGAAAAGGCCTCCTGAAAGTTCTGTGGATTTCCTGCAAAAACTGCTGACAGCTCTGAGGAGGAGAGTCAGAAGCGATGAGCAGTAAGGTGGAAAATCCAGGAGGTCAAACACTGAGAAATGCAAGCTCAGTTCTGCACAGACCTGCTTAGTAGAGCAGCAAGGGTTTCAGAAACAGAATTTCCTAATTGGTATGTAGCATGACTTTGTTTCTATGGACGTGATCTGAGCCTGGGGCTCCAGCTCACAGAGGAAGAGGGGACAGGCTAATGGGACATCGTGCTGAGGTTCCCAGTGATATGAGAGCAGGCAGAGGGATGTGATAGCTTGCTGGAAGGTGTTGTATGATACTACTGATGCACACACACACATAGACACACACTCACTATGAAATTAAGGGGAACAAAGAGAAGGCCAACAAACATAGAGATTTCAAACAACTATCATCTGATAAAAAGAAACCAATTTTAAGTTCAGTTCAGTTGGTCAGTCATGTCCAACTCGTTGTGACCCCATGGACTGCAGCATGCCAGGCTTCCATGTCCATCACCAACCCCCAGAGCTTGCTCAAACTCATGTCCATTAAATCAATGATGCAAACCAACCATCTTATCCTGTTGTCCCATTCTCCTCCTGCCTTCAACCTTTCCCAGCATCAGAGTCTTTTCTAGTGAGTTAGTTCTTCGCATCAGGTGGCCAAAGTACTGGAGTTTCAGCTTCAACATCAGTCCTTCCAGTGAACATTCAGGGCAGATTTCCTTTAGGATTGACTGGTTTGAATTCCCTGCAGTCCAGGGACTCTCAAGAGTCTTCTCTAAAACCACAGTTAAAGAGCATCAATTCTTTGGTGCTCAACTTTCTTCATGATCCAACTCTCATATCCATACATGACCACTGGAAAAACAATAGCTTTGACTAGATGGACATTTGTTGGTCAACTAAAGTCTCTGCTTTTTAATATACTGTCTAGGGAGGTCATAGCTTTTCTTCCAAGAAGCAAGCATCTTTTAATTTCATGGATTCAATCACTATATGCAGTGATTTTAGAGCCAAGAATATAAAGTCTGTCACTGTTTCCATTGTTTCCCCATCTATTTGCCACGAAGTGATGGACCAGATGCGATTAACTTTGTTTTTTGAATGTTGTTTTAAGCCATCTTTTTCTCTCTCCTCTTTCACATTCATCAAGAGGCTCTTTTTAATTCCCCTTCACTTTCTGCAATAAGGGTGGTCTCACCTGCATATCTGAGGTTATTAATATTTCTCCCTGCAATCTTGATTCTAGCTTGTGCTTCATCCGGCCTGGCATTTCACATGATGTACTCTGCTTACGGGTTAAATAAGCAGGGTGACAATATACAACCTTGACATACTCCTTTCCGAATTTGGAAACAGTCCATTATTCCATGTCAGGTTCTAACTGTTGCTTCTTGACCTGCATACAGAATTCTCAGTAGGTAGGTAAGCTGGTTTGGTATTCACATTTCTTTAAGAATTTTCCAGTTTGTTGTGATCCACACAGTCAGACTTTAGCATAGTCAAAGAAATAGAAGTAGATGTTTTTCTGGAAATCTCTTGCTTTTTCAATGATCCAACAGATGTTGGCAATTTGATCTCTGGTTCCTCTGTCTTTTCCAAATCCAGCTTGAACATCTGGAAGTTATCATTTCATATACTATTGAAGAAGAGAATACTTGGAGAATTTTGAGCATATTTTGCTAGCATGTGAGATAAGTGCAATTGTGTGGCAGTTTGAACATTCTTTGGGATTGGCATGAAAACTGACCTTTCTCAGTCCTATAGCCACTGCTGAGTTTTCCGAATTTGCTAGCATATTGAGTGCAGCAACATCATCTTTCACAACATCATCTTTTAGTATTTGAAATAGGTCAGCTGGAATTCCATCACTTGCACTAGAGCTTTGTTTGTAGCAATGCTTCCTAAGGTCCACTTGACTTCACACTCCAGAATGTCTGGCTCTAGGCGAGTGATCACACCATCGTCATTATCTGGGTCATTAAGATCTTTCTTGTATAGTTCATCTGTGTATCTTGCCACCACTTCTTAATATCTTCTGCTTCTGTTAGGTCCTTTATTGTGCCCACCTTTAAGGACAATTCTGTCCTTTATTGTGCCCACCTTTAAGTATCACTATGAACAAAGCTAGTGGAGGTGATGGAATTCCAGTTGAGCTATTTCAAATCCTAAAAGATGATGCTGTGAAAGTGCTACACTCAACAGGCCAGCAAATTTAGAACTCTCAGCAGTGGCCACAGGACTGGAAAAGGTCAGTTTTCATTCCAATCCCAAAGAAAGGCAATGCCAAAGAATGCTCAAACTACCACACAATGGCACTCATCTCACATGCTGGTAAAGTAATGCTCAAAATTCTCCAAGCCAGGCTTCAACAATACATAAAGTGTGAACTTCCAGATGCTCAAGCTGGTTTTAGAAAAGGCAAAGGAACCCGAGATGAAATTGCCAACATCTACTGGATCACTGAAAAAGCAAGAGAAATCCAGAAAAATATCTATTTCTGCTTTACTGACTTTGCCAAAGCCTTTGACTGTGTGGACCACAAAAAACTGTGGAAAATTCTTCAAGAGATGGGAATACCACACCACCTGATCTACCTCTTGAGAAATCTGTATGCAGGTCAGGAAGCAACAGTTAGAACTGGATATGGAACAACAGACTGGTTCCAAATAGGAAAAGAAGTATGTCAAGGCTGTATATTGTGACCATGCTTATTTAACTTATATGCAGAGTACATCATGAGAAACCCTAGGCTGGATGAAGCACAAACTGGAATCAAGATTGCTGGGAGAAATATCAATAACCTCAGATATGCAGATGACACCACCCTTATGGCAGAAAGTGAAAAAGAACTAAAGAGCCTCTTGATGAAAGTGAAAGAAGAGAGTGAAAAAGTTGGCTTAAAGCTCAACATTCAGAAAACTAAGATCATGGCTTCTGGTCCCATCACTTCATGGCAAATAGATGGGGAAACAGTAGGAAAAAAAAGCAGTGGCAGACTTTTTTGCGGGGGCTCCAAAGTCACTGCAGATGGTGACTGCATCCATGAAATTAAAAGACACTCGTTCCTTGGAAGAAAAGCTATGACCAACCTAGACAGCATATTAAAAAGCAGACACATTACTTTGCCAACAAAGGTCCGTCTAGTCAAAGCTATGGTTTTTCCAGTAGTCATGTATGGATGTGAGAGTTAGACCATAAAGAAAGCTGAGCACTGAAGAATTGATGATTTTGAACTGTGGTTTTGGAAAAGACTCTTGAGAGTCCCTTGGACTGCAAGGAGATCCAACCAGTCCATCCTAAAGAGATTAGTCCTGAGTGTTCATTGGAAGGACTGATGTTGAAGCTGAAACTCCAATACTTTGGCCACCTGATGAGAAGAACTGACTCATTTGAAAAGACCCTGATGCTGGGAAAGATTGAAGGCGGGAGGAGAAGGGTATGACAGAGGATGAGATGGTTGGATGGCATCACTGACTCAATGGACATGAGTTTGAGTAAACTGCAGTCCATGGAGTCGCAAGGAGTCACCACAACTGAGCAACTGAACTGGACTTGCATGAAACGTTCCCTTGGTCTCTCTAATTTTCTTGGGGATCTCTTGTCTTTCACATTCTATTGTTTTCCTCTATTTCTTTGTGTTGATCACTAGGAAGGCTTTCTTATCTCTCCTTGCTATTTTTTTGGATCTTTGCATTCAGATGGATATATCTTTCTCTTTCTCTTTTGCCTTTCATTATTCTTCTTTTCTCGGCCTTTTGTAAGTCTTCTCAGACAACCATTTTGCCTTGTGCATTTCTTTTTCTTGGGGATGGTCTTGATCACTGTCTCCAGTGCAACGTCATGAACCTCCATCTATAGTTCTTCAGGCACTCTGTCTATCAGATCTAATCTCTTGAATCTGTTTGTCACTTCTACTGTATAATCATAAAGGATTTGATTTAGGTCATACCTGAATGGTCTAGTGGTTTTCCCTACTTTCTTCAATTTAAGTCTGAATTTGGCAATAAGGAGTTCATGATCTGAGCCACAGTCAGCTCCCGGTCTTGTTTTTGCTGACTGTATGGAGCTTCTCCATCTTCAGCTGCAAAGAATATAATCAATCTGATTTCAGTATTGACCATCTAGTAATGTCCATGTGTAGAGTCATCTCTTGAGTTGTTGGAAGAGGGTGTTTATGACCAGTATGTTCTCTTGGCAAAACTCTGTTAGCCTTTGCCCTCTTCATTTTTATACTCCAAGGCCAAAGTTGCCTGTTACTCCAGGTATCTCTTGACTTTCTACTGTTGCATTCCAGCCCCCATGATGAAAAAGACATCTTTTTTTTTTTTTTTTTTTGGTGTTAGTTCTAGAAGGTCTTGTAGGTTACCATAGAACTGTTCAGCTTCTTCAGCATTAGTGGTTGGGGCATAGACTTGGATTACTGTGATACTGAAAGATTTGCCTTGGAAACGAACAGAGAGATCTTTCTGTCTTTTTTGAGATTGCACTGAACTACTGCATTTCAGACTTTTTGTTGACTATGAGAGCTACTCCATTTATTCCAAGGGATTCTTGCCCACCATAGTAGAAATAATGGTCATCTGAATTAAATGAGCCCATTCCAGTCCATTTTAGTTTGATTCCTAAAATGTTGATGCTCACTCTTGCCATCTCCTGTTTGACCACTCCCAATTTAGCTTGATTCATGGACCTAACATTCCAGGTTACTATGCAAGAGTGTTCTTTAAAGCATTGGACTTTACTTCCATCACCAGTCACATCCACAACTGGGCATTGTTTCCACTTTAGCTCAGCCTCTTCATTCTTTTTGGAGCTATTTCTCCACTCTTCTCCAGTAGCAATTGGGCACCTACTGACTTGGGGTGTTCATCTTTTAGTGTCGTATCTTCTCGCCTTTTCATACTGTTCATTGGGTTCTCAAGGCAACATACTGAAGTGGTTTGCCATTCCCTTTGCCAGTGGACCACGTTTTGTCAGAACTCTCCACCATGACTTGTCCGTCTTGGTGACCCTACATGACATGGCTCATAGTTTCACTGGGTTAGACAAGACTGTGATCCAAGTGATCAGTTTGATTAGTTTTCTGTAATTTTGGTTTCCATTCTGCCTGCCCTCTGATAGATAAGGATAAGAGGCTTATAGAAGCTTCCTGACAGGAGGGAGTGGATGTGGGGGAATCTGGGTCTTGGTCTGATGGGCAGGGCCATGCTCAATAAATCTTTAATCCAATTTTCTGTTGATGGGTGGGGCTGTGTTCCCTCCCTGTAGTTTGGCCTGAGGCCAAACTATGGTAGGGGTTAGGACAGCAACCTCCTTCAAAAGGACTTATGCAGGCACTGTTGTATTCAATGCCCCTGACCCCATGGCAGGTCAGTGTTGACCCATGCCTCTGCCTGAGACTCCTGGACACTCACAGGCAAGTCTGGCTCAGTCTTTTGTGGGGTCACTGCTCCTTTCTCCTGGGTCCCAGTGCATACAAGGTTCTGTTTGTGCTCTCCAAGAGTCTGTTTCCCCAGTCCTGTGTAAGTTCTGTAATCAAATCCCACTGGCCTTCAAAGTCAAATTCCCTGTGGTTCTCAGTCCCTTTTCCAGATCTCCAGGTTAGGAAATCTGTTGCAGGCCCTAGAACTTTCACAACAGTGTGAGAACTTCTCTGGGATAATTATTCCCCAGTTTGTGGGTTGTACACTCCGTGGCTCTATGGCGGGGCTCACACACCACACCTCCCAGGTCCGCTGCAGCGAGAGTCCCTGTCCCCAGTGCAGGTCACTGCTGACCCGTGCTTCTGCAGCAGACACGCAGACACTCAAAGGCAGGGACCCCAGTTTCTTGTAGGGTCCCCGGATACTGGTGCACACAAGGTTTTGAGCCCTCCAAGTATCTCTGGCAGTTATGGGGTTTGATTCTAAATGTGATTTCACCCCTCCTACCATCTTACTGGGGCTTCTCCTTTGCCCATGGATGTGGTATATCTTTTTCTGGTGGGATTTCAAACGACTATGAACTGATAAAAAGAAACCAGCTTTAAGCTAAAGGTAGAAGTAAAAGAATTCAGTGGGGTGAGAGGAATAATAGCTCAGAGTATCAAAAGGGCCCAGAGAAGGTCACACTGCTTTAGGTCTCCCCTGGAGGAGAGACCAGGACTGAATTAGATGGAGGGGAGTGTGATGTATATGCTATCAGTGTCAGGGCCCTTGGAGGTAGCCACCCCTGAGGAGGAACAAGCAAAGAGGGCTGAGAGCCAGGGCTGCCTGGGAACAGCATCCTTGGTCCCTCTGCTGGGACAACAGAGTCCAGCTCAGGGAGCGGCAGAGCACTGCTCATTAGCAATCCAATCTCATAATTAGACACTGACCAACACCAAGCTGAGGGCTTCCCTCATGGCTCAGACAGTAAAGAATCTGCCTGCAATGCAGGAGACCTGGGTTTGATTCCTGGGTTGGGAAGATCTCCTGGAGAAGGGAATGGCAACCCACTCCAGTATTCTTGCCTAGAGAATTCCATGGACAGAGGAGCCTGGCAGGCTACAGTCCCTGGAGTCAAGAAGAGTCGGGCACGACTGAGTGACTAACACACACAACGCCAAACTAAGGTGAGAATATCCAAATGCCTGTAATGAAACGTTCTTCACTAGAAGGAAGTTCTACGGAAAACTGCACTCCTGAGTTTTTCTGGACAGGACGCCCCTCCCTCAAAATCCAGGCTTCCCATCTTGGAGCCTATGCTTTCTCAAAGGTATTAGCAGAAGGTGAGTTTTGACAATTTGCTTCAGGAAAATACAGACCAAAGAGAAGTATCAATCACACGTTTGTTACAGCTGCTGTTGAGTCTCTTTCACAGAAACAGAAGCTAAAATAAAGACTCAGCCTTAAAATGTGTCACCAACCACCTGCAGCCATCGGGAAGCCAGGTAAAAAATCCATGACAAGCTCTCCTTCTTACAGACAAGTTGCCTGGATGGTGCTTCCAGGGAGACTGATGGGATGATTAATGGTCAGGGCTGCCATTATGGCCACAGCTATGGTCATCATTTCTGAAACAAGCTACTCAGGGTGCAAACACAGTTACACAAAACAGAGACCCTGAACAGCCATTTCTAAAGTCCAAGGATTTGGACTTCCCTGGTGGTCCAGTGGTTAAGGATCGGCCTGCAGGGGACATGGGTTCAACCCCCGGTCCGAGAAGATTCCATATGCTGCGGGGTAACCAAGCCCATGTGCCACAACCACTGAGCCCAAGCTCTACTGAAGCCTGCAAGTTCAAAAGCCCTTCCTCTGAAACAAAAGAAGCCACTACAATGAGAAGCTCACACACCACAACTAGAGAGAAGCCCCCACTTGCCACAACTAGGAAAAAAGCCCTCACAAAGCCAAGCAAAGACCCAGCACAAACAAAAATAAATAAATGAATAATATTTAAAAAATAATAACAATAAAGACCAAGTTGTTAACAAAGGAAGGGTCCTGCTAGAACCTGTGTATTTGCCTTAGACCATACTTGTGAGATATATGGGCTTCCCTCATAGCTCAGTTGGTAAAGAATCCATTTGCAATACAGGAGACCCTGGTTCAATTCCTGGGTCAGGAAGATCCGCTGGAGAAGGGATAGGCTACTCACTCCAGTATTCTTGGGCTTTCCTTGTGGCTTAGCTGGTAAAGAATCCACCTGCAATGCAGGAGACTTGGGTTTGATCCCTGGGTTGGGAAGATCCCCTGGAGAAGGAAAAAGCAACCCACTCCTGGCCTGGATGGGGACCATCTCCTGCTAATTGCAATGCCTAGGCTCCCTTCTCTCTAAAATAGACAATAATAATGGCTCCCAGAGAGTTAGAAGGTGTTGTAAGATCATATGACGTGTAAAATCCTTAGCAAAGTAAAGGCTCCACAAATGTCACTGTTATTTGCAGGACTTCATTGTACCAGTGAGGTAACACAACTCGAAACAGAGTTTAGAAACAAAGTCAGTTTTCACCCCCTAGCTCAGTGCTCTTTAGCTGGATTTCTATCTCAAATTATTATTAAATGTCAGTGTGAATTCAGTTAAAGTTATGATCCAACAAGATTCTGAGCAGGAGGTGCCTTAATGGTGTTTGTTTGGTCTTACCGTGTGAAACTCTCTTCAGGCTCAGACATCACTTTTTGCTCTTATCTGAGGACACCATGAGATGGCCTGATGTCTTGTCTGATCACTGGTCACTTACTGCTGGGTACAGAAGAGGTTAACCGGTGCTCACCAACCCTCTGTGTTCACTGCATCTGATTTGTAGCCCATCATATCTGTAAGCATCCATGATCTTTATATCTTAACACAAGCTCCTTCACAAAATTTTGTACAAAGCCTTAAAAGTGAAAGAATATTTCAATAAAAGTTAATCCTTTAGCTAAAGGAGATATACTGCTTAGCAAATCCAACATAATAAAAATCATTATCTCTAAAAAGGAATGTGTCTTTTAACTGAAAATTCAACTGAAGGGAGTTATCCCGAGCTTGAACTGAGAAAGTGTTCAGTCAGAAGAGTACAAAAAATCCTTTAACTTCATCAACATTATCATTCAAAATACTGGATTATTTTCCCTAATATGACTGCAACCTGAACTATTCTGTATTTGTTTTCATCAGTACTTGGGAAAAAAAAACTACAATGACACTTTTCTTGAGCGATGTAGAAAGCAGCTTCCATTTCTCTCTAATTTAAATGATTTTTATTTTACATTTAAAAATTAAAACTATTACAATTAATTTTCCAGTCAATGTATTTTGTGGTGCTGAAATGTTAAAATTTACAGCCACTGCAAATTTGTAAAGTACTGCTGACCCTTGAAACAACAAGAGTTTGAGCTGCAGGGGTGCACTTACAACAGGGATTTTCTAAACAGTCAGCGCTGCAGCCTGACCAGCTGGCTGAACTGCAGACACCCAGCTCACTGTAAACTATGGACAGCTTGTCGACTGCTCACAGGGTAGCCCTCACCCTGGTGTTGGTGAAGTGAAAGTGAAGTCGTTCAGTCGTGTTCGACTCTCTGCGACCCCATGGACTGCAGCCTACCAGGCTCCTCCATCCATGGGATTTTCCAGGCAAGAATGCTGGAGTAGTCTGCCATTTCCTACTGCAATTCTGTTCTGACAATTTCCTTCCATAATTTAGAGTCACCAGAAGAGGGCATAGCTAAACATGTGATACTTGAATGGCTATGCATGAATGGGAAGGAGCTTTCAAAATGAAGCTGAGTTCTATTTCCCATTGGAATTTAGCAACTCAGTTGCTATATTTACCCAGCATAGAGACTTGCCAAGAAGACTTGCAACCTAATTTCTCTTCCGCACAAATAGGGGAATAAAATCATCACAACAGAATAAATGCTATAGAATAAATGCAGTAGAAATGCTTGGCCTTAGCAAAGAAAGATGTGGAAGAATTTAACATTTATAATACCTTATACCTTGCTGAATTCTATGCATACACATTTATGTGGAACAATTAAATAACTTACAAATCAAATCAGAAATGTGTGTGCATGCACATGCTCAGTCACTCAGCCGTGTCTCTTTGCAACCCCAAGAACTGCAGCCCACAAGGCTCCTCCATCCATGGAATTTTCCAGGCAAGAATACTGGAGCAGTTTGCCATTTCCTACTCCAGGGGATCTTCCTGACCCAAGGATTAAATCCAGGTCTCTTCCATTACCTGCATTGGCAGGTGGATTCTGTACCACTGTGCCACCTGGGAAGCCCCCAGAAATACTGAGTATGTGATAATAGTAGAGATAAAAATATCTATAAAAATTAATCTGTAAAAAACAGCTTTATATCTGTGCATGCATTACATAACTTCTTAATCTAGAATATATACCCTGTAGACAAGATTACTGAAAAGGTTTAAAATTTTTCTCTCCAGGATTGGTTGAAACTTTGACAGACTCACAAATAATTATTTTATTCTCAATCTTCATATTTTGTAACCTCAATGTTTCACAAACCCTTATACTTCAAAATTAAAATTCAGAAGAACATGTTTATAAATATATAAAGGAAGAAAAATCAGAATTAGGCTTTGGGCCACAGTAAATACTAAATAAGATTAAATTTAATCATCTTTTTTGTTAAAGATAGGGATTTATTCAGAGCTATACTTCCAGGTCTGAATATCTGCATTTTACATCTCAACTTTTTTCAAATAAGAACAATTAAAGCATTGAACAGAGAAAGTTCCTGTAAGGAATTAGAGATGGCATTAGCTACACTGAAGACTCCATCAACCACCTGGAGACCAGCTTCATCTCTCTCAGCTGAGCAGTTTCTCAGTTACACACAGAAAGTGAACCAAAGCCTTAATAAGCCATCTGGGAAAGAGGCTGGGTCATTAAGTTTGTGTTAGCCCAGCAGCCCTCATCAGCTGGGCTCAACCTCATGAGAATTCAAAGGTAGGCCCTCCTTGGAGTTAAAGAAAAAAAGGCAAAAAGCAGTTTCCACAGAGAAGCAGCAACTAATTTTCACAGAACATATTTCGAAGAGCAAGGCCTTCCCAAAGTTGGCTGATCAAAACCCCTATTTCCAGAAGCAACCTCAGGCCCAGCCAATCGAACTTTCCAAGAGCAGGGGCGAGGTTAGAATCTTAGGAAGCTCTCTGGGCAGCATAGTAATGTGGCATAGAGGAGTAGCAGATGAGGCTACAGCCCCAGCCAGGAGGTCACTGCAGGGACCCTGCAGGTGTGAGTGAGGGCTCTGGTGTCACCTCAGGTGAGGGTGAGCAGCTTCAGGAGGTGTGACAGGATCGCTCATCTGTGGGGAAGGAGCTGAGGGGAAGGGGACCAGAGAAACCAAGTAAGAGGCTGAAGTGAGCTGCACCAGAGCGATGACAAGGAAGAGAAACAAGGCCCAAGTTTCTGGAGAGAAAGCTGACTCTTGAACAACTTGGGTCGGAATGGTGTGGGTCCACTTACACATGGATTTTGTTCAGTAGTAAACACTTCAGAACCACATGCTCCACAGAGAGAACCATGGCTGCAGGGTGATGGCCACCCATAACTTACGGGGGGATGCTCTACTGCGGAGGGGGCAGGGGTCGGAGGCCTTTGCCCCTGCCTGTGTGAGGAGCAGCAGTGTCTCTGAATCAACAGCTTTGGCAACAAGTCAGCTGTGGGAGGTGAAGACAAGGCACACGATGTGGAGTCAGCTTTGCTGGGTTTGGATTCCACCTGCTGCCCACAAAACTATGTGACTTAGCAAGTGACTAAGCTTCAGTTTTCACATCATAAAATGGAGGTAGGATTAAATAAATGGTTTAAATTTAATCAATTTAAGTGATCCCTGTTAAACACTGAGAAGAGTGGTTGGCCCTTCAACATGCTGGCTGCTTTTCATAGGTTTTTGCTGTTAATGATGTTGCTGTAAAAACGTAATTCATTGAGGCCTACTTGGTGGCTCAGATGGTAAAGTCTGCCTGCAACCCGGGAAACATGGGTTTGATCCCAGGGGAAGATTCCCTGGAGAAGGGAATAACAACCCACTCCAGTATTTTTGCCTGGAGAATACTATGGCCAGAGGAGCCTGGTGGGCTACACTCCATGGGTCACAAAGAACCCGACATGACTAAGTGACTAATACTACCACTTTCCCTTTTTGGGCAAGGTCTGCTTTGGGGGAGGCACTGTAAAAATAAACACTTTTTTTTTAAATGGAAAAAAAGCTCCCTGATGACAAAGATAGGGGACTTGAGACCACTTTCAGTTTCCCCCTTAACTGCTGTTGATGTACTTATTTATTTATTCTGCAAAACAGAGAAGTGGTGAAGTCTGGAAACAACTTAGTTTTTCCATAATTCTCATAATCCTCCATAATCCTCAAAGCCACAGATCATCTACAGGATGTGTCTCATGGCAGCAAGAACAAGAAATAAGTCCCAGTTCCCCGAATCTCCTCATTCCTAACCCCTGGACTGGGGCGACCAACCAGACCATGTGAACTCACTCAATCTGCATTTGCCATGGACCTAATCATCCCTCCTATGCTCACACTGAGGAAAGCATCATCCACCTGTAGGCCCTCACTGCCAGTACCCACAACGAGTCTCAAACTTCTGCTTTGTCAGGATACAATTCTTCTTTTTTTGGCCATGCTGCACTGTGTGTGGGATCTCAGTTCCCTAACCAGGCCCTCTGTAGTGGAAGCACAGGGTCCTAGCCACTGGACCACCAGGGAAGTCCCCATGATACCACTTTAAAGGACGTGTCCATTACAGTTGCCAACTGAAATTACACTATCAAATGAGCACCCAATAAATCGGCAGATTTTTGAATCAAGTCAATATATCCTCTGTGAAAATAAATTTTTTCTTATTAGATAGCAAACTTCAGCACATACTTTATCCAAATACTGTGAAATCAGTCAGCACACGAAGACCACTGTATTTCAGTTTTGTAACTGGCACCTGGGCAGGAGGGTGGTGGATTCACCAACAGGGCCCCTCAAAGACCCTCTGCCACTAGGTGCAGGAATCACAGAGCCTGTCTCCTGGACAGCTCCTGTTTGCAAAGTGTTAAGTCAAGATTGGCATCTAAGTTAAGTCATGCAGGATTTCTCCTCGGATCTTGCCTTGGCTTCTATTGCCATCTATTGGAAATCTGAAGCTCCCCTCCCATTTTAGTAAATATTGGCTGCATTTGTAATAGGAAACGAGAAAGAAAGGTTTTCTCCACTGTGTCCTGTGACTGGAGGACTCCATGTGTCTAACTGCCCTCTTCCCCATCCACCTTCAATAGATATACAGACAACATACAACCAATATTTACTACAAAATGAGGTCATTTTCAGATTCCATTCACGCCAGTCCCTAATTTCAGTTATATTTTGACTTTGCTTTCAAGGCTAGCCTATTCTCATGCCCCTGACAGGATCAGTAAGACCTTCAATACGGACCATCCGGTGCCTCAAGAAGTCTGGCCTTTGAAAACAATGGTGATGACACCCAAGCACCTTACTCCTACCTGCAGGCTCAAGTGTGGTCTCTCTAAACTCATGGGTATCCGGACGTGCCAACACATTTCTGAGCAGCACCCTTAGCCCATCCCTTCAGTCTCTGATCAAAAGTGACCTTTCAGGCGATTGTTCCAAGTGAACTGATGATACCAGCATTTTTATATGAAACATCATCGAAAAATTCTCATTTTTAAAGTCCTCCTCTGAGGGCAGTATTTAAAGTACATCTTGAGGTTCTTATTGTTCACACAGATTTCTCAAGCTACTAATACTTGCTCCCCTCTTCCTAGTCTGTCTTTGATCTTTGGATCCCTAGTATTTACTACAAGGATCCCCAACATCTTTCTCAAACAGCTTTCAAAATATCTAAGATTCTTTACAGAACATTCACAGAAGTCACAGGATTACTTTGTTAAAGAAAACACTCATACCCAACCTCATTAATGAATGTGCTGGGACTATTAACCACCAAGAACACAGGGAAATTGAGAATCTGTTTCAGTCAGAAGTTCTTCTTCTTCTCACGAAGGCAGGGTGGTGTGGAGAAAAGCAACTGACCTGACTGTCAGGAGACAGATTTCTGGCTACCCAAAGTACTTCAGCCGCAGGTAAGGCACTCCTCCTTTCTGAGCTCAAGTGACCTCACCTTCCAGCTCCACTCCCAACTCCCATCCTCACTGACCTTCAGATGTATCATCCCTCCAGCAAAGCACCAGCCAGAGAGCTGTGCACTGTTTCGCCTTTGCTGCACCCAGAGCTGGGGCAGAGTCAACATTATCCCCACCCTGTACCCCCACCAGCCTCCAGAAGCACCCCTTTTCCTCCCGCCAGTCCTCAGTGATGGTTCTGTGCATCCACATGAAACATTTCCACACTATTTTCAAACATTTGGCCTTACACACCCCTACTCACTCAGCGCAGAGGTCCAAGTCTCCTCGCGCACAGCAAACACGGACACTGCCAGCACTCCCTCGCCTTTCCGTGAGCCACCTACAAAGAAAGCCCACCCGCACTGCATCCCCCTTTCCCAGCCTCTTTTCACACACAGGTGTTGCTACTCGTGGACCAGGCCAACCCTGAGTTGAGCTACACATCCTATCCCTCTGACACTCTCAGGACCACACTCCATCCATCAATTCTTCTTCTCTATAGGGTCCCTCCTATCAGCATCTGCACATGCTCTAAACATGCCCAAGCTTTTTTTTTTTTTTTAAAGTTATTTCTCTTTCCCCTCTCATAATAACCCTGACACAAGGCCTCTGGTGCTCATCACACTCCTGCTGACCCCTTCCTGTCTTCCCAACTCGCCCTGACCCTTCATCCAATTCAGCATGCGGAGACCGGGCCGGCATCCCCCACAAAAAACACACATACATCCAACCCAGACTGCCCTCTACATCTGCAAGGTTACTAACAATAACTTTGGCAAATTCAATGACTACTTTTCAGTCTCACTCTTCCTTGACCTCTTAGCATTGTTTGGTATCACTTACTCCTCCATCTGTCTTTTATCTGTCTCTCTGCCCCACCTCTCTAACTGCTCTTCACCTGTCCCATGCAGCTTTCCCCTGCCCATTGCATAAACGTTCATCTGCATGTCAGGCCCTGCTTGATTCTCATCCTGTGGGCACTCTTCAATGCATCACAGCTTCAGGGATCACATGCGTAATCAAAGATTCCATCTCTCTCCCCCTAGGCTCTGTCTCCTGACCCCAGGCACAAATAATCAATTACTTTTGTGTATTTTTCAGTATATTATCCTCAAATTCCATAAGACCTAAACTGAACAACAATTACGCTCACAAGTCCTCCAGGTGGTTGCAATGCCTGCTCACATTTAAGCCCCAGAAGGCAATGGCACCCCACTCCAGTCCTCTTCCCTAGAAAATCCCACGGATGGAGGAGCCTGGTAGGCTGCAGTCCATGGGGTCATTTAGAGTCGGACATGACTGAGTGACTTCACTTTCACTTTTCACTTTCATGCACTGGAGAAGGAAATGGCAACCCACTCCAGTGTTCTTGCCTGGAGAATCCCAGGGACGGGGGAGCCTGGTGGGCTTCTGTCTATGGGGTCGCACAGAGTCGGACATGACTGCAGTGACTTAGCAGCAGCAGCAGCAGTTTACCAGAACCATCTGCCCCTTCATCATCCCCATCACTGCTTCCATAGCTAAGGACAGCACCGCCACACTCTTGGATTCCCACACCATCTTCCTCAGAATCTTCCAGCCTCCAAGTCAGACCCACAGAACAACCCTAGGTCAAGACTCCACAAGTACCTGGAATGCTCTCTCCTCTGCTTAAAACCCACCCCCGGTTCCCCATGCTCTCGGGATTGAGTTCCAACTCCTAAATCCATATACCAGAAGACTCCATCAACTGCTCTGGGTACCAGCCACACTCTTTACAGATGCCTCTCCCACCCCCGTCCCTCACACTGGACACTATGCTGCAGTCACGCTGACCAGTCAATTCTCTGCCCCCATAAAACACTGCGCCACTGTGCCTGCCCACCTGGCAGCCCCTTCAACAGTGAGCAACACAGCATAGGGAGAGGACCTGTATAGGGAAAGTAATTCAGTTTTTATTATATAACAGTATTTTATTATATGACTGGCTGATGACCACACATGGTTACAGATGGGAAGAAAACTCAAACTGACACAATAAATTCACCTTTTATGTATTACCTAAGTATAGACCTAGGGCCAGGTAACAGAAGCCAGTGTTTGTAAATGAAGTCTTATTAAGAAATAACAGACAAACCTATTCCATGCATATTGTCTGTGATGCCCACATAACTACGGCATGGCTGGGTTCAGCGACAGAGGCTGTAAAGCACTTACTAAGGCCTTCTATCTGGCCAACCCCTCAGCTAGACAATAAAGATAATCGGAAATAAACCACCTTTCAGATTGCCAAAGGCTAGTACAAATCTGGGGGCTTCCCAGGAGGTGCTAGTGGTAAAAACCCTCCTGCCAATGCAGGTGGACATAAAAGGCATTGGTTCGTTCCCTGGGTCAGAAAGATCCCCTGGAGGAGGACATGGCAACCCACTCCAGAATTCTTGCCCAGAGAATCTCAAGAGCAGAGGAGCCTGGTGGACGACAGTCCATGAGGTCAAACAGAGTCAGAAAGAAACAGTTTTGCACACTACAAACCGGGAGGAAAATCCTTCCAGCCCCTGGCTGGCTGCTGTTCTCGGGGTCCTCAGGTTCTACACTCCTCCTGGCTCTCAAGACTCAAAAGGGAGGCCACAGAAATGCGAGTCATGTCCAGAGAATTTATTACCACTCAGGGCAAATCCACCAGAAAGAGAAGAAAACCATGATGAAAAGGTTAGGCTAAGTCATCTGTTTTAATAAAAGGCCATCACAACATTTGCAACCAATTCTGCATCACCCACATTGTTTGCCAAAGGGGTGAGAAGAAGTACCAGTTGTCAAAGTAAAACAGGCCCTGATACAGCAAAATCCTTAAGTGAGCAAAAACAAACTGCAGAGCAGACAGTATGTCATTGACTTCAAAAGCGTGACTGGCACAAATGAGCTTGGAAAAGTTGATTTTTCTAAACCTCAATGAGCTTCATGTCTGGGGCTTATTGTGAAACCTATAGATGTCCTGGCAGCATCTCTTCTAAACTCAGAATGCTGTGATGCAGTAGTAATGTCAGTACCACTGCTACTTTCACAACAATACTCTCGAATTAAGCATAGTTGGAGTGTTGAGGGGGTGGGGGAATCAACTGTTTTGCCTTCTAAAATAGAATACTCAAAAAGTAGCACAAATTTACTAAACATCAGGTCAAAAAAATAAAATAACCTCAAAACATATGTGCTTCAATTCAGATGTATAGAAGTAGATACTGATTCCTACAAGAGCTAGTCATAGTTCAACCACTCACCAAAGTAACCAGGGACAAATTACAGTAAATTGTAAGAATGAAAATAAAAGTGACAGAGTGTTCTTTAAAATGATGGAGTCCAGATAAACAACTTTCAAAACATGTATTTAACAAAACATGTTTTAAAACCCTTCTCCTTCATACTGAACCATATGACTACAAACGTGGAAGTTATAACCTGATCCACCACAGAGTCAATCCTGTGGAAATACAAATGTTTAAAAACCAAGACAGTGGAGGAATAGGATGGGGAGACCACTTTCTCCCCCACAAATTCATCAAAACATCATCTGAATGCTGAGCAACTTCCACAGAACAACTTCTGAACACTGGCAGAGGACACCAGGCACCCAGAAAGGCAGCCCATTCTCTTTGAAAGGAGGTAGGACAAAATATAAAAGACAAAAAGAGAGACAAAAGAGTTAGGGATAGATAGCCACTCTGGGAAGGGAGTCATGAAGGAGGAGAAGTTTCCAAACAGCAGGAAACCCTCTCACCAGCAGGTCTGTGGGGAGTTTTAGAATCTCAGAGGGCAACATAACCAGCAGAAAAAAACAACAACAACCCACAGAACACGCACCTAACTACAACTCCCAGAGGAGAAGTAGCCCAGATGCTTGCATTGGCCACCAGCGAGGAGGGGCTGGACAGGGAGATGTGGGTTGCATGCTTAGGGTAAGGACCCGGCCTGAATGCCCTGAGGACAATCTGAGGGAGCTAATGTGAGATAGCAACCCAAACTGCGGGATAGCTAGGGAGAGAAAAAGAAAAAGAACTTTCCTGCAAAGGGCTCTAACCTAACGCACAGCCTGTCCCTCTCACAGAACAAAAGGTTGAGCAAATACCAAAGGAGAGCTGGCCCCTCCCCAGCCGCTGGAGGCAGAGAGGCAGGTGGGGGACAGCCAGAGCTGGAAGGCAAGGGGTTACTCCAATCTTATCCCCAGAGACCAGGGTCCTCCACCAAACTGTGAGCAGACTCCCAGTTGCTAACCAAGTCTTCCTGGGCTCCTGGATGGTTGACATCCACCAGGAGGGTTGCAGCCTGAGATCAGCTCCCCAGAGGAGACACACAGCACATCTGAGACAGTGCTCCCACAGCGCACCCGGGAAACCAAGGGGCTGGGACCCGGAAGGTGAGTAAGACGCACGGCCCACAGGGGACAGTGCGCTCCCCACGCACCTGGTTGCCTGAGCTGCTCGGACCTGGGAAGTGCACGAAACACAGGGCCCGCTTTGGACAGTGCCTCTGCTGAGCAACCTGGAGCCTGAGCAGTGTAGACCGGGAAACCACACACACCGTGAGCAGGGGCAAGCCCAGTGTGGTCCATACACTGCGAGCACTCCCCACACGTGCCAGCGATATTTGTTTGCAGCGTCCCTCCCTCCCAACACAACTGAACAAGTGAGCCTCAGTAAGTGACCATCTTTGCCCCCTTGTGTCAGAGCAGAAATTAGACACTGAAGAGACTTGCAGAAGAAGCCAAAATAAACAAAGAACAGGGAACCACTCTGAAAGTGACAGGTGCAACAGAAAACCCCTGTAGTTAACACTAACTAAGCATCGAGGGGGCCTATAGACCTTGAGTCTTCTCAAGGTGGAACAAGGAACTATCTGAAACTGAACTGACCCCACACTGCCCAGAACAGCTCCAGAGAAATTCCTAGATATATTTTTATTATTATCACTTTTTAATTTTTTTAAGTTCTTTATTAGTCCTTTAATTTTCATTTTTATAAGTTACTATTACCTTGCAAAAAAAGACCCTATTTTTAAAGCAACTTTCATATATATATTTTTTATAATTTTTATGATTGATTTTGTTTTGTATTTTTAATATTGCATTTTAAAGAATGTAACCTCTACTCTAGGTTTTTAATCTTTGCTTTTTGGTATTTGTTAACAATTTTGTACCTTTAAGAATTGAATCTTCAGTATCCACTTTCTCTTAGGGGTGTGATTACTGGCTTGATTGCTCTCTCCCCTTTTCACTTTCCCTTTTCTCCGCCAGGTCACCTCTATCTCCTCCCTCCCCCTTCCCTTCTCTACTTCACTCTGTGAATCTCTCTAGCTGTTCTCAGCTGTGGAGAACACTTAGGGAACTGATTACTGGCTGGATCTGTCTCTCTCCTTTTGACTTCCCCTCTTCTCCTCCTGGTCACCTCTGTCTCCTTCGTCCCTCTTCTCTATGTAACTCCGTGAACCTCTCTGGGTGTTCCAGATGTGGTGAGCACATAGGGAAGTGATTACTGGCTAGATTGCTGTCTACCCTTTTGACTCCCCCTCTTCTCCTCCTGGTCACCTCTATCTCCCTCCTCCTTCTTCTCTTCTCCATGTAACTCTGTCAACCTCTCTGGGTGTCCCTCACTGTGGAGACTCTTTTCACCATTAACCCAGATGTTTTATCATCAGTGCTGTGTGGATGGAGAAGTGTTCAGGCTACTGTAAGAGTAAGACTGAAAGCCAGAGGCAGGAGGCTTAAATCCAAAACTTGAAAACACCAGGAAACTCCTGATTAATCGACAAGAGCTCATCCAAAAGCCTCCATACCTACACTGAAACCAAGCTCCATCCAAGAGCCAACAAGTTCCAGAGCAAGACGTACAATGCTAATTCTCCAGTAATACAGGAACACAGCCCTGAACAATAAAATACAGGGTGCCCAAAGTCATGCCAAACCCACAGACACCCCAAAACTCACTACTGGACACTTCATTGCTCTCGAGAGACAGAACAGACCCAGCTTCACCAACCATAACACAGATGCAAGCTTCCCTAACCAGGAAACCTTGACAAGTCACTAGTCCAACCCCATCCACAGCGGGCAACCTCCAAAATAAAAAGGAACCACAAATTTCCAGCCTACAGAAAGGCCACCCCAAACACAGCAATCTAAACAAAATGAAAAGGCAGAGAAATATTCAGCAGGTAAAGGAATATGATAAATGCCCACCAAACCAATCAAAAGAGGAGGAGATAGGGAGTCTACCTGAAAAAGAATTCAGAATAATGATAGTAAAGATGATCCAAAATCTTGAAAATAAAATGGAGTTACAGATAAATAGTCTGGAGACAAGGACTGAGAAGATGCAAGAAATATTTAACAAGGACCTAGAAGAAATGAAGAAGAGTCAGTCAATCATGAATAATGCAATAACTGAGATCAAAAGCACTCTGGAGAATTTTACCTTTTTCTCAAGTGCACATGGAACATTCTCCAGGATAGATCACATCCTGGGCCATAAATCTAGCCTTGGTAAATTCAAAAAAACTGAAATCATTTCAAGCATCTTTTCTGATCACAATGCAGTAAGATTAGACGTCAATACTGGAAAAAAATATTAAAAATACAAACATATGGAGGCTAAAAAACACGCTTCTGAATAACCAACAAATCACAGAAGAAATAAAAAAGAAATCAAAATATGCATAGAAACAAAGGAAAATGAAAACACGACAACCCAAAACCTATGGGATTCAGTAAAAGCAGTGCTAAGGGGAAGGTTCATAGGAAAACAAGCTTTACCTCAAGAAACAAGAGAAACATCAAATAAATAACCTAACTTTACATCTAAAGCAACTAAAGAAAGAAGAAATGAAGAACCCCAGGGTTAGAAGAAGAAAAGAAATCATAAAAATTAGGGCAGAAATAAATGAAAAAGAAACAAAGGAGAGTACGGCAAAAATCAACAAAACTAAAACCTGGTTCTTTGAGACGATAAATAAAATAGACAAACCATTAGTGAGACTCATCAAGAAACAGTGGAAGAAGAATCAAATCAACAAAATTAGAAATGAAAATGGAGACATCACAACAGACAATGCAGAAATACAAACGATCATAAGAGACGACTATCAGCAACTATATGCATATAAAATGGACAACTTGGAAGAAATGGACAAATTCTTAGAAAAGAATAACCTTCCAAAACTGAATCAGGAAGAAATTGAAAATCTTTACTGGCCCATCACAAGCTTAGAAATCAAAACTGTAATCAAAAATCTTCCAACAAACAAAAGTCCAGGACCAGATGGCTTCACAGGTGAATTCTACCAAAAACTAAGAGAAGAGCTAACACCTATCTTACTCAAACTCCTCCTGAAAATTACAGAGAAAGGTAAACTGCCAAACTCATTCTATGAGGCCACCATCACCCTACTACCAAAGCCAGACAAAGAAGCCACAAAAAAGAACACTACAGGCCAATATCATTGATGAACATACATGCAAAAATCCTCAACACAATTCTAGCAAACAGAATCCAACAACATATTAAAAAGATCATGCATCATGACCAAGTGAACTTTATCCCAGGGATTCAAGGATTCTTCAATATCCACAAATCAATCAATGTGATACACCACATTAACAAACTGAAAGATAAAAACCATATGATTATCTCAATAGATGCAGAAAAAGCCTTTGACAAAATTCAACATCCATTTGTGAAAAAAACCCTCCAGAAAGCAGGCATAGAAGGAACATACCTCAACATAATAAAAGCCATATATGATAAACCCACAGCAAACATTATCCTCAATGATGAAAAATTGAAACCATCTCCCCTTAAGTCAGAAACAAGACAAGGGTGACCACTCTTACCACTACTATTAAACATAGTTTTGGAAGTTTTAGCCACAGCAATCAGACAAGAGAAAGAAATAAAAGAAATCCAGATTGGAAAAGAAGAAGTAAAACTCTCAGTCTGCAGATGACATGACCCTTTACATAGAAAACCCTAAAGACTCCATCAGAAAATTACTAGAGCTAATCAATGAATATAGTAAAGTTGCAGGATATAAAATTAACACACAGAAATCCCTTACATTCCTATACACTAACAATGAGAAAACAAAAAGAGAAATTAAGTAAACAATTCCATTCACTATTGAGGTGAAAAGAATAAAATACTTAGGAATATATCTACTAAAGAAACAAAAGACCTATATGTAGAAAACTATAAAACACTGGTGAAAGAAATCAAAGAAGACACAAATAGATGGAGAAATACACCATGTTCATGGATTGGAAGAATCAATATTGTCAAAATGAGTATACTACCCAAAGCAATCTAGATTCAATGCAATCCCTATCAAGCTACCAATGATATTTTTCACAGAACTAGAACAAATAATTTCACAATTTGTATGGAAATACAAAAAACCTCAGAGTCAAAGCAATCTTGAGAAAGAAGAATGGAACTGGAGGAATCAACCTGCCTGACTTCAGACTATACCTCAAGGTACAGTTATCAAGACAGTATGGTACTGGAACAAAGACAGAAATATAGATCAGTGGAACAAAATAGAAAGCCCAGAGATGAAGCCACGAACCTATGGACACCTTATCTTTGACAAAGGAGACAAGAATATACAATGTAGAAAAGACAATCTCTAAGAAGTGATGCTGGGAGAACTGGTCAACCAACTGTAAAAGAATGAAACTCGAACACTTTCTAACACCATACACAAAAATAAACTTAAAATGGATTAAAGATCTAAATGTAAGATCATAAACTATAAAACTCCTAGAGGAAAACTTAGGCAAAACACTCTATGACATAAATCACAGCAGGATCCTCTATGACACCCCCCCCCCCAGAGTAATGGAAATAAAAGCAAAAATAAACAAATGGGACCTAATGAAACTTAAAAGCTTTTGCACAATGAAGGAAATTATAAGCATGGTGAAAGGACAGCCTTCAGAATGGGAGAAAATAATAGCAAATGAAGCAACTGACAAAGAATTAGTCTCAAAAATATACAAGGAGCTCATGTAACTCAATACCAGAAAAATAAATAACCAAATCAAAAAATGGGCCAAAAGCTAAACAGACATTTCTCCAAGGAAGACATACAGATGGCTAACAAACATGAAAAGACGCTCAACATCACTCATTATCAGGGAAATGGAAATCAAAACCTCAATGAGGTACCCTCTCACACCAGTCAGAATGACTGCTATCAAAAAGTCTACAAACAATAAATGCTGGAGAGGGTGTGGAGAAAAGGGAACCCTCTTACACTTGGTGGGAATGCAAACTAGTATAGCCACCATGGAGAACAGTGTGGCAATTCCTTAAAAAACTGGAAATAGATCTGCCATATGACCCAGCAATCCCACTACTGGGCATAAACACCAAGGAAACCAGAATTGAAAGAGACATGTGTACCCCAATGTTCACCACAGCACTGTCTACAATAGCTAGGACATGGAAGCAACCTAGATGTCCATCAGCAGATGAATGGGTAAGAAAGCTGTGCTACCTATATCTGATGGAATATTACTCAGCTGTTAAAAAGAACACATCTGAATCAGTTCTAATGAGGTGGATCAAACTGGAGCCTATTATACAGAGTGAAGTAAGTCAGAAAGAAAAACACCAATATATATTAGTGCATATATATGGAATTTAGAAAGATGGTAATGATGGCCCTATATGAGAAACTGCAAAAGAGATACAGATGTAAAGAACAGACTTTTGGACTCTGTAGGAGAAGGCGAGGGTTGGATGGTTTGAAAGGATAGCATTGAAACATGTATATTACCATATGTGAAATAGATGACCAGTCCAAGTTCGATGCATGAAACATGGCACTCAAAGCTGGTGCACTAGGACAACCCTGAGTGATGGGATGGGGAGGGAGGTGGGAGGGGGGTTCAGAATGGGTGTCACATGTACACCCATGGCTGATTCATGTCAATGTATGGCAAAAACCACTACAATATTGTAATTAGCCTCCAATTAAAATTAAGTTAATTTTAAAAATAAATTAAAAAAATAAAAACTGGGAGAGTAGTAAAATTGTTACTAATCTGAAACTATTTTTACACAAATAAAAAAGCAAGTAGCAAAAAAAAATTAAAGTTAAAAAAAATAAAAACCTTGTGGGCTTCGGTTCAATATGGCAGAACAGAAGGATGTGTGCTCATCTCCATCTGCAAGAGCACCAAAATCACAACTAGCTGTTGAACAGCCATTGACAGAAGGACACTGGAACCCACCAAGAAAAGATACCACACATCCAAAGACAAAGAAACTGCAATGATACAGAAATCATTGCAGGGGTGCAATCATGATAAAATCAAATCCCATACCCACTGGGTGGTGACTCACAAACTGGAGAACAATACCAATGAAGTTCTCTCACTGTTGTGAAGGTTCTGAGCCCCACGTCAGGCTTCCCAGCCTGAGCATCCAGAAAAGGGACTGGGAATCCCCAGGAAATCTGACCCTGAAGGCCAACAGGATTTGACAACAGGACTTCCACAGGCCTGGGGGAAACACAGACTCCACTCTTCAAGGGCACAAACAAAAGCTTGTGTGCACCAAGACCCAGCAGAAAGGAGCAGTGCCCCCACCTGACACTGAACCAGACCTACCAGCTACTGCCTGAGGTCTCCTGTGGAGGTGTGGGTCAGCAGTGGCTGCCACAGGGATGAAGGCACTGACGGCAGGAGTCCTGGAAGGTGTCCTTTGGTATAAGTCCTCTTGGAGGTCACCATTAACCCTAGAATAGAGCCAGCAGGCTCCAGGGCTGGATCACCTCAGGCCAACAGATGGGAGGGAGCACAACCCCTCCCATTAGCAGGCAACTGGATTAAAGCTTTACTGAGCACAGCCCTGCCCACCAGAGCAAGACCGTTTTCCCCACAGCCAGTCCTTCCCATCAGGAAACCTACACCTGAACCTCTAGCCTCATCCACCAGAAGGCAGACATAAGAAGTAAGAAGAAACAATCGCACAGCAGCTAGAATGAAAATCACATTCTAGAAAGTCAGTCAGGATGAAAAAGCAGAAAGTTATGTCTCAAATGAAGGGACAAGACAAAACTCCAGAAAAATAACTAAATGAAGTGGAGATAGGTAGCTTTCCAGAAAAAGAATTCAGAATAATGATAGTGAAGATGATCCAAGATCTCAGAAAAGTAATGGAGAAGATGCAAAAAATGTTTACCAAAGACCTAGAATAATTAAAGAACAAACAAACAGATGAATAATACATTAGAAGGAATCAATAGCAGAATAACTAAGGCAGAAGAATGGATAAGTGACCTGGAGGACAGAATGGTGGAAATCACTGCCTCAGAACAGAATATAGAAAAAAATTAAGACAGCCTGAGAGACCTCTGAGACAACATTAAACACACCAACATTCACGTTATTAGGGATCCCAGAAGAAAAAGAGTGAGAAAGGACCCAAGAAAATTATTTGAAGAAATAATAGCTGAAAACTTCCTCAGCATGGGAAAGGAAATACTCAATCAAGTTCAGGAAGGATAAAGAGTCCCAGGCAGGTTAAACCTAAGAAGGAACACACAGAGACATATAGTAATCAAACTGACAAAAATTAAAGACAAAGATAAAATATTAAAAGCAACAAGGGAAAAACAATAACATACAAGGGAACTCCCATAAGGTTATCAGCTGATATACCAATAGAAACTCTGCAAAGCAGAAGGGAATGGCATGATAAATTCAAAGTGATAAAAGAGAAGAACCTACAGCCAAGAACACTCTACCCAGTAAGACTCTTATTCAGATTTCACAGAGAAATCAAAAGCTTTTCAGACAAGCAAAAGTTAAGAGAATTTGGCACCACCAAACCAGCTTTACAACAAATGCTAAAATAACTTCTTTAGGCAGGAAACATAAGAGAAGGAAAAGACCTACACAAAATAAACCCAAAACAATTAACAAAATGGGAATAGGGTCATGCATATTGATATTTACCTGAAATGTAAATAGATTAACCAAAAGACATAGACTGGCTGGGCAGATGGAAACATCTGCCTGTAAGTACTTCAACTTGCTGCATCACTCTACTTAACCACCCAAATTGTATGTAATTATTTTATATTGTTAGATTAACTATGTTTCCATCATGACTTGCAATTATAATTATCTTTTATTTTTTGTCTGGCTATTGATTGTGAAAACTGACAAACATCTTGTACTATTTTGATTATGTAGCTATTATTTGCTTAATACCATGGTATCATAATTGGTCAACAAAAAAAATCGAATTCTGTATCACTAAAACTACCATTTCGATAATCCAACAGATGTTCCAATGGATGATCTGTTGGATCATCAAAAAAGCAAGAGAGTTCCAGAAAGACATCTATTTCTGCTTTATTGATTATGCCAAAGCCTCTACTGAATAGAACACAACAAACTCTGGAAAATTCTTAAAGAGATGGGAATATCAAACCAGCTTACCTGCCTCTTGAGAAATCTGTAGGCAGGTCAGGAAGCAACAGTTAGAACTGGACATGGAACAACAGACTGGTTCCAAATAGGGAAAGGAATGCGTCAAGGTTGTATATTGTCACCCTGCTTATTTAACTCATATGCAGAGTACATCATGAGAAACGCTGGGCTGGATGAAGCACAAGCTGGAATCAAGATTGCCAGGAGAAACATCAATAACTTCAGATATGCAGATGACACCACCCTTATGGCAGAAAGTGAAGAAGAATTGAAGAGCCTCTTGATGAAAGTAGGAGGAGAGTGAAAAAGTTGGCTTAAAACTCAACATTCAGAAAACTAAGATCATGGCATCTGGTCCCATCACTTCATGGGAAATAGATGAGGAAACAGTGGAAACAGTGGCAGACTTTATTTTTGGGGGATCCAAAAATCACTGCAGATGGTGACTGCATCCATGAAATTAAAAGACGCTTGCTCTTTGGAAGAAAAGCTATGACCAACCTAGACAGCATATTAAGAAGCAGAGACATTACTTTGCCAACAAAGGTCCATCTAGTCAAAGCTATGGTTTTTCCAGTAGTCATGTATGGATATGAGAGTTGGACTATAAAGAAAGCTGAGTGCTGAAGAATTGATGCTTTTGAACTGTGGTGTTGGAGAAGACTCTTGAGAAGCCCTTGGACTGCAAGGAGATCCATCCAGTCCATCCTGAAGGAAATCAGTCCTGAGTGTTCATTGAAAGCACTGATGCTGAAGCTGAAACTCCCAATACTTTGGCCACTTGATGCAAAGAACTGACTCATTTGAAAAGACCCTGATGCTGGGAAAAATTGAAGGTGGGAGGAGAGTGGACGACAGAGGATGAGATGGTTGGATGGCATCACTGACTCATCAGTTTGAGTAAACTCCAGGAGTTGGTGATGGACAGGGAGGCCTGGTGTGCTGAAGTCCATGGGGTCGCAAAGATTGTCAGACACAACTGAGTGACTGAACTGAACTGAACTGAAAACTACCATTTAATAGGAAAATTTGTAATCACTTCTTAAAATCCAGATGCATATCAAATTTATCTTGGAATTTTTTTAAAAACACAAATGCCCAGGAATTGCTTTTATTCCTCCAGAGCTCCAGATATGTTTCTAATGAACAGCCATGTTTAAAAACAACTGGACTATATGAAGATCTTTTACCTTTACCTAGTTAGTTTCACTTTTTCTATTTCATATTCAGCGCTCTCATTTCATTTAGTTTATGTTTTCCGATTTCTCCGTCTCTTTTCTTGTTGTTGTTCTTAAGACTATCAAGCATAGTAGGAAAGCTTTTGTATAAATTTATATATAGTATGTATAATATATATATTTCATAAAACATATAAATTTTTGCCTAGCTAAAAATTTATGACATTTTGATTCCTCTTCTTTGACTTAGTATGAATGGGATGCTAGATTTCTAATTTATATTCAGTCAAAACTTTTATATAGTTCCACATATGTTGGCATCTAGTATTACTGCTAAAATCTAGAAAGTTTATTATCTTAGTGATTTAAAAAAATTGAATGAGGATTTAAAAAAACTGTATTTCAAGAGAACAGCATCGAAACATGTATATTATCTAGGGTGAAACAGATCACCAGCCCAGGCTGGATGCATGAGACAAGTGCTCGGGCCTGGTGCACTGGGAAGACCCAGAGGAATCGGGTGGAGAGAGAGGTGGGAGGGGGGATCAGGATGGGGAATACTTGTAAATCCATGGCTGATTCATGTCAATGTATGACGAAAACCACTACAATATTATAAAGTCATTAGCCTCCAACTAATAAAAATAAATGAAAAAAAAATTGAATGAGGTTTGAAATTTCTAATCCAATTCTGAGAATATAAAGAAATACCATGTTGTTAAAAAAAAAAAAAAAGGAATAGGAAATTAACATGTGATACAATATTATTAACTAAGGTGCAGATTTTGTTCAAATTTTACAAAATTTTATGCTATGTTCATTATTTTTTCATACCTTATTCGCCTCTACATTGTATTTAATTGCATTGAGAAGTTTCAGCTGCAGGTAAGAAATTCTGATAAACTCTTCACTTTTATTCTATTACAAATATTTTCTGTTTCCTTGTTATGGCTTCTTAGATACACCCATCATTTAAAAGTTCACATTTAATTTCCAAATACATGGGATTTTTTAAAGTATCTTTGATATTAATCTCTCATTTTGATATTAATGTCTCATTTAAATGCTCTCTTCTCTGCAGTCACCCTCTGTGCTTTTTCAGTCTTCTAACTTTATCGAGGCTTTCAATGGCTAAGTCAAAGGTCTTTCTTGGTAAATGTCACAGTGCACTGGAAAATAATGTGTGTTATTTTCAAATATCTTTTTATATTGATTCCTAACATAATTCCACAGTGATAAGAGAAAAGACTCTGTACGGTTTCAATACATTTAGACCATGAAGTTTCTAGACCTGGCCCTATGGCCCTGGACATATTCCAGTGTCTCCTACTTAATAGTTTACGGGGACTTGAATAGAATTTGTATCCTACTGTTGTTTGAAAATTGTATAACTCTTAAATGAATTATGTTGAATTGGTTCACAGTGATTTTCAGGTCTACTGTATCTTTCTACTTCTCTATATATTCATTCTATTAATTTTTTGAGAGCATGATATTGAAACTCAACTAAAAATCTTAATTTATCTACTTAAAAAAGAACTTCCTTCTCCAAAGGGTCTTCCCAACCCAGGATCAAATCCAGGTCTGCCTGCATTGCAGGCAGGTTCTTTACCATCTGAGCTACAGGGAATTCCCCTTAAAAAGAATAATTGTAATATACAGTGGAAGTACATGTAACTTTGTTCTGTATTTTCCAAGTCTCCTGTAAATGTCTTATATTTTCACAATTAAAAAAAATAAGAAAGGAGTATAAATTAAAGAAAATATGCAAGAGTACAGCCAGCAAGGGAAGGAACCAAGTTAGAACCTCTTGACACATATCCACTTATTACATCTTTTAGGAAATACCTATTTGTTAACTAAAGCTGAAATTGGACCCCAGAAAAGGCCCTTGGAGAAAACTAAGAATAGTAAGCAGATTTCTTCCTGTTAATATTTATTGACTTTTCCCTTCAAAAATTTTACCCTATAAGAATGATCCAGCCAGGAAAACCAAGCATATCCACGTAGGACAGCCCTTGAGAGAGAAGAGTGAAAACAGCCTCCAGCCCTTGGGTTCCTCTGCCTCAGGAATTCTGAATAAAGCAGAGGTCCTTATAGAGAGCAGCACTTTCACTCATTCCGGCCACATTACCTACAAAGTGAGCTGGACAGACACACAACAGAGCATGGGAAAGTGACCACGCAAGTTTCAGCCTGAAATGGAGCTGGAGGAGGAACAGAGACTTTTGCACACATGCCTCCAGGAAGTAAACTGAGGTGCCGAGAAGCTGACTTCCCTAAATGCCTGCTTTGCAGGATGGCCAATGAACTCACTGCCTGGAAGCTGACTGGATGCCTCCTCTTCTTACTCTCTGTCCATAAACAGAACCTCCCCAAATCCTCAACTTACTTCCTGAATTCCAAGTCTTCTGCTATTCCTCAATAAACTAAATTTCTGGTCATTTGAGCTTGTCTCAGTTTACTTCCTTTATTAGGTTTACACTACAAATAAGTAAGCGATGTGCCAATATCTGCATGTGATATTTTTCCAGGAACGCATGTGGTCACTATGAAGTGGCCATGAACCCAACAGCAAGTGGGCATGATGGACTCACCTTCACAAGCCCATGCCCATAACCCTCAAAGATAGATACTATTATCCTACATGAGAAATCTTAACCTGTGAGCCTGGGTAACAGTCCCAACTTCTTCAGTTACTGGAGGAGATGGACTGGAATTCACAGTCTAGGACTAGAGTCTGCTCTGACCACTCACGGAGACGGGATTCCTGCATTTGTCATAAACACAGGGACGCAGTGCTGCAACATCAGGAGGGCACATCCACGGAAGATTTAATGTGCCTTGGGGGCATGCAAAGTGAGCAGCCTATTATGACACAGGTTAGGTCCTCTGAGAGAGAAATCGAAGACACTGATGGTAAAGGAAGGTGTCTGTGGATTGACATCTTACTCTGAAAGACAGTAAAATGAACTAGGAAGTAACAGTGCAGGAGCAGAAGCAGGAGCACTCACTCAGCCCCAGGGACCTTCAGGGAAACAGAGAAGCGCTTCTGCATGTGAAGGATGGGATATGGAGGAACAGAAAGGGAGAAGGTCACAAGCTGGGAAAGCATGAGCATGTTGAAACAGGAGGCAGGTCATGGAGGTCCAAGGAATCTGGTTTTCACTCTGACAGAAAAATCACTGAGAAGTTTTATGTAGGAAAATGATACAGTCAGATACACACCATGCGTCTCTCAACTGCTGGCACTGGTACTGGATACTCTGTTGGGGGAGGGGCCCTGTGAAGTGCTTGGCAGCATCCCTGTCTCCACCCACTAGATTCCAGAGGCACCCCTCCCCACACTGTGGTGACCAAATGTCCTCAGACACTGCCAGTCATACACTGATTTGAGAACCACAGGGCCGCAGTGAGGAGCCAGGGCTGGGGGCCCAAGTCTATAATCGACGAGGTGGATGTGATAAGTAATCGAGTGACAGCTGAGCTGAAAGGTGATTTTTCCTGATTCCTCTCATGGAATGTGGCTGCATGACCTCAGCATCCAGTTACACAGAGAATGCTCCAAGCGCACCTTGTGCAAACTCCTCTCCACCTCTGAAGCCTGTATTACCCACCAGTGTCATCACCGACCCACCTCACTGTGGACCCCTGCTGACTTCCTCAGCAGAGCCTTCAATTTTCAGCCCCCCAGCCCTGTGTCTCCTTCTCCATCCTAGGGGCATTCAATCTCAGCTGACACCTGAGCCCCTCAATTCTAATCACTGCATGGACTGGACTTCAGAATCAGGAGACCAGCTCCACCCCTCAGATCTTAAACAATATCCTCCAGCCAAGCCTCCAAGGAGCCATTCCCTCAACTCCCTCCACACCTGCTCCTCACTATACTCTCCACCTTGTCTTAACTTATGAGATGGATTGTTGTTGTTTAGTTGCTCAGTTGTGTCTGACAATTTTCAATCCCATGGACTGCTGCAACAGGCTTCCCTGTCCTTTACTATCTCCCGGAGTTTGCTCAAAGTCATGTCTATTAAGCCCATCCAACCATCTCATCCTCTGTCCCCCCACTTCTCCTCCTGCCCTCAATCTTTCCCAGCATCAGGGTCTTTTCCAAAGAGTCAGCTCTTCACATCAGGTGACCAAAGTACTGGAGCTTCAGCTTCAGCATCAGTCCTTCCAATGAATATTCAGGGTTGATTTCCTTTAGGATTGAGATGGATATGCCCACCTTTTTAGCATATAACCCACCACCTAAGCTACTAACTCCACCCCAGTTTCTCTGTCCTCCAGGAACTGCCCAATTCTACCATGTCCCAAAGAATCACAAATGCTAGGTGTCCAAAAAAAAAAAAAAAAGATCATCCTTCAAGAAACCTATTCTTGCTTTCATATTCTGACACTTCATAGAGAATCACCACCCACCCACAGATGTGAGTCAGAAACCAAGGAAATCATCCAACTAAACTTCAAGTTCTGAGAACTGTGAATCCTGAAAATTCCCCACATCTATCTCTTTCTTCCCCATGGCCCCTGTTTCAGTTCAGGACTGTTACTCACCACCCAGGCACTGATTTTAAATTTCTTCAATCCATTCTCCATTCTACCATGAGAATAATTTTTTTTAAATAAATACCAATCTGTTTATGGCTTAACTACTCAAAATTATTTAAAAGAATCACCAGGATGACACAAATGTCCTTGTTTACACATCTGGACTCCTTTCTACCCATCAGTCTCCCAGCTACAGTCCAGAACCACCTGTTCTGGATGCATGGTCAACTGGCATCTCCATGCGGAGCATCCACACACTTCTCCTTTTACAGCCAGTCCCTGCAGTCTACTCCTCAGGGACCCTCAGGTCCTGCCCCAAGTACTATCTCCTGAGCTACAAGGAGACTCAGTCAACTCTCCCTCTTGCTCCTCCTACTACGCATGCCTCCATGGGGACGCCATACACAACAATTGCATATATCGAATATTCACATATTGTGCAAAATATTCCACTTGTATTCATGCTTTCTTCTTACTCAGAATACTATATTACTCCTCATTTTACAGAAGGAACAAACCTTGAGAAATTAAGTCATTTACACAGTAAAGTCTACATAGTTAAGTGGATAATTCAGGGCTCAAATCCAGGACAGTCTGATTAGCGACCACTTCAACCACTAAGCTCTAATAATTTGTTTCTATGTTTTACTTAAGTCAGTTCAAGTCAGTTGAAAATAGAGGCTTTCTTTTAATCTGTGTATCCCTAGTAACTAGGGGTGGGGTAAGAGAAAAAGGAGAAGCTGAAAAACAAATGGAAGTGCTAGTTCTATATCAAGATCCTGATTTAAATGAAGAGAATCCATGTATAAAATAAATAAGCTACAAGGATATAATGTTCAACACAGGGAATATAGCCAACACATTACAATAACTATAAATAAAATATAACCTTTAAAAACTGAACACCACTAAAAAAATAAATAAATAAAAATAAAAACTGAACACCACTATGCTGTACACTTGAAATCTATACAATACTATATATCAATTATATCTCAATAAAAATTAATAAATTAGAAGAGGAAATGAGTAGTTAACTTGGTGTTCTTACAAAATATGTCTTAGAAACAAAGACTTTTTTTCAGTTCTGGAGACTAAAAGTCCCAGATCAAGGTGCCAGCATGGGCTCCTTATTTGGGGAGAGCCCTCTTCTTCCTGGGTATTGGTTGGTGCCTTCTGCCCGAGTCCTCACATTAAGATACTAATCCCATTTGCAGCAACATAGATGGAGCTAGAGATTGTCATTCTGTGTGAAATAAGTCAGACAGAGAAAGAGAAATATCACTTAGTTGCTAAATTTAAAAAGAAATGAAACAAATGAACTTATTCACAAAACAGAAACAGACTCACAGGCTTAGAGAATGAACTTACGGTTATCACAGGGGATGCATGGGGGGAAAGGATGTTTAGGGAATTTGGAATTGATCTGTACACACTACTATATTTAAAATGGATAACTAACAAGGACCTACTTCATGGCACAAGGAATTCTGGTCAATATTATGCAACAACCTAAATGGGAAAAGAATTTGAAAAGAATAGATACAAGTATACGTACAACTGAATCACTTTGCTGTACACTTGAAACTAACACAACACTGTTATATTTAATCAACTACATGAAAGTGAAAGAGTTAGTTGCTCAGTCATATAAAACTCTTTGCGACCCCATGGACTGTAGTCCACCAGGCTCCTCTGTCTCTGGGATTCTCCAGGCAAGAATACTGGAATGGGCTGCCATTTCCTTCTCCAGGGGATCTTCCCAACCCAGGGATCAAACCTGTGTCTACTGCATTACAGGCAGATTCTTTACCTTCTAAGCCACCAGGGAAGCCCAACTGCATTCCTATGTAAAATAAAAAGTTAAATTAAAAAAAAAAAAAAAAGGCACTAATCCCATCATGGAGGCTTTGCCATAATGACTTCAGCACCTCCCAAAGGCCCCACCTCTTAACACCATCACATTAAGGATCTCTGTATGTGAATCTAGGAGGAACACAAACATTCAGACCATGGCAGAAGTCTTTAAGAAGAACTGAAAGAATGTCATTAAATAGCAAGAATGAAATACAAACCCAAAGATATAGAGAATACAGAGGAAAAAAGGAAAGAAATTTACATGGTTATTCTCCTAAAAGGAAAGAAAAGAATTGGGAAAGATGGAAAAAGAAGAGAAAAGGAAACAAAGAAAAGGAAAGAATAGAAAAGACAATTAAAAACTTCATTGGATGGAGGACCCCTGTATAAGAAAGAGATAAACCAAATGGGATAAAGTAAATATGGGATACTTTTGAGAAAGTTAACAGTTTACAGAAATTAAAAATCTGTTTGAACTTGACCCCAGGAACATCCTCATTTGAGTGGCCTGTATCCTGTGATATTCAGATCTTGAAAAAGAAATGAAATCAAAGAACAGAACTGCCTCTGCTGGGCAATACTTACAGTATCCAAATCCTCTTCAACTTTAAGCTTACAGATAAAAGAGTAACCCTAAAAACATGCCCTAAGGATGGAGGCACCTCTACTGGAAGCTGGCACAATCCAGGGTGGACCCGCTGGAGGGACGCCCTAAGTGCACAGCTGGGTGGCGGGAGATGTGGATACAACAACACACATCTTAAAGCTCACTGTTTCAGGTTCAAAGCCGGTGACTACAGGGAACCAGGAAGCAACAAGAACCACACTGGGAGGAACAGGACACCCAGAAGGCTATAGCAATGTAGATAACCATGTCGGGCAAGCCTAAAACACCAGAAATCAACAGTCGCTGAACAAGGGCAGGGGTCCCATGTGGGGAGGGGCAGAAACCAGGCAGTGGGTTAGGGGCAGGGTCTCTGCTGGTCTCCCAACCCCGCTGCTCCTCATCCAGGGGATGCAGTGCTTTCTAAGTCCTTAAAATTAGGGGGGAAAAACTGTGTGAGCAAAACTGAGAAAGGATTACTGCTTCAATCTACTCTTGTTACTCTGCTTATAATGGATTTATGCAGTGATCACCTAGGTAACAGAACAGATATAAAACATGGCTACTAAATGAATTTCAAAAATTCTACTGCTGACTTCTATGCTGACATTGGAGAGAAGTTTGCAGGGAAAAGAAATATTTCAGCTAAAATAATTTTTAAAACTGGCCTAAAAATTAAGTATAATTTTAATAGCACATTTCAAATGAAACAACTTCTGAGAGTTAATACTGCACATGCTGCAAAAGTAAAAATACAGCTATACATACACACATTCAGAGCTGAAAGATGTGGCATAGCCATTAGTGATTCTCAGGAAAATATCCATGCAGGTTTGACTAACTTGCATCTAAGTAATTTTCCTGCTCTGGAAAAAAAAAAAAAAGAATTCAAACATAAATGATAAACTTCTATTTTTCACTGGAGGAAAGTGCATTTCTTTTGTTTTCTGGAAGTGGTTGTTGCTGGTTTTGATTCACAACATCTCTCAACAGGTTCAAGATCATGTTTCTTTTAATCCCTTTTGGCCTACATTGTCACATCTTCCAAAACTATGTTGAATAGGAGTGGTGAGAGTGGGCACCCTTGTCTTGTTTCTGACTTTAAGGGAAATGCTTTCAATTTTTTGCCGAGGATAATGTTTGCTGTGGGTTTATCATACATGGCTTTTATTATGCTGAGGTATGTTCCTTCTGTGCCTGCTTTCTGGAGAGTTTTTATCATAAATGGGTGTTGAATTTTGTCAAAGGCTTTCTCCGCCATCTATTGAGATAATCATATGGTTTTTATCCTTCAATTTATTAATGTGGTGTATCACATCAATTGATTTGCAAATATTGAGGAATCCTTGCATCCCTGGGATAAAGCCCACTTTTTCATGATGTATAATCTTTTTAATATGTTGTTAGATTCTGTTTGCTAGAATTTTGTTGAGGATTTTTGCATGTACGCTCATCAGTGATGATATTGGTCAGTTTTCTTTTTTGTGGCATCTTTGTCTGGTTTTGGTATTAGGGTGATGGTGGCCTCATAGAGCAGGAGAAAAAATAGCAAACAAAGCAACTGACAAAGAATTAATCTCAAAAATATACAAACAGCTCATGGAGCTCGATACCAGAAAAATAAACGATCCAATCAAAAAAATGGGCCAAAGAACTAAACAGACATTTCTCCAAAGAAGAAATACAGATGGCTAACAAACACATGAAAAGATGCTCAACATCACTCATTATCAGAGAAATGCAAATCAAAACCTCAATGAGGTACCCTCTCACACCAGTCAGAATGACTGCTATCAAAAAGTCTACAAACAATAAATGCTGGAGAGGGTGTGGAGAAAAGGGAACCCTCTTACACTTGGTGGGAATGCAAACTAGTACAGCCGCTATGGAGAACAGTGTGGCGATTCCTTAAAAAACTGGAAATAGATCTGCCATATGACCCAGCAATCCCACTACTGGGCATAAACACCAAGGAAACCAGAATTGAAAGAGACATGTGTACCCCAATGTTCATCGCAGCACTGTCTACAATAGCTAGGACATGGAAGCAATCTAGATGTTCATCAGCAGATAAATGGATAAGAAAGCTGTGCTACTTATACCTGATGGAATATTACTCAGCTGTTAAAAAGAACACATCTGAATCAGTTCTAATGAGGTGGATCAAATTGGAGCCTATTATACAGAGTGAAGTAAGTCAGAAAGAAAAACACCAACACAGTATATTAAAGCATATATACAGAATTTAGAAAGATGGTAACGATGACCCTATATGCGAGATAGCAAAAGAGACACAGATGTAAAGAACAGATTTTTGGACTATGTGGGAGAAGGAGATGGTGGGATGATTTGAGAGAATGGCATTGAAACATATATATTACCATATGTGAAATAGATGACCAATCCAAGTTCGATGCATGAAACATGGCACTCAAAGCTGGTGCACTAGGACAACCCTGAGGGATGGGGTGGGGAGGGAGGTGGGAGGGGGGTTCAGGATGGGGGACACATGTACACCCATGGCTGATTCATGTCAATGTACGGCAAAAACCACCACAATACTGTAAAGTTATTAGCCTCCAATTAAGTTAAATTAATTAATTTTTTAAAAAACCACACAATTTCCTTCCATTACTTTCAAGACCTCAAAAGTCCTGGCTCAATAGTCCCTTCTGATCTTGTGTCCAGAAATAGTGGCTATGCAGGCCCTCATGCCACACCCACATTCCTCTCAGGGCCTTTGCGCTTGCTACTGGGCTCCTGGGGGGACCTTCCCTCCAAGCTGTCCTCAGCACTCCAGACATTACATGTGGGGCCCCCATCTACACTCTCCCCACCCCACCCCATCACTGACCATATTCCTCTGGTTGACTTCCTTCACTGCACTTATCAGAATCTGACATGAATTCATTATCTACACTTTCATCTGTGTTTTTATTTGTGTCTTAATTGTGTCACTCTACTGTGAACAGTGTGATTCAGGAAAACAGGACCTGGCTCACTAATCTCTCTCTGGAGCCTAGAACACTGCCTGGCATGTAGAATGCATTCAGTAAACATTTGTGAATGAATGAACATTATCACTCAAAGACCTTTGCCTTTCAGTATTCTTGAAATTTTAACCCAGTGAAAACATAAGGGAGAATGTGAAATCCTTTCATATTTTCTGTAGTATTTCTAAAGCAAAATATTAGGCCCTAAAAATGTATAAAATAACATGGGACTAAACCAAGAGGGTTGACTGAAGTAGGTCAATCCATAAACTGCATGAGGACGCTCTCCAGATCCAGATGGAAGCCCTGTGCTGGGATCTGTATGGATGGAGATGGGGGGCGGGAGTGCTCTCAGGGAAGGAAGCAAAGGTCGGGGTGGGAAGAGGGCCCTCACGAGCTTATATGCACAGGCTGGTCCGTCTCAAAGAGCAACTGTCCTCAAGAGAACTGCTGGTTAGAAAATCTCCCAGCAGCAGAGAATCTTCCCATCTGGAAGCCAGCAGAGAGGCTAATTATCAGAAACTCCTCTCCCCATAGAAAGTGCATTCTTCCCCTTTCCCCTACTAAGACCTGTTTATATTGATTCCTCTTCCAGGCTTTGAAGAAAAACTGTGACCTTGCATACAGTGAGTGTATACTTCTGTTGTTGATATGCCATTTAAATACATGAAATAACGTTTCTTGTTTCGAGTTAGGTTTGACGTGGGGGAGGGGGCGCGGAGGTTGGGGACGGAGAGGTAGCACAGAGCCAACAAATAAAGTCAGCAAATGCAGCCACACAAAGTTGGGGAAAAAAGTTCCCCACTCTGAGGAAATTACTTCATTCCATAGTAAGGGGCTGCATTTATTTGGCTTTTCACTCTCTATGCCATACCCAGCCGCCCTCCAATGATCAGGCTGGGAGGCTGGTCATGTTAGGCTCTCTAACATAAGAGTAGAGGGAAGTGAAGAGCAAGAAACTGCTAGTTCAGTGAATTTTTTAAAAGGAGGAAATAGGATTACTCTTTTCAGTTTATTTCAATTCAACATTAATTGACAGATAGACTTTATTTCCCCTGGAGAAGGAAACGGCAACCCACTCCAGTGTTCTTGCCTGGAGAATCCCATGGACAGAGGAGCCTGGTGGGCTACTGTTCATGGAGTTGCAAAGAGTCAGACATGACTGAGCAACTAACAGACTTAACTTCTGAGCTTTAAGGGAAGAAAATGCAGTCAACTTGGGAATAGTTTTAATCAAAAACAAGTGTTAGGAGTGATTTGTATTGGCCTTTGTCCATATTTATTTTAATTTGTAGTTGCAAATTGATATATCTCCTAGAACACAGATCACTAAAGCTTTTAGCTCACCACAGTCTCCAGGTTCTATCCCTGCAATAACACACACAGCCCTCAAAAAGGGAAAGGGAGGAAAAGTTTTTAGTTATCCAATTCTTCTCACAAAAGAAAAAGATCTACTGAGCAGTGGTTAACTGCCATGTCATGAATGGACATACAGATAGACAGATGGGTGGATGGACGAATGGATGGATGGAGATAATAAGTGATAGATACAGATTGATATAGATATGATAGATACAGAGATAGATGATAGATGATGGATGGATGGATAGATCAGTCAATCTTAAGAAGAAAGCCTCACAAATCACAGTACATCCCAGGGAATCTTCTTTCACATGGAAAGTATTAAGAAGATCTCACAATATTTTCTGTAGTTCATTTTCCTAAAACTGAAGGGAGACCACAGTTGTGATAGGTAAAGGATAGCAAGGAAAAAAAAAAAAAAAAAACAGATGCATATGGGCATTTTGGGATTTACTCTCTCTTCTTGATCTTAACCAGGGCTCATTTCCGGTATCTCTTCACACTCCTCACTACAGCACCCTTGTTCAACGGTACACACACACACAGAGGAGACAGGGGTGCAATCAGAAGCAGGGCAAAGGCATAAGCAGCCCACATGGATGAGACCCACTTCTCTATGGCACAAACTCCGTGCTCCACACAGGGAGCTGAGATTCTCTGCTTTCCTCATGAGAGAATCCTGTGTGGGAATTCTCACTCATTTGGGTTTAGATGCCCACTCATCATAGCCCCCAAGGTCACACATGTACCACATACCTGAGGAAGATGAGCAATACTCTGGCTTGAAAGCAATAACCCAGCTATGCTGTCATTTCTTATGAATTATGAAAGAGCCTAGAATGATTGTTCTGCAGAATTAAGCCTCTTGGTTAGTGGGAGCCGGGGAGAAAGCAGAGCGGACTGCTTCGTGTCAACAGTCTGTACACAGATGAGCTATGAACACATGGGAATAGCGCTGCAAGGCCCTCAGAAACCTGCCGCCTCTGGGAACAAAGCTTCCACCCTCGGAGTTGCTTCTGCAGGTACATCCATGACCAGTAAAGTCAGAAACACTGACTCAGAGCCACTCAAAACCCATCACTGGTTAGAGCAGGCCAGAAAATTGCTGAGAGTGGCCATGTGTTAAGAAAAGGAAGTTTGACAAATATACTTAAGAACCTTGTCAGAAAGGAAACAGACATGTTAAGCTGTCGTGGGGCAGGGGCAGGGAGGCCTGCATCGCATGAAGGGGAGTGAAGGGCAGACTCACATCAGAGCCGCTGTTGCCACTGCAGCTACCTCTCAGCCAGCGAGTCCTGTGAACTCTCCTACTTACATCAAACGGAACTGAGCTGGACTGGGCGTTCTGCCCGCACGGTTCCCGGAAGCAGTCGCTGAAAGGGAGGAGGAGCCCCATGGCGATGATCCGCGAGCAGAACTTCTCTGCTTCTTCTGGAGGCCCGTTCTCCTGCTGGCTGAACAGCTTCTCCAGCAGAGTTCTCCCTGCAGGTGAGACACGGTCGTTAGGCAGGAGCACTGGCAGGTCCCCAGCTCAGACTCCCTGAGGAGAAGTGGCAATCACAGCTGGGGCGGCGCCATTGCCCAGGCTACGCCACGCGCCATGCGCAGAGATTCCGTGGGCGGCCCAGGTACCACACGGGGAAGGTCGCCTCCAGGTCTCTCTCCCATCCCCCAATACCTCTTTTCCCCCAAAGACAAAGGGGCCACGCGATGGGCCCTCCATCTTCTGCCATGTGAAGAAGCTGCAGGCTTTTGGGTTTCCTTGGAAATCCTCCTGCCGTTGCCAAAGGCTCTCTGAGGAGGCAGCCAGGAACCCCCATTTTGGCTAAGAAATGTCAGGGGCTGATATTCACAGTCTTGTATGGCGATGGTGGGTGGGGGTCAGGGGAGGGGGTGAGAGGGAGACAGGCACCAGCCCTTGGAAGCGGGGAGGGCTGGTCAGCAGAAAATGTCACACTGAAGTGACAGAAATGCAACATTTCCTCACGTGCGCCTCAGAAACATCACTCTAGGATAGGCCCACATGTCAGGCTTTTATTAGTTTCCTAGAAGAGACTAGAGAAGAGAAGCAAATAGAGAGGAGACAGCAGCAGTGTCTGGGCCCAGTGGGCTCAGGGCTCTGGGTCTTGGCAATGGGGAGAGCAGGACTCGGGGGAGGGGGATCCAGGAGTTGGCATATCACTGGTCACCCAGAGCCAAGACCCACAGACCCAGTCCCTCATCTGTCCCAACACAATTCACTTTCTAACTTACTATCCTTCGGAAATGATCCCACTGGCTTCGCACTAACTCACTATGGTGGAAGGAACAGGAGGTCTCCTTCCCGGCCACCAGCTTTTGCTAACTTCCTGCCCTGCTCCTGCCCTTCCTCTATGAGCAGGTTCAACCTTCAAATTTAGGTTAAAACCACTTATCCAGAAACGCTCCCAGAGACCCCCGTCTGCCTTCTTTTGGCAACCTTCAAAGCTCCTCTGTCATTAATTATTTTAGTTAATTATTTCTGCAATTATTTGTTTAATGTCTGCCTCCCTTACTAAAACATAAACTCTCTGACAGCAGGCAGACATCCTGCAAACCTGGCCACTTGCACATAAGAAGCATCAGTGAATACTTTTAGGATTTCTGAATGAATACAATGCAATGATTCTTTGACAAAGACTCGTTCACATCATGGTCGGAACTACAAATGAATTATCAGTCTAGACCAGGGTTAGCAAACTCTCTGTAAATAACCAAATAGTAAGTATTTTAGGCTTTAAGGGCTATGGAAAGCCTCTGCTTATGTTCTTCCTTGGCTGGGTTTTATTTTGAAAAACTTATAAAATGTAAAAAGCATTTTCAGCTTGGGTCTGTGAAAGCCAGGCCCAACTCTATATATCAGTCACATCTAAATTTCAAATGTATACACACTCAGCTCTGCAGGACAGTAGCCACGCAATTTTTGTGTCTCTTCCTGTTTCTGTTTGTAAAACAAAAACTAAAGAGTCAAGATCTACTTCTGATACAGAGAATAACAGAGCAGGGCAGAAGAGGCTCTGTTTTCTCCATTCCTGTAGGTCAGTAGAGAACATCTGCTGGTCTCCCAGGACATTTTCTGAGGAGAAATAAAAAGCTTTTTCCCCATAGAACTTAAATTTGTCTGCACCTCACTGGATCCACACTTAGGAAACCATATCCCTCAGTTCTCAAGTGATTGATTATTATTACAATAAACCCATTTTATAAATACATCTTACAGTAGGTCTGCAAATGGTCAGAAGACTAATTAACTCTTTCCTATAACTCAATCTTGTGTATGAAAGAAAAGATGGGAGACCAGGTCTTGTGTTTATGTGTGTACGTCCAAGAGTGGAAAAAAATGTGCGTGTGTGCATCGAATAAAAAAATTATCAGAAGTGGAGAGAGGGCTTCCCTAGTGGTCCAATGGTTAAGAATCCATCTGGCAATGCAGAAGACATGGGTTCAATCCCTGGTCCAGGAAGATTCCACATGCTGCAAAGCAACTAAGCCATGCACCACAACTACCGAGTCCACCAACTGAAACTACATAAGCTCATGCATCCTAAAGCCTGTCTCCACAATAAGAAACGCCACCAGTGAGAAGACTCAACAAAGAGCAGGCCCCTGCTCACGCAACTAGAGAAAGCCTCTATGCAGCCATGAAGACCTAGCACAACCAAAACAATATTTTTTTTTAAGTGGTTGGAGAGCAGTATGGAAAAGAGGGAAGCACAACGTCAGAGCTTCATGCCTTGAGGAGCAAACACCCTTCAACCTGAGCATTTCAGCTGCAGCTCCCAGCCCTGGGTGGCAGCCTGTACTGAAGGCCATCATGTCACAGCCCCTTGGGACCCCACCTCCAGCTCTCAAGCTCTCTCTGTGGCAAACTCGCCACCTGTCCTGTGTTCACAACAGCTCAGGTGCCCCAGAGGCTTCCTCTCATAGCCTCTCAGATGAAGACATTTATGTCAAATCCCACACATCTCAGGGACAGGGAGTGAGGGAGAGGGGGTTCTTAATCCCACTAGCAATTATGAAACGACCTGACTCCTTCAAAACCTTCTGCTCCCTTGAAACTCTCCTCGCTCTTCCTTCTGCATCCACTCCTTCTGGTCCTTCTCTCCACCACTAAGTTCTTCACCTCATCCCTTGCCACCCTGGTCTCCACCTCAACTCCTACTATCACTGTCACCTGCATTTAGGAAGATAGCTCACCCGTGACCTTGAGCCCCGCCTCGCATGCCTCCTGCACCCTCACAGAAACTGTCTTGTCCACCACTGGGAGCTTGACTGCTTGTACCAGGCCTGGGTCTGAGCTCACTCAGCCCTCAGGGCTCCCTGTCACCCTTGGGTTGAAGCCATGACTGAAAAAGATCCCACCTCCTGCATCCTCCTGTCTCCCCCACCCCACCCCCAGTTCACCTACCACTTCCCACTCCAGCACCTAAGAGCCCTCCCTGGGGCTTCTGCACCAGAGCGCTCTGCCTAGGATGTCTGTAAGACCAACCTTCTTTCACTTTATCCATGTTTCTGCTCAACTCTCACCTCCACCCAGAGACCTTCCTGACCGCCCTTCCAAAAATAGCACACCCAAGATGGATGAGGGAAGGATTGGGATGTTAGGAGAAGCAGTTGCAAGCTATTATATAGCGAATGGATAAATAACAAAGTCCTACTATAGAGCACAGGGAACTATGTTCAACATTCTGTGATAAATCACAATAGAATAGAATATTGAAAAAAAGAATGTGTGTGTGTGTATATATATATAAGTAACTGAATTACTTGGATGTACATCAGAAACTGGGCTTCCCAGGTGGTACTAGTGGTAAAGAACCCGCCTGCCAATGCAGGAATTGCAAGAGACACAGGTTGGATTCCTGGGTCAGGAAAATCCCCTGGAGGAGGGTATGGCAACCCACTCCAGTATTCTTGCCTGGAGAATCCCTTGGACAGAGGAGCCTGTTGGGCTATAGTCCATAGGGTTGCAAAGAGTTGGACATAGCTGAAGCAACTTAGCACATGTGCGCGCACATCAGAAATTAGCACAATGTTATAAATCAACTATAATAAGATTTTAAAAAATAATAAAGCAGCACCTACCACCCTTTCCCAAGACCCCCTCCACCCTTCAGAGAGCAGTTGGACTCTAAACTCACGTGAGTCTCAGACCATTCCTCCTTGTGGAATGTCAGCTCCATTTCAAGAGATGCCTGTGTCTATTCAACATGTTTCCCCAAAACTTCAAGGAAGGCCTGACACGGAATCACCAATTCATGTTTGATCACCAATGAATCAATATATGGATATCTAATCCCCAACCATGACCTCTGGCTCTGGTTCTGCAATCTCCTGTAAACCTCTCTCCCCTACATGGGCCCTGAATCAGTCACGGTCACATGTGAGGTCACTCCTCTGCTAACCAGGTCAGTCTAGACTCCAGCACCACAGCCAAGCCTTCACATACCAGCACCCCAGTCCCATTCTCCCTGTCACATCAGCCTGGCTGTCCCCCTGTCCCCTGCCTAGACCTCAGGACCTCAACACCATGTAAGACACATGTGCTACCTGTTCTCACTTTACCACCTTAGCTATAAACCTCAGTAAGGCTCAACCCTGCTCTGCATTCTCAACTCAGCTTCCAGGTGCCTCCCACAAACCACTCTTTCCAGTGAGATGATGAACTTCTCAAAGTTTTTACAAAGTTTTATTTACTGAGAACATGGAAGAATCTGGGACAGTGTATAGTCGGAATACACACCCCTGCACCTCCTTCTGCCTCCTCTTCATGGTGGACACCCTGCTCCAGACAAAAGCAAGTTTTTCCCTTTGTGTCCTGAATCGAATTCCTTGCTGCATGCATGAAACTTCACTCTTTAACTGTTCCTTTTCTCTGAGTCATGAACATGCCCTTCTTGACCAGACATTTCCAGAATCTCAAATACATTAGTTTTTTTAAAAGTCTCCATGACCCCACATCATTCCCTACTACCAGCTACTGTCCTATTTCTTGGTTTCCTTTCACATCAAAAATACTAGCTATATCATGAGAAAGTCTACAAACAACAAAGTGTTGAAGAAGATGTGGAGAAAAGGGAACCTTTATACACTGTTAGTGGGAATGTAAATTGGTGCAGCCACAATGAGAAACAGTATGGAGGTTTCTCAAAAACTAAAAACAGAACTACCAACAGAACTACTAACAGACTCAGCAATTCCACAGCTAGGCATATATCTCAGAAAGATGATTCAAAATTATACGTGCACTCCCATGTTCATAGCAGCACTATTTACAATAGCCGAGACGTAGAAGCAACCTAAAGGCCCCTTGATAGATAAAGAAGATGTGGCACATACATACAATGGAATGTTACTCAGCCATAAAAAGAATGAAATAATGCCATTTGCAGCAACATGGATAGACCTAGAGTGTATAATATTTTGTGAAATAAGTCAGAAAGAAAGGACAAATACTATATGATATCACTTATATGTGGAATCTAAAAAATAATACAAGTGAATGTATAAAAAACAGAAACAGACTCACAGACATAGAAAACAAACTCATAGCTATCAAAGAGTGGGGAAGGACAAATTTGGGGCATGAGATTAATGAACAGAAACTATCATACAAAAAATAGATAAACAATAAGGATTTACTGTATAGCACACCCAATATCTTGTAATAGTCTACAATCAGCAAAAATACAGATTTACTGTATGGTATACCTGAAACTAACACAATATTGTAAATCAACTATACCTCAATTAGGAAAAAACCTGCCAGAAACTTGCCTGGTGGTCCAGTGGGTAAGACTCTACACTCCCAATGCAGGGATGAAGGGTTTGATCCTTGGTCAGACATGCTGCAACTAAGACTCAATGCAGCTAAATTAATAGATAAATACTAGAGAAGAAAAGAAAAGAAAGAAAAGCCTGCCAGCTAGAATTACCGATACCTGTCACCTCTGGCCCCCCTTCCTGGTTCGGTTCACTCTGCGCTGACAAGTCTAATCTGACGGCCATCCTGAGTGCAACAGACACCGGTAACCAGCATGACACCAAAGACATTCTCACTCCATGTCCATGCCCTCAGACGTTCTCACTGTTGACCACTCTGACTCCTTAGAACACCGTCCTCTCATCCTCCGATGCGCCATTGCCCCCACCTTGCTGGTCACAGTCTCCTGAAGCCCTCACTGACTTCTCTGCTCAATGTGTTAAGTACACACACTTCAGGGCTCATCTCATGGCCTCCACTCCACTCTGCTTCGGGCTCATCCCATGGCCTCCACTCCACTCTTCCCATTTTTCTTTAGGATCCTATAGTCTAACCTGTCTGCACACACTCCTCCCCTTAAAACGGGGAAGGCCTTCTTGACAGCATCAGGAGGACAGAGAAAGGACTCCTCCTTGGAATGTTTGAGGCATCTACATGAAGAACCTAAGGATCGTATAATAAAACAGGCAGCCTGGGGAAGAATGCGGGATTTTCAAGAACCACCAAACCGGCAGTGAGCTCTCTGTCCTCCAGGATCCCTCATTTGGACTCAAGGAAGCCTGAGACCCATAAGAGGGCATCAGCACTGGTCAGGATAGCTGGAGGGGGAGATTTGGCCACATGCATCTGTAATCTTTCAAAATTCACCCCTTGACTGCCAAGTTTCAACTCTGGAAAATCTATCACAGATAAATAACAAAAATGAAGCATCACAAGATTATTGTGAAGATTAGATGAGGTAACACATGTAAACTTCTCAGCACAGTTCCTGGTACAGTAAAAAATGGCTTGTTACTAGTAAAAAAAAAAAAAACACAAAACTGAAATGTCCAAATACAAAGACATAGATTAAAAATAAAAGGATAGCAGGATAGCTTTATATAGATGACAGCTTACTATACAGTCATCAGAAATCATGTTATTATAGAATAATCAGTCAAACACATTCAATATATGAAAAGGAAAAAGAAAAGTAAAACTCAGTAGATGTCACTGGAGAATGCAAGTGCATCAGATTGTCACAAATAACAGAAAATTAATGAGAAATAAAGAAATCATACCTTTCCAGTATGAACTGTATTTTGGGGCAATAAAACATACCTAGTGATCAGCAACAGTGATTAAAGAAGGCTGAACATCAAAGAATTGATGCCTTCTAACTGTGGTGCTAGAGAAGACTCTTGAGAGTCCCTTGGGCAGCAAGGCGATCAAACCAATCAATCCTAAAGGAAATCGACCCTGAATATTTATTGGAAGGACTGATGCTGAAGCTGAAGCTCAAATACTTTGGCCACCTGGTATGAAGAGCTGGCTCATTGGGAAAAAAAAAAAAAAACACCTGATGCTGGGAAAGACTGAAGGCAAAAGGAGAAGAGGGCAACAGAGGATGAGATGCTTAAATAATACTGAGAGGGTAACAGGCAGGAAGGCCAGGGGGTCTCCAAACAGAGGAAATAGGCTGCAAGTGCCAGACATTTTTATCTCTCTTAAGCGGCAGGAGGTAACAAACCACCAATATATTTTTCCTTCTCTATACAAATTCAGAAGGAGGTTTCTCTTAAAATGCTGTGTTGCCATGACACCTGGTTTCACCTAAAGCTAACTATTCTTAAACCTTGAGTTAACCAATACATTTTTTAATGGAAATGTTTATCGTAAAGCTATGTTAATTTACCCCAGACTCTGTAAGTTCTGCCAAATGGCCCAACCTATTTACTCAGGTATTGTTCCCCTAACCTATGTAAACGAAACTATTTGTTGGTAATCTGCCCTTCTACAAGATTCAAGTCAATCATTTTAGGGCCAGGGATGAATTATCTGGTGCCATTCTAAATTCTAAGACATTCCTTTCTTTTCATTAACAGACTGTGAGTAACTATATATAAACTTACAGCTAAAGACTAGGAGGGGGGTATTCTTTCTGCCCCCTTCTGATGCTTATGTCAGAAACTTTCTCTATCTCCTTTATACTTTAATAAAAACTTTATTACACAAAAGCTCTGAGCGATCCAGCCTCGTCTCTGGCCCCAGATTGAATTCGTCTCCTCCAGAGGCCAAGAATCCCAGCGTCTTATCATTCAGCAACAACCTTTCAGTATCACCAACTCAATAGACATAAATCTGAGAAAATTCTGGGAGATGGTGAAAAACAGGGAAGACTGGTGTGCTGTAGCCCATGGGGTCACAAAGAGCTGGACATGACTCAAAGACTAAACAACGAGTAATTAAAGAAAAGTCTTCAGTAGAGGAAAATTCCAGCCAAAAAATGCAAAGAAATGACAAAATTTGAAAATTACAATCCCTAAGTGTTTACTTAGTGAATAGATGGGAAACCCATTAGAATAAGGTCAACTGAAAAATCTGCAATTAAAGATCAAGCTGTCGTCCCCAAACCCACATGTCATTCAGAGTCAATACAACAGAGGTTGGCAAACATGCTAAGTTTAGCCGATGGGGAGGGATGCTTTGTGATGCTTTATTTTGGATATTCATCTATGATAGATTTTCCAGAGTTGAAACTTTGGGGTCAAGGGGTGAATTTTGACAGATTACTGATGCATGTGGCCAAATTGCCCCCTCCAGCTATCCCAGGCAGCGCTAGTGCCTTCTTATAGGTCTCAGGCTTCCTTGAGTCGAAATGAGGGATCCCAGAGAAGAGCTGTCCAATCCACAGCATACCCACCAAGCACCCATGCTGTCCCTCTGTGAAAAGAGACCTGAGAACTCAGCAAGGGTCATACCACGTCAGCCTGGACCTGTTCTCATCTAGGGTGGCAGAGAGCTCTGTGAATGCCTACTTAACAGACTCGTGTTGTCTTTGGGGGTTAGGGTTACCCTAACCCTAAATGATTTCTACTTACATTCAATATAATAATGCCACTACAGCATATTAAAAATTACATTTTTGAGATTCATACTTAAGTACCTGAGATTCAAATGGCATGATGTCAGGAATTTATCTCAAGTCAGTCCATAAAGCAAGGATGGCGAGGGTGGTGATGAAGCTATTTCAGCATTAAAAATGCTGATAACCATGAGAGCTGGGTGATGGCCTGTGGGACTTCATCACACTTCTGCTTTATGTATGATCACATTTTCACAATAAATATCTTCAATCATGCTACTAAAAAAAAAGGTTTAATGACATGGAAAAATATGTCACAAGTATTACGTGAAGTAAATCAAAATTACACAGCTGAACATAGTATGTTCCCGATTCTGCAAAAATAGCAGACATAACTTTCCTTATTAAAGAGTCAAATTGCTATGGTGGGAACATGACAAGTTTCCAGGACCTGCATACTAGCTGGACTGCACAGAACTCCCATTCCCACCAAGGGATAAACTTTGACCAGAGCAGGGGGGATGGACAGAGACATGATTTTCTGTTTTGCTTCTTGCATTGATAGCTGGGGATTTAATCAGGACACACCAGCCCCATCAGACACTGCAGGCCTTGCACCTAAACTGGGTAGAACAGGCTGACCCAAAGCTGCTTCTTCACTGTACAGACCAGCTACTGTGACCAGGAAACAGAGGACCCAGGTTCCCTCCACATCCCCTTCCCTACCCAACCTACCCCACGTGACACACGGTTGGGGTGCCCCCTAACTCCTGGTCCCCTCACTCTGCTCCTTGATCAGAGAGTCTGTTTCTAGACTGGACATGTTGACCACAGCAATAAATGTAAATAATTGGCCTTTGAATATGAATAAGCATAACTTTTCTAAGTGCTCAGCTATTTAAAGCTTCATTTTATATTGTATTTTCAGTTGTTATTTAATCAACACTGTTTACTGAGTTCTTACTATAGATAAAGCAGCTCGAAATTAGTTTACCAAAAACCTACTTGCTGAATGAAATAGCATTCACCCGATGACAGTCAGGGAACTTACTAGTCAATAGTGTTCTCCAATCATTTCTGCACTAACCCCCTCTCCCCTCTCCTCATTTACACTTATACACTTAGTAACTTCAGCATGCGGTGCCTCTTTGCAGTCACCCACTACAGTATCTGTGGCAGAGGGGGGCGGTGTTAGGGGGCAATGCTTCCAGGACCCCCTTGGTACCAAAATCTACAGATGCTCAACTCTCTTATATTACATGGCCTAGTATTTGATTATAACCCACACATATCCTCCCTTTAATTCACCTCTAGATTGCTTATAATACCTAACATGATGTAAATGCTATGTAAATAGCTGTAAATACAACATAAATGCTATGTAAACAGTGGCTGGTGCCCAGCAAATTCAAGTTTTGCTTCACGGAACCTTCTGGAATTTAAAAATATATATATTTTCCATGTGCAATTGCTGAATTGGTGGATGCAGAGAATACATGGATACAAAGGGCTAACTGTATCTATAAATATTAATAGTCCTCTTGCTTTGCTAAGCAAATATCACAGGGCTAGATAAACAGGAAGCAACAGCCAGGGGACAGTCATAAAGGACTATTTACCATCACAACAAATCTTCTGGGGCAATGAGGTAAGATCACGGGTCTCTGCACTGGAGTTCTGTTGGGTAGGTGAGCAGTGACACCATAAGACATAGAAAACATTTGTCTGGATAGAACTACACAATGTAAAAGGCATGTCCACACCTACTGTCAGCTTTGTAAAGCACAGCAAGGGTTTATCACCATGATTTCAAAGACACCAACTGAGGAATTCAGGTTCCAGAATGTGCCTGTGTCCCAAGACCAGAAAGCAACAGAGCCAAAACTGGACACACACTCCACTCTCCTAATTCTTATTCCAGGCATCTTCCACTTCAGTGTGGGCCAGCAACTCTGGGAAAGACTTCTGACCAACATTCTGTACTAAGATATAAAAGACAGAGATCACGAGTTCTGTGCCCTGTGGGGGCTCACAAGCTTGTCACAATGAACAAGGCTCCAGAAGGAACACTCTAAATGCACTCTATATAGGACATGCTCTCTTAATTAAACATTCTGACTGGAAAATGGGGTGGGTGGGGGGATGCAGCAAAGACAAGATACAACGAAGCACTTAGGAGTCTGTGTGCATGCGTGTGTGCTAAGTCACTTCAGTCATGTCCGACTCTTTGTGACTCTATGAACTGTATCCTGCCAGGCTGCTCTGTCCATGTGATTCTCCAGGCAAGAATACTGGAGTGGGATTTAGGAGCCTATCACTCATCAAAGAATGTCTTAGGTCTAGCAAGGATATTGTCAGGAGGAAAACATGCTCCCTGTCCTTCACTGCCAGCACTTTAACAGGACAACACAGGCAGGACACTCTTGAAGAAGAGACAAAGAGGAACACTGACAGCACACAGCAGGGAAGCCTCCGGCTCCTTCTTCATCTACAGTATAGTGTCCAGACAGGAAGAGAAACTTTCAATACAGAAACTTACCCTTGGAGACAACATGAGACCTTTTCCCCACTAGCCTGAATCATGCCTGGAATTTTTCTGGTTTTACTGTATTTTTTGTCATTATTAGGATTAAATTACTCAATGACAATCTACCTCTTAATTTTCAGCATTTTAGAACTAGAGATATCTCAAAGATGATTTGACTCACTCCTCCAATTTGGCCTGTAAAGAAGTCAAGGCCTAGATATTTGAGTGACATCCAGGTTATACTTGGGGGAAGGCTAGGTGGGAGCGTTGTGTTATGTCCTGTAACATCATTACTCTCTGTTTTTAATTTACATTTTAACAGCATAGAAATGCACAATGGATATTTTATCCTTTTGTGTATTTTTTAATGCTTGAAGGATGAACAATATAACTGCTATATTTTGAAAGGCATAAAACATAAGTTTTTGTTTATATAGGCCACATACCTAATGCAAAATGAATTTAAACAAGAATCTCATTATGTTAATTTTTTTCTGATTTTATAGCTCAGACATATCTAATAAATTTCTCCTGAAATCCAAAATTAACTATCAGTTGCAATAGTAAGAGGAAATGAGGGGCTTCCCTGGTAGCTCAGTGGTAAAGAATCCTCCTGCCAATGTAGGAGACATGAGTTTGATCCCTGATCCAGGAAGATCCACATGCTGTGGAGCAACTAAGCCCATATGCCACAACTATTTAGCCTGTGCTCTAGAGCCAGGAACCGCAACTACTGAAGCCCCCATGCCCTAGAGCCCACGCTCAGCAACAGAAGTAGCCACCACAGTGAGAAGCCTGTGCACAGCAATGAAGAGTAGCCCCTGCTCTCCAGTAGAGAAAAGCCCCTGCAGCAATGAAGACCCAGTACCATAAATAAATATTTTTTAAAAAGAGGTCGTTGCCCAGCAAATATGATGTAGTGAAGAAAGAGAGATCACATATTGTCAATCATCATATACAGATGACCTTTGCTGGAGTAAGAAAAAGAGATAAGGCCAAGTACAGTCAAATGGATATTAACATGTCTAGTGTCAGATTCACAATGCCGCAAGTTTTACAGACAGAGAAAGGCTCTAAAGAGCTCTTAGGAGCATAAATATCTAGAATTTTCTTGAGAGAAGAAAGCCAACTTGTGGTCAAATGTCTGGACAGATCACAGGAGGCTCAAGGACCCAACTGGACCCCTCTTGCGGAGACAACACACCTAACAAAGGGCTCAGTACAAGCTGGGGAGCTCTTTGCTCCCCAGAACTCAGAGCCCACTGAGGCCACAGCCAGTGCTGGCCCAGACATTCTCACAGGAAGATGCCCACTGGCATGCTCTAGGTAAGGAAGGGAAATGGAAATATTTTAAATTTTATAAAACCCTACAAACTGAGTATAGATTTGCTGGTTGTCTATCTGAGTCCTGATAGTAAGTGCCTGTGCTACTCCTAAGTCACTTCAGTCGTGTCTGACTCTGTGCGACCCCACAGATGGCAGCCCACCAGGCTCCCCCATCCCTGGGATTCTCCAGGCAAGAACACTAGAGTGGGTTGCCATTTCCTTCTCCAATGCAAGAAATGGAAAAGTGAAAGTGAAGTCGCTCAGTCATGTCTGACTCTTCGCGACTCCATGAACTGCAGCCTACCAGGCTCCTCCGTCCATGGGATTTTCCAGGCAAGAGTACTGGAGTGGGTTGCCATTGCCTTCTCCAGTAAGTGCCTATAATGTGTCTTCAAAACTATTTTGAAGAAGTGGACTGCTCTGCGTGGTGACTCGGGACTCATGTATGATGCATCTTTGTTACAGGACGCTGAGAATACAGAGAAGAGCAGTAAAAAAAAAAAAAAAAAAATGTGCTCAACATCAACTACAGTAAACCATCACACAGACACAGCATTCAAGTGACTGGGTGTAGAGAGCTCTGACTACAGTCACTGCAGTCTACTAAAATTTATAGAAATTTATAGTTTTGGCTTTTTTCAAGGAAAAAGAAACCATGCAACTTCAATTGATCAAGCTGAAATATGACAAGAACAAGCTGAGAAATCTAACTTAAAGAATCTAATAAAATCCACCAAGGATTATCATAGAACATATGTGATAATGACAACTGACTCCTTTTCAGGACCTATGTTAGATTATGGATTTCTCTGGTAATTTCTTCAAAGATTGTGAAACAAATGAAAGTTCAAATGAAAAAAAGTCAGAAATGTCAAAAGGAAAAACGGTTTTAAAAAACTTAATTTCAATCTGTTAAGATAAATCCATAAGTGACTATAATAAATAGAAGCTTTCAAATAGCTCTAGCTAAAGAGGTTTTACATATTTAAAGCAGTCCCAAATAAAAGGAATGAGACACACAGATCACCGCTGCTGCTCTGAAATTTTGAAGTCAAATATCACTGACTCTTCTAGGGGAAGCACATCAGTGGTCAAGTTCAGCCTTTCCAGGGTCGTGGTCTCATCAGTACATCTCCAACCAGTCTCTGAACAGTGAACTCACTCCTCCCAAGACAAATGGTTCCCAGGCTGGACCCTCCATGAGGGATGTCTCTCTGAGGCTGAGTGTGCCACACAAAGTATTAGCAAATCTAGCTCCTCCATCCTGAACACATTCGATCTTCTCCTTCAATACCAACTGTCCCTGTCAATGGAGAGCCACAGAATACTTCTGAGAAGAGCACTGAGAGCTCTGCTGGAAGGGAGGCAGTGAGGTTTGCTTTAATTTTGGAGGTATGTTTTAATGGGAGACAGTGACTGGTGGGCCTGAGGAGAAGGTGTGAGGAACTTGCTAACTTGCACACCTCCTAGACTTCTGGCTTCAGAAACTGTGTAAAGGGCTATGCACATACCACTACCACCCACCAGGCAGGCAATGAACCAGGGAGCAGAGTGGATTTAGAGAAGAGAGAACTTCAGCTTGGATTTCCTCCCACAGTCATATAGAGATTTTTTTAAGACAAGAGGAAATTTGCATCTGGATTTCATAGAGAGATCTGAGCCAGACATTGGAATATGGAGTCATCCATATGTAGGGAAAGGACTGCCCAGGATGGATGTTAGGGTGGACTAAGCTTGAGGCCAGGAGAAGCAACACTTAGTAAGAAGGGTTCAGGGGAAGAAGAGGACCAGGAGAAGGGAGCAAAACCAGCCCAAAATGTAGGAGGCAAACCAGGAAGAAGCATGCAGCAGAAACCAAAGAAGGCAGGGTTTTCTGTTTAGATAAAATATACAGTTGTTTAAATGACGCTTTTGAAGTATGTTTGAATAATTAGAGATGGCATTAATCTTGGCTGTAAAACACAACATACTAAATTAAAATATTAATAATGTTTCTGGAGTTTGGGGTTATAGCTCCCCCCAAAGAGCAGAGATTCATGAAAACTGATGATATGTAAGGTTGAAGAGAAAGTCATAACAATTTCAAAAGAATCTACACAATGTATACTATGTTCTATGACTGTTTCAATTATTTTGCTGTTAAAAAAAAATTAAAGGGCTGACTTTAAAACCCATATGACTATTGTGTTATTGTGGTTTATAATAAGAAATATGCATTTGGTCTTTGTCCAATTTCTGGTACAGAGCTCATAAAACCCTTGGAACTTCCCAAGTGATTGGAGTGGAAAAAAGGTGTCTTGATATTCACAACAAGCTTTTTCAACTACACGTAACTTTATGTTAACACAGTGACTTTTGGAAGAACCTCAGGATGGGGGCTGGTTGTCAGGAGAGCCCACTGTGTCATTAGAGTTGGAACCTTCAGTCCCAGCCCTGACCTCCAGGGAGGAAAGGGGAACAGAACTGGAGACTGACTCAATCACCAGTGGCCCATGATTTAATCAGTTAAACCCAAAAGGACAGGGTTCAGAGAGCTTCTGGGTCAGTGAACACATGGAGATTTGGGGAGAGAAGTACCCAGGGGCTCCCTGCCCTATCCCCATACCCTGCCCTGTGCATCTCCCATCTAACTGGTCCTGAGTTATATCCTCTTATAATACACCCTGGTAATCTGCTGAAAGAAATGCTTCTCTGAGTTCTTGGAGCTGCACTAAAGATGAATTAAACCCAAGAAGGGGGCTGGTGGAACCTATAAGCTGTTCGGTCAGAAGCCCAAGTGGACCTGTGACTAGCATCTGAAGAGCAAGTGACCTTGCAGGACTGAGTCCTTAATCTGCGGGACCCGACAGCATCTGCAGGTAAACAGTGTTGTCAGAATTCAGCTGAATTGCAGGACTGCTTTGTGGTGTGGAAAAAAAAAAACCACACATATGAGTTAGTGTTAGAAATGTAGCTATAAACCATAGATATTACTGACTAACCTTTAGGTTTAAAAAATATTCACAAGAGAGATCCCATAAAACTTACAACAGAAAGACAGTGAAAATGTTTTTTACCCCAACAATAACTAGAGATAATACAAAAGTAAAATCCCACTCCTATAAGCAATGAAACACAGGAAGCACCCAGAAACCAGCTCAGCAAAGAACACAAACCAGCTACAAAAAGGCCTGAAACTCCATTAAAAGGACATAAAGGATGATCTGAATAAACACGGAGGTCTTCCACTGTCTTGGCAGGATAGTATTAAAATGACAATTGTCCTCAATGTAATCTACAAATTTAATACATTGAACACTATCAGGACTTTTTCAGAACCTCAACCACTTAATTTAAATTTATATAGAAAACTACAAGCCCATCAGTGGCTAAGTCCTGATAACATTCAAAATGTGAAAAAGGAGACACTTCTCCTCCGGGTAACAAGACATACTGCAAAGTACATTTATGAGAGCTATTTGGTACCCAATGAAGATAGAAAAATACACATGAAAAGAACAGACCCTCAGACATGGACTTATCCACATACAGGAACAATATAAAGTTGGCATTAAAAACCAGTGAGTAAAAACTCTTTAGGAGATGATGTTGAGAACACTGTCTTGCCAGGTATGTCATACCACACACTCAAGAGGTCTCTGGACAGAGCAGATGTTTAGATGCAGATGATGAAGTGACAACACTATGGAAGGCTGTGGATGAGACAATGCTGGTGACCTTGGCCTAAGGAACGATTTCTTAAATGAGAAGAGAATATCGCAAACCATGTATAAAAAACAGATCTGATAATATCAAAATTAAGTACTTCTGTTCAACAAAGGACACAACAAATTCAAAAAAGGGATAAAACACTAGAGGAAGAGATGTATAACATCTAAAATTGATTCTATACTAAAGACTTTAATTGAATCCACTCCAAATAGTTTAAGTAGTAAGAATCCTCCTGTAGGGCATTCTTTGTCCTACAGAGTCTTGGAGGGCTAAAGACAAAGTAAAGACCACTCACCAAGCCACCCCTGGAAACCAGGCCACAAAAGCAGTGGCTGCCTCTTCTCTGATCTGAATCACTTTGCTGTACCTGAAACTAACACAATATTGTAAATCAACTGTACTTCAATTTAAAAATGGTTAAATCAATTGCTTTTTCAGTATATATGGTATATGGGACTTCCAGATGGCTCAATGGTAAAGGATCTCCCTGCCAATGCAAGATGACGTGGGTTCAATCCCTGGGTTGGAAAGATCCTCTGGAGCACGGGGTACCCACTCCAGTATTCTTGCCTGAAAATCCCATGGACAGAGGAGTCTGGCAGGCTACAGGTCATGAGGTCACAAAAGAGTTGGCCATGACTTAGTGACTAAACAAGCAAACAAGCATATATAGTATATAATTATTTATATAGAATATGTTGCATTTATATACGTGTCAGTTTATGAACTTTAGTCTCAGGGCAATAGGGAACCACTGAAATGTTTCTAATCTGGGAGTAGCCAGCTCATCTTTGTATTTTAAATAGTTTACTCTCAGACTTCCCTGGTGGTACAGTGGATAGGAATCTCCCTTGCAATGCGAGGACACTGGTTCGATTCCTCGTCCGGGAAGTTTCCACATACCCTAGGCAACTAAAGAACAAGGGCCACAACTACTGAAGCCCGTGTGCCCCAGAGCCTGTGCTCTGGAACAGGAGAGGCCACCACAATGAGAAGTCTGTGCACTGCAACTAGAGAGTAGCCCCCACCCTATGCACCTAGAGGAAGCTTGCACACAGCAACAAAGACCCAGCACAACCATAAATAATTTTTTTAAATAGTTTACTCTCTTGCCTTGTAGAGAATTACTGGAAAATACCCAGACTTAGGGCAGGAAGAGTATTTAGGATCTCAATGTTAGATGATCTGTTCTAACAAAAGTAGAGGCAATGGGAACAGAAATTACCAGCCTTATCAAAGAGAAAATTTTAGAGTAGAGAAAATGGAAGGAGTGATTGATGTCAAGCTCAAGTTTGGGGAGGTGGAAGAACCAAAGAGTACAGTAAGGCTGGATGCCATGCCTTGGTTGTGAAACTGGGAGGCAGGTGTTCAGAGGGTGGGGAAGAGAGTGAGTATAGTTTTAGACTCGGTGACCCTCCAAGACCTGTGACAGCTCAGCAGGATGTGCCTAATGCAGGAGAGAGAGGCCAGAGATGCAGACAGCTGTCCACTGGATCTAGATGGTGATGAAGCCAGAGGTGGTGGGCTCAGCTCTTATTATCCCGAAGCAGATGGTACTGAAAATGATCTGTGAATTTAGAGTCAAATGAGGTTCCTTAGAGATACCATCCAAGCCAGAGATAAAATGCTTCCAGTATCACTTCTTCACTTACATCACACTTTCAGCCCAGAGACAAATATGTCTCCACCTCAATCACTGCAGTTTTTATTCAATCTTATTTGCCCACCAATAACACATCAGATCCAATGGAGTCAATACATTTTTTAATTTTTCCAAAAATGAAATAAAGACACATCAAACCCTATATCCTGAAGAAACTGCCAGAATACTATCCAAACATTTTACACCCTGAAAGCCATTTAACCAAAACAGCACTGCAATCACAGTGAGATATAACTGCTGAGCATCCTGGATAGCCGCAGAGTGGAACACCTCCCATGGAGAAATCATTTCTCTCACCCTCCCAGGAGGCAAGCACTGGTCTGCAGCTTTGAAAGGTGTTGGGTAGGGGATAATATGCACAATATATACATATTGTACAACAGGAAAAATATGAAAATATGTACAAGTACATATTTCTAAAGGTCTATCTCTAATGTAACCTCATTGTTTATATTCCTCTTTTCAAAGATAACACTTGTATGTTAATAATGAAGAGACTCATGGCTTACAAAACTTTCCTCAGAGTATTCAAATGCATTTATTTGGAATCCTGAAATAGTTCTTTTCTAGTCCATTTGCTTCTTAATGAGCTTAAACAACCTGCACTTCTTGAAGGCCAATAAACTTCTTTTTAAAAAAGTAAAATACAGAGAAGCTCTCAAAACCTTTTATCTTTTTAGTCTCTTAAGAAATTTTGCATGTCAATGCAAACTTTTAAATGCAATACCATGGACTCAAAAAAGTTATTTGAGTAAGCATATATAATACTAGGGAAAACTGAAAACAAAAACCAATATACTAGAGTATATTGAAATAAAAGAATTAGTAGTGGTACTTTTATTGAGAGGTTTAAACGAAAAGGAAAACTGCAAAACCTATACAGCATTCAAGAATCAAAGACTTATTGTAGACAATGTATCTAAAAGCATTTACACAATGTATTTGTGCCAATATTAGAAAGACTCCATACACTGTAAATCCCTGGGCCATAATATTGTACAGTACAGCCTTCTCTTCTGGAGATTTCCATAAAACAGGTCCACCACCCACCACACCCACATTTACTACCTTGGTGTTCAAAACACAAGGTCCTGAGTGCACATCAGATAGCAGCATTCCAACTCAAATCCCCCTTAGTAACAATTAACATTTGACCAAAACCATCAAGGTTTTACCACCAGCCAATGCCAAAAGCATCTTTACTCCATGGCATAAATGATCCTCCAGCATAGGGATTTTCTTCCACTCTAAAGTTAGTGAAGTTCTAAATATACAAAGAATCATTACTAGAAAAAAAAAAGTTAACTTTTAAAACCACAACTCATATATGAATGGGTGGATTGGATGAGACTTGGAAGAAGCAGTTTCCTAGCAGAATTACATTCACTTTTGCAACCTGGGAAACCCAAGAGAGAGGAAATTATCACTGGGGACTTCTCTGGTGGTTCAGTGGGTAAGAATCTGCCTGCCAAAGGAGGGAACACGGGTTCAATCCCTGGTCTGCAAAGATTCCACATGACACGGAGCAACCATGCCTGTGTGCCACAACTACTGAGCCCCAATTCTAGAGTCCAAGAGCTGCAACTACTGAAGCCCACATGCATAAAGCCTATGCTCTGCAATGAGAAAGCCACCACAGTGAGAAGGCTGAGAATCACAGTGAAGAGCAGCCCCCGCTCACCACCACTAGAGAAAGCCTCACACAAAGCAACGAAGAACCAGCACAGTCACAAATAAGTAAATAAATAAACTAGCTAAAATTAAAAAAGAAATCTTTGCCCCATCTTACAGGAAATAGGTGGGACACTTTAAAAGGGAGGCCAATGGAAAGACTTCTCAGCCTGCACTCCTGCTGCAGGGCTGCTACAGTGTGTAAAGAAACAATTTAAGTGTCACAGAATTCTTCACACGTGCACTCGATCCCAGAGAATGACCATCAAGGACCACTCTGTCTGAAGTATAAAAAGGGACTGAAAGGAGTAAGGTTAAACATTTTAAAGCATAATTTTAAAACACAACAAAAGCTTAATTTTCCCAAGAAATTACTCTATTCCCCGTGAAAATTAAAAAGGACAATTTTTGACCCATTGCAGCTCTGGCATAACAGATAATAAAGCTACCAATAGGTCCAGGATATGCCAGACGCTGACTCAATCACAGAATAATGGCAGTCATTTCCCATGCAATCAGTGCCTCGAGAGACACCCTTGAAGGGAAGACACAACAGCTTCCCTCTCTCTGATCCACAGTGGAGCAGGTGTCTAAGAACAACACTCCCTGGCATCCTCTGCTAGCATCCAATAACTGTTATCTCTTGTTCTTATCTATCTGATGTTACAGTACCCTGCATTACTACCATTTCAAATTGACTAGAAGTTTTATTTTCTGTGTATTTATATATTTAACATTCAAAAAAATCTCAGAAAGTTTTCAGTATATCCAATAACTTTATATTGGATATAAATTATATCCCACAAGTCAATTGGGAGTGAATGAAGATGGCAGAGGAACAAGACATGGAGCTCACCATCTCCCCACAGACACATCAAAAATGCATCTACATGTGGAATCATTCTCACAGAACATCTACTAAATGCTGGCAATGGACCTCAGACCTCCAAAAGGGCAAGAAAATCTCCATGCAACTGGGTAAGGCAAAAGAAAAAAAGAGAGAAAGGAATCAGGACAGGACCTGTGGCCCTGGGAGGGAGCTGTGAAAGAGGAAAGGTCTCCTTGCTGGCAGGGAGACCAGCTGGGACAGAGAGGGAGCTTCGGAGTCTCAGAAGAGAGCATGGTGGCAGGTGTGCAGAGGGCAAAGCACAGAGAGTCCTGCATGGCCAGCTAGTGCTGACCGGCACACCCTAGCCTCAAACGCTCATACTAAGGGGGCTGGGTACTGAGACTCAAGCCTAAGGTCAGGCTTGGGGAGAGGACTACGGTTGGCTGCATGAAGACAGCAAGCCAGCCCAAGGGCACTAGGGTGTGATGCACTACAACCAAGGGAGTTCAAGAAGTCTGGGACCACCAAAGTGGCAAAGAGCCACTGCTGGGGGGCATGTGAAGAGAGGGTCGGGCCCACCATAGGAGCCTCTATCTCTGCACATGCTCTCAGGCATCAGGGGGCCACCTATATGAGCTGCAGGGGCTGGCATGAGCCACCACTGCCACCTAGGGTTCCAGAGGCATGGATCACTGCCACCGCAGAGGGTCCTGAGAGCAGATACAGGTTGCTGCCCCCACATTCCTGGGAGCACAAGCAGCCCACCAACAACAAAGTTCCCGTGATGCAGCCCTGCTCACTGTCCTCATCCCCCTAGTGCAGCCAGCCGCCTGCACCAAGGGACCACCGACTGGTGGCTGCTGCCCCAACCTTCCCAGGGGTGTGCGCATGGGCCATGCACCTGTGCACCCCTTATCAAGGAGATAACAGCCAGCACATGCTGAAAAAATAGACATCAAGCATCCATATCAAAAACAGCCCTCACCCCTCCAAAAAATTAAACCCACACAAGCTATGAAGGGATGCTCCCACATATACATAGTCCTCCAAGACTACAGTAGATTGGTTTCTCCTAAACTCACAGAGTAAGAGAAATATAAAAATGAAGAAGCAGAGGAACCACTCTTAGTTAAAAGATCAAGAGAATTCCCCTGAAAGAACAATGAGACAGACTTCTTCAGTCTAGTAATGGAAGTAATGAAATACGGAAAGAATTAAGAAAGGCTATCAACAGAAATGCAGATAACTGTAAAAAGGAATTCGAAACTATAAGGAGAAGCCAAAAAAAAATTAGAAAACTCATTTGCTGAGATGAAAACTGAGCTCATGAGAATGAAAAGCAGAATGAAAAATACAGAAGAAAGAATATGTGATCTGGAAGATAGAATAATGGAAATTACCCAATTAAAATAGCAGACAATTAGTCAATCAAAATAACAGACAGAAAGTCAAATGAAAAAAAAAGAAATATAAGAAACCTACGGGATAATATGAGCTTCCCTCTGCCATAGCAGAGGGTCCTGAGAGCAGATACAGGTTGCTGCCCCCCATATTCCTGGGAGCAAAAGCAGCCCACCAACAAGGGTCCTGTGACACAGCCCCAACCACTGTCCTCATCCCCGTGGTGCAGCCAGCCACCTGCACCAAGGGACTGCCAACTGGGAGCCAACTGCTGCCCCACCTTCCCTGGTGGCTCAGACAATAAAGAATCTGCCTGCAGTGCAGAAGACCTGGGTTTGATCCCTGGATTGGAAGATCCTCTGGAGGAGGACATGGCAACACACTCCAGTATTCTTGCCTGGAGAATCCCCATGGACAGAGGAGCCTGGTGGGCTACAGTCCATAGAGTCACAAAGAGTTTGGCACAACACATGGGATAATATAAAACAGGGCAATCCACACATAACAGGCATTCCAAAAGGAGAAGAAAGAGAAAAGGGGATTGAAAACATATTTGAAGAAATTATGGCTGAAAACTTTCCAAACCTAAAGAAGGAAACAAATATCCAGAACAGGAAGCACAGAGGGTCCCAAACAGACATCAAGACATAATAAAAATGGCAAAAGTTAAACAGAGGATTCCAAGCCCAGCAAGAGAAAAGCAAACAGCTAATTACAAGGGAACCTCCATAAGGCTATCAGCTGATTTCTCTGTGGAAACACTGATAAAGTTTTCTGGGGAAAAGGGAGTAGCAAAATATATTCCAAGCCTTGAAAGAGAAAAATCTGCAACCCAGAATACTCTACCCAGCAAGTTTATCATTTAGAACAGAAAGAGAAATAAAGAATTTCTCAGACAAGCAAAAACTTAAAGAATACTAAGCCTATTCTAAAAGAAATATCAAAAGGTCATCTCTACATAAAAAAGCAGCAAGATGATATTTGAAGGAGGAAATCACAACTGGGAAATAAATCATTTAAATCAGCCAGTATACAGATCAAAAGGGTTTCCCAGGTAGTGCTAGTGGTAAAAAAAAAAAAAAAAACCTGCCTGCCAATGTAAGATATATACGAGACCTGGGTTCAATCCCTGGGTGGGAAAGTTCCCTTGGAGGGCATGGCAACCCACTCAAGAATTCATGCCTGGAGGATCCCATGGACAGAGGAAACTGGCAGGCTGCAGTCCATAGGGTCACATAGTTGAAAATGATTGAAGCAACTTAGCGCACACACACACACATAAAGATCAAAAAGAAAAAAAAAAAAAAAAACTTTGTGAAAGCAATGATAACATAAGGAACAGCAAAAGGATAAATACAAAGATGTAAAAAAAAGGACATCAAAATCATAAAATGTGAGTTAGGAGAATAAGAATATGCATATTCTTTTTCTTTTTTTAGAATGTGTTTGAGCCTATATGACTATCAGTCAAAAGCAAGCAGATATAGGAAGGGGTTAACATACTTGAAGAACATAGCAACCATAAATCAAAAACATACAATAGATTCACAAAAACCAAAAAGGGAACCCAAGTTAAAATAAAAGGAAATTATCAAACCACAAAAAGGAAAAGAAAAAAAAAAAAGAAAGAAGAAACAATCAACTTAGGTCTGAGATGGCAATATATACATATGTGTCACTAATTACCTTAAATGCTAGTTGACTGAATGCTCCAATCAAAAGACACAGAGTGGCAGACTGGATTAAAAAAAAAAAAAAAAAAAAAAACAAGAGTCTACAATATGCAGCCTACAAGAGGACCAACTTAGGGCAAAGGACACACAGACTGAAAGTAAGAAGATGGAAAAAGATAATTCAGGCAAATGGAAATGATAAGAAAGTGGGAGTTTCAATACTCATATCAGACAAAATGGCTTTAAAGACTATAAAGAAAGATAAAGGACACTACATAATGATAAAAGGATCAGTACATGAAGAGGATAATATAGTCATCATCTTATATGCACCTAATATGGGAGCACCCAAATATATAAAACAAATACTAACAAACAGAAAGGGAGAAATCAGTGGGAATACATGAATAGTAGACTTTAACTTGCAACTCATACCAATGGACACATCGTCCACACAGAGAATCAACAGGGCAACAGAGATCCTAAAAGTGCACATGGAACATTCTCTAGGATTGACCACATCAGTTCAGTTCAGTTCAGTCACTCAGTTGTGTCCGACTCTTTGCGACCCCATGAATCGCAGCACACCAGGCCTCCCTGTCCACTACCAACTCCTGGAGTTTACTCAAACTCATGTCCATCAAGTCGGTGATGCCCTCCAGCCATCTCATCCTCTGTCGTAATCTTCTCCTCCTGCTCCCAATCCCTCCCAGTATCAGGGTTTTTTCCAATGAGTCAACCCTTCGCATGAGGTAGCCAAAGTATTGGAGTTTCAGCGTCAACATCAGTCCTTCCAATGAACACCCAGGACTGATCTCCTTTAAGATGGATGGGTTGGATCTTCTTGCAGTCCAAGGGACTCTCAAGAGTCTTCTCCAACACCACAATTCAAAAGCATCAATGCTTAGGCGCTCAACTTTCTTCACCTTCCAACTCTCACATTCATACATGACTACTGGAAAAACCATAGCCTTGACTAGATGGACCTTTGTTGGCAAAGTAATGTCTTCGCTTTTAAATATGCTATCTAAATTGGTCATAACTTTTCTTCCAAGGAGTCTTTTAATTTCATGGCTGCAATCACCATCTGCAGTGATTTTGGAGCCCCCAAAAAATAAAGTCTGACACTGTTTCAACTGTTTCCCCATCTATTTCCCATGAAGTGATGGGACCAGATGCCATGATCTTAGTTTTCTGAATGTTGAGCTTTAAGCCAACTTTTTCACCCTCCTCCTTTACTGTCATCAAGAGGCTTTTTAGTTCCTCTTCACCTCATACTAGGGCACAAAACTTAGAAATCATTTCAGGCATCTTCTCTGACCACATGGCATGAAACTAGAAATCAACCACAGGAAAAGAAATAAGAAAAAAGTGACTACATGGAGACTAAACAACATGGTGTGACTAGAAGAGAAATGAAAGGCAAAGGAGAAAATGAAAGATTACCCATTTGAATGCAGAGTTCCAAGGAATAGCAAGGAGAGATAAGAAAGCCTTCCTCAGTAATCAATGCAAAGAAATACAAGAAAACAATAGAATGGGAAAGACTAGAGATCTCTTCAAAAAAATTAGAGATACCAAAGGAACATTTCATGCAAAGATGGGCACAATAAAGGACAGAAATGGTATGGACCTAACAGAAGCAGAAGATGAGCAAGAATACACAGAACTATACAAGTAAGATCTTTACAACCTAGATAATCACGATAGTGAATTCACACACCTAGAGCCAGACATCCTGGAATGTGAAGTCAAGTGGGCCTTAGGAAGCAGCACTAGAAACAAAGCTAGTGGGGGTGATGGAATTCCAGTTGAGCTATTTCAAATCCTAAAAGATGATGCTGTGAAAGTGCTCCACTCAATATGCCAGCAAATTTGGAAAACTAAGCAGTGGCCACAGGACTGGAAAAGGTCAGTTTTGATTCCAAGCCCTAAGAAAAGCAATGCCAAAGAATGTTCAAACTACCGCACATTTGCACTCATCTCACATGCTAGCAAAATAATGCTCAAAATTCTCCAACAGTACGTGAACCGTGAACTTTCAGATGTTCAAACTGGATTTAGAAAAGGCAGAAGAACCAGCGATCAAACTGCCAACGTCTGTTGAATCATAAAAAGAGCAAGAGAGTTCCAGAAAAACATCTGCTTTATTGACTATGCCAAAGTCTTTGACTGTGTGGACCACAAAAAACTCTGGAAAATTCGTAGAGAGATGGGAATACCTGACCACCTGACCTGCCTCTTGAGAAATCTGTATGCAGGTCAGGACGCAACAGTTAGAACTGGACACAGACAACAGACTGGTTCCAAATAGGGAACAGATTATGTCAAGGCTGTATATTGTCACCATGCTTATTTAACTTATATGCAGAGTACATCATGAGAAACGCTGGACTGGATGAAGCACAAGCTGGGATCAAGATTGCCAGGAGAAATATCAACAACCTCAGATGTGCAGATGACACCACCCTGATAGCAGAAAGCAGAGAACTAAAGAGCCTCTTGATGAAAGTGAAAGAGGAGAGTGAAAAAGTTGGCTTAAAACTCAACATTCAGAAAACTAAGATCATGGTATCTGGTCCCATCACCTCATGGCAAATAGATGGGGAAACAGTGGAAACAGTGACAGACTTTATTTTTGGGGGGCTCCAAAATCACTGTAGATGGTGACTGCAGCCATGAAATTAAAAGATGCTTGCTCCTTGGAAGAAAGAGCAGAGACATTACTTTGCCAACAAAGGTCCATCTAGTCAAAGCTACGGCTTTTCCATTAGTCATATATAGATGTGAAAGTTGGACTATAAAGAAAGCTGAGCACCGAAGAATTGATGCTTTTGAATTGTGGTGTTGGAGAAGACTCTTGAGTGTCCCTTGGACTGCAAGGAGATCCAACCCGTCCATCCTAAAGCAGATCAGTCCTGGGTGTTCTTTGGAAGGACTGATGCTAAAGCTGAAACTCCAATACTTTGGCCACCTGATGCGAAGAACGGACTCACTAGAAAAGACCCTGATGCTGGGAAAGATTGGGGGCAGGAGGAGAAGGGGATGACAGAGGATGAGATGGCTGGATGGCATCACCAACTCGATGGACATGAGTCTGAGTAATCTCCACGAGTTGGTGATGGACAGGGAGGCCGGGCGTGCTGCGGTTCATGAGATTGCAAAGAGTCAGACACAACTGAGTGACAGAACTGAACTCAACTGAAACAACATGCTACTAAAAAACCAACGGGTCAACAAGAAAATCAAGAGGGAAATTACAAAGCAACAAGGTAGTACATATTAGAATTTTCCTAATGGTCCCTTAATGCTAAATTTCATTAACATCAGATTATTACTTAAAATGCAAAAGCAAAATAATAGTTTTCCTCTTTTTTCACTAAAAATAAAATTTATATTTAGAAGCTTACACTTACTGCATTATCATTGATAGCAACAATAGCTGCTTGTGAGTTGATTTTAACTATCAACCCACAAAAATAGGAATAGATGTTCTCTCAACACAAATTCTATAGAAGTATCATTCTATCTTCACTACTGATTCAATCATATGTACGCGCGCCCAGTCATGTACAACTCTTTGGAAGCCTCTGGACTGTAGTCCACAAGGCTCCTCTGTCCATGGGATATTTCAAGCAAGAATACTGGAGTGGGTTGCTGTTTCCTATTTCCTCCTACAAGGGATCTTCCTGACTCAGGGATTGAATCTGTCTCGTGTGTCTCCTGCATTGCACGCAGATTCTTTACCCACTCAGCCATCAAGGAAACCTAAGTATACCTCAGTGAAAATGATTTAATTTCAACCACCCAAAAATGCTAGTTGTCTTCCAGGCTAAGTTCAACTATTTATTTACCAATAAGAGGCCTAGACACCAAAAAAGAAAGAAAGAAATGGTCAACTGGTATTCATAAAAGCCTCAGTATGCTCAGCACCCATCTTACTGACTGGCAGAGAGCGGATGTGGCATAGGTATTCGATGGATAGAAGAGGATGATGAATGGATGGAATCAGGCAAGCAGGTAAGGAGAAAGGAAAAGCAGAAAGAAGTGAAAAGGAAGTCCCTAAGATTCCCTAAATCCAAGAAGTATATGTGATATGATACAGACAGAAGTACATGGAGATGACTGCCAGCCACACCAGCTGGGACAGACACAAAAGAGGAAATGGGAACTCAAGCAGCTTTTTCAGATACTAAGTAAAGAGAGACAATAGTGTGTTACAAGAGCATAAACACTGCTAGACAAAGGCGCAAAGTAAGGAAAATGAAATGCACGTTCATAGAACAGTAACCTGATTAATTCGACTAAAGTAGAGAGTTTCTGAAAGAAACCAAGGGAGGTTAAGCCTGCAAACTGAGGCGGGTAAATACTGTGTCTCCTCTACCCACTCCCCACTTTAAACATCAGTACCTCCTGCTAATCACACAGTCATATCCCCATCATGTGCTTTTCTTCTCCAAATCCCCAAGAAAACCAAAATTTCTGATAAAGTGACAAAAAGGGTTACAATCACAGAAAATGAAGAAGAGAGAGAAAAAAAAACTGATATATAAACAATTTGAAGGAAAAAAGAAAAAACCTTGACTAGCAATATTAATTTTCAACTAGCAACTGATTATATCCTTACCAGAGTTTGCATATGATTTCAGAGAGGTTTTGATTTCACAAATATGGTTTGGACTACTTTGAACCACATAGCCATTAAGGCAATAAACTAGGACAGGAAAGTAAATAGCACCAATTGTCTGCCTTCTATGTGCCAGGAAGAGTTGCAGGAACTTGACAAACACTATTTCATTAAACCCTAATATTATTCATTTGGAATTATTCCTCCACTTTCACACATATCAGAAAAAGTTACTTAAGAGGGACCTAAGTGTACATCAAGCTATGTATGATGCAGATTTACCTGGAGTAACAGTAATTAGTAACTACTGTTGCCATCACCCAAGGTGTGTGTTCAGCACCTTTTTAATAGGACCAGAAGGAAATATGGCTGTAAATGCACCTGCTCAAGGTCAAATACACATGGCTTGTATCCAAATGCCTAAAGGCATGAAAAGCCAGGCCCGTCATTAAAGCCCATCACTGAAGCTACTGGGGTGCTTAACTTCAATCCAAACCACCACCTTAAAGGAACAATGAGAAAGTGTGTTTTAAGTCAAACTAAAATGACTTGAGAATAGTGCTCCCAGTCCCAGCTTACACTGCCAAATCGAATTCACAGACATGAGACCCAGTAAGGCAAGATATTGGGGAAAGGACAGCATTCTTGTAAAACCCTTCCCTGTTGTAGTAACACTGATGCATTATACACAGAAGGGGTGACTCCTGACCATCACACATTTATTGGACAATGACTAGACGTCTACACTCCGTCAGATACTACTGCTGGATATAAGACTGCTCCCGACCCTAAACATTCACAGTCTAATAATTTAACAAGCTGCATGAGAAAGTCTGTACTCCTAGAGTGGGTCCTCCTACTTTGATATAAAAATCAAGATAGCCTTTAGAAAAGCTACAATGAGAGTCACACAATCTAAATTGTAAAGCCCAGGCCCTTAATTGACTAGCTAGTGCTCCAAAAGCTCACTGACACACTTCATTTTATTTTATTCACATTAATAACAGATTTGATTTTCTAAGTACAGATCCTGGATGGGTCACTGACTAGCTTAATGCCCTGAAGCAAGTTACTTCACATGCCTGACCCTGGTTTGCTCATTGGGAAAACACTGTCACAAGGATTAGAGATAATTATGCAATGCACCAACACAGAGCCTTGCATTTAGTAGAAATGCAACAAATATAGCAAACATCATAATCACAGGATGTATAAGCCAATAACAAACTGACCAGAAACATCAAATTAGAAGCAATGGGGGGTGGGGGCAGGGACCAAACAAAGATAGCTCTATGAATCAATAGCTAACAGGAAGTAAAAAAAGTTAAGAAAACCAGGCAGATACAAAACTTTAGAAACAGCCAACTAGAGTCACCAGACAATTACACTTCAATAGCACCTGAGGGCAACCAATGATTTCACAGAATGAAACCTTGATGGCCTAAAGATGACATTAAGCCATTTAAAATACATGAACCATTAAGTCCACATGTTTTTTAAAAAAAGACAAGCACATAATTAAATGACTTTGGAAAGATTTCTTTCAAAAGTGATTTAGCATCACCAACTTAACATTTTATAAGCCTAAACTTTAACTGCAAAATTCTATTCACAAGCTTCTGCTTAAGTATAGCATGTGCAAAGGAATCTCTTAAATTTCATAGCAATTTTTTTATTAAACACCGAAAAAGATGTTTTTTCAGATTAACTGTGAAATTTCAGTCCAATGGCTTAAGACATCATCAGCTCCTGAACAGCTAAAACAAGACAAAGTCTTGGTCTCCTTTATTGCTAAATGCTGTTAATATCAGCAACAAAACACAAACATGTGCCATGCAGATCTCTCTTCACTTGAATTTTCTCCCCACATTTGGAAGGAAGTAAGAAGAAAAACATCTGTTCCTTTCTGCAGAGCTGACAACCCTCATTCTATGGTTTAAAAATAAAAGATGTTCATGGAGGCTTATAGATCTAACTATCACCTGCTTCAAAGGCAGCTGGCAATTAACTGATCCAAAGACATGCAAATTAAAGCCAGAAAACAATTTCCCTGAGGACAATGCTAGTCCTCGCCAGGGCTCTAGTAATTTCCAAGACACCCATAAAATACTAGAGGATGGTAAAGAATCAAAGAAAAGGCAGATGACAAGAAAACAGACAACAGCTGAGGAACAGAGGCCTGTGTCACTCTGGATTCCCTGGATTCACCACAGGGAAGCTTCCAGGAGAGCTGTCTGGAGAAAGCCTGCTTCACTGAACAGCAATCACCCTGCATCTAGCCCAGGAAGACCAGATGCTCAACAATGAAAGGAGTTCACCATATTAATAACAGAAACTGGAAAATATTGTAAGTGAAGGCCTTAAACACCATAATATTTTTTTAAGTTTTTTCTCTATATGATGTCTTACTTACAGTGCTGAACATCCAAAAATGACTAATAAGCAAGAACATTCAGGCTGGAATCAGTAGACTCAGCTATTTTTGGCTCAGCGTCTGAAAAAATTACAGTGTGACCTTGAAAAAGTTTCATCTCTTTGTTTACCTCCATGTGACCACCAGCTACAAGATTAGGTTAAACCTACCAATTCTTTTTTTTTTTTCTTTTAAGAAAGCGAATGGGTGAGATAATATACAGAAACTGCTATACAAATAACCAATGGTTACTGACCAACTATATCCAAGCATCAAATATAAAGCTCTGCCCCATATGTATCACCTTATGTGGAATCTAATATATGACACAGATGAACTGATCTATGAAACCAGAACAGACTCACAGACACAGAGAACAGATTTGAAGTTGCAGGAAGGGATTGAGATGGAGTGAAAGGTTGGGGTTGGCAGATGTAAGCTATTACATACAGAATGGGTAAAGAAGAAGGTCCTACTACATAGCACAGAGAACCATATTCAATATCCTGGTATAAACTATATGGGAAAAAAATATTAAAAAGAATGTATATAGTGACTGGACAACAAAACATATATATAACTGAATCACTTTGCTGTATGGCAGAAATTAATACAACATTAAAAACCAACTATACTTCAATTAAAAAAGAAAATAAAGGTGATGCCCATATTAAAGCAACTAACTACACAGTAAAAAATTCTGCTTGGAGGTCAATAAAACCCACTTACCTCCTGAACAGGAATCCTGCTAAGAGTCCCAAATTTCAAATTTGGAAATACTTAGAACATTTAAATGAAAGGCTAGCTCCAAGAATACCCCTTTTATATTCCTTAAGGAAAACAAAACTTTAACCTGGGGTTGAAGGGTCCTATGATCTTCAAGACTCAGATCAACCCGCCTATGAGTTTCTCTCTCTTCATCCCTCGCCAACGCGGTAAGTCACTGCACACCTGATGCGCCCAAAGCGCTCTATCTCCGTGTGTCCTGTGCTCTCAGTCAGTGAGCACGGAAAGGCAGGACCAGGATCCAATGATCTCCGTGTCACTCAGCACTTAACATACTGTCTGGCACAATATGGCTGCCCTGCGTATGCATATACGTGTATATGTGAAACGAAGGATATGTATTTTTCATTTAATACTCATTTGGAAATTCATCTAGTGAATATCAGACTATAAACATCCCTAACTTAACCTACAAAATAACAGGAAAGGAAAAGTAAAAAAGGGAGAGCAAGCATGGAAAACACGGAGGAGGCCACTCTTAATGAGAAGAATCTATACATGTAAAAATAAGACAGTCCATAGATGAAACTTAAACTGTGGTCAATACAAGCAAGTACCAAAAGTGAGTAATATTTACCTAAGGGTGAGGCAGCCGTGTTCATTAAAAAACATAATCTACTGTTTTACAGAAAACCTATTTACTAAAGTAATATAAGATTTATTAAAGAATATAATATTTTAAGCTTTTCAAATTACCTTTGAAATTTTTAATATTTCAAATACTTATCACAACCTACCAAGACCTGCATAAATTCTCATTTTCTCCTGCTTCTTAAATTTTACACTCAGCTATTTAATAATTAAGAAAAATTAGTAAGCATGAAATGGGCTGACACTCTTACCAGCAGAAAGGCCCTGGGATCTAACCAAGGATGAATTCACTGCACTATTTGACATTCACCACGGAGAGCTGACCCTTGGACTGGCCCTAAAGCATCCACAGCAGACACTGGGAAGGTACCAGCAGCATCCCGTGTGCTCTTGGCCTGCTTACCATCAGTCTCCGAGCCACACCCTGTCTTAGTCGGGCCATGAAACCAAATGTAAATGATCCCTAATACTCTATATCACTCTGTATTAATTTTCTGAAAGCATGTATGAGATTTGGTTGTGTCAGCAAACAGGAGTGACCACCTAAGTTCACTAACGCGTCCACCCTGATCACCGAGAGACACTACGCATCACACGGCGCACACAGGCGGGTACATCAGAGGAGTCCTAGAATAGATGATGTGTCACAAGGCTGTGAACAACCTCCTTATTTTTAATGCTGTGGGAGGACGGAAAGAGAAGGATGGCTTTGCAAACGGTGACAAAAAGGAGTTGATCTGCCTGGCGTGACCCGGGATATTTTGGAGAAGTGGACACAGTGGCCCTTTTTCTAGATAACTTAGAACAGACACGACTAAGCTGCTCCCTTTAATTCTCTGTATGCAAATCGAAGCATTTCCGAGGGGCAGGTGCCCAGAGCCCGAGCCCAGGGCTCACCTGCGAACACACCCTGGAGGCCGCCTGCCCCGCGCTGCACCAGGTGCGCCGAGACCCCCGCCCCGGGAGCACGGCCCAGCTCCGCAGTCCAGTCCGCCGAGCGGCTGCGGCCCGCGCGGGGCTTCCTAGCCGGGGCAGCGGCGGGGGCCGCCGTGGCTCCGGAACCGCGGCCCAGGGAAGACTCCGGCCGTCTCTGAACCCGGGGGCTGTGGCTGGGGGACGGAGACGGGGAGGGCCCCGGCGAGCTGAGCTGCCGGGTGGTGGTCCTGACATAACAGGGCGCCAGGAGCGGGCGGGCCCGGGGGCGACGCGGGCTGCATGCTGGACTGCGTGGCGGGGAGGCGGCCACGGGAATGACGGGCTTCGGCGCGCCCTCCTCGCGCGTCGCCCCTGGCGTGCGCGGGGCCTCTCCCGCCGCCAGGCCGCACTCCACCCCCGGAGAGTCTCGGGGTGCGTCCTCGAAGGCGTCCTCCTCGCCTTCCTCATCCGTGTCCGCTGCCCCTCGGTCCCCCGGAACCGACCCAGGAGACCCGAAGGCGGTGGCTGCGGGCGGCTCTGCGGGCGGGGGTCTGTCGGGGGGCGCGCACAGCGCCGCTTCGGCGCTGGGGCCCGGTGGGGGTCGGTCCAGGCCCGGCAGGGCCTCAGGCAGAGAGGCGGTGGAGGGGGGCGACACCGGGGGCGACTCGGGACCCGGGGACTGCTGCTGCAGTTGCTGGAGGCGGATCGCCTGCTGGATGTCCGAGAGCAAGTCCTCCTGCTCCGCGGCCGAGTGAAAACTGTAGAGGTCTGTGTCCGAGCCCGAGCTGGTCCTTTGTCCATCCTGCGCCCCCGCCGCGGTCTCCGAATACTCGGCCACTGCCGGGCCGTCGACCCTGGCCAAGCTGGGGCCCCCGGGACGCGTCACCTCGAAAGGATCCACACATTCGGTATCCGACAGGCCCATCTCATCGGCTGAGAGGCTGAGGTCTGGGGTTTTGGTAACCAGAGAGTGGGCGCTGTCCAGCTCGCCGGCCTGCAGGGCCTGGGGGTCCAGCACATCCTCACGAGAGCCGCCAGTACCTCTGCCCTTGGACAGGGTCTTTCGGATGCGCAGGTTGGAGAACACCGAGGCCCTGGGGTCCGACCGGCTCTTCTTCCGGCCTGGCTCCGCGCCGCCGCCCCCCTTTCCGTGCCGGCCTGGCGCCTTCTTGCCCCCGCCCGCCTTCTTTGTGCCCTCTGCCTCGCGGGGCCCAGCGGCGTCCTCACCGCCGCCGCCTCCATGCGGGACATCGCCCGCGCTTCTCTTCGGCTTCGCGTCCTGGTTCCCCATGCTGCAGCCGCCGCCGCTACGGGCGGTCAGGCCATGCCAGCTCCTGGGCCCGGCAGCGCCGGACTCCCGGCGAGTCGCGCGGCGGCCGCACCGCTAGGCGGAGGGAGGATGTCCGCGCACCTGCAGCGCTTCGCACAACGCGCCGAGGCTGCGCCCGCCCGCGCGTGGCTGAACGCGCGCACGCGGCACCGCCAATGACCGGGCGGAATGCACAAGGCCCCACCCCTCCCGGCCCCATGACCCCGCCCCATCGGCTCTAGGCCCAGTCCCTCGGTCCTGCCCCTCCTCCGCTGAAACGCCAGGAGCGCCCCTTGGTCTGGGGACCTAACCGCCGCCAGAGTCCGTTGCCTGGTCCCCGCCAAACAGCTTGGCAGATAAAAGATCCACGCTGAGAAAAAGAGAAAAAATTTAAAGAGGAAAAAGGGAAGCCACATTTCAGTTTAGTGGTGCGGTAATATCAAAGCTACATACTCTACTTCCAACCTGCCTGAAGAAGCATGGTTCTTTGATAAATATTGGTTGAGTAGATTGGTCTTTTCTTCAGTAACTGATCATCTTAAACCCTGTTAATGTGCTTGGCATATAGTTTAGAAAAGGTTACTATACATAATACTGCTTTTATGTTATTGCAAAACTTGCATCTCCTTAAGAGAACATTTCATTTCATTTCAAAGCGGTCATTTCAAAGTCATTTCAAGCGGTCATTTCAAAATTTCATTTTTCAAATTTATTTTTGACAAAATATTGAGGTCGGTGGAGGAGGTTCAGGAAATACTAAAGAGATTAGACTTGATTAAAATGCTAATCTCTAAATTTCTATGCCTTCACCATATAAACCAAACAGCATTTATATTCAAAAAATCAAACTCATCAATATTAAACATGCCCCTGTTGTTGCCACCTACAAAAGAGAAAGAGGGAGAGAAAAAAAAAAAGGAAACAGCCTTGCTACAAGCCCAAGAAATCACATGTTATGTGGAAAGTCACCACTCTCCCAAGCAAACCCTTCAAGACAATCTTTTGTCTCGGCCTTTGCTGTGAAAGTTTGTCACAGTTCACTGTCTAGGGGAGAAAAATGTGCTGATTCCAAATGAGTCTCCTTGGCATTAGGATTCATTTAGTCTGATTATTGGGGGGAGGACAAAGCATATGGGATCTTAGTTCCTAAACCAGGGATCAAACCAAACCCTCAGCAGTGGAAGCTCAGAGACCGCCCCTGGACCACAAGGGAGGTCCATAGGCTGACTGTTTTTAAGAAACAGAAGACTAAGTGTTTCTTCTTACTCCCACTTATGAAATAAGGAAGGGCCTTCCCCCCCACCGTGGCCCAACAGTAAAGAATCCACCTTCAGTGCAGGAGCTGCAGGAGACACAGGTTGGATTCCTGGGTCCGGAATGGCCAGGAGATGCCATGGAGAATGGCATGGCAACCCACTCCAGTATTCTTGCCTGAAGAACCCCATGGACAGAGGAGCCTGACAGGCTACAGTCTATAGGAACGCAAAGAGCTGGACACCACTGAGTGATTAAGCACATCAGCCTAAAGAATTCATGTATTAAAGCTGAATAGAGTAATCAGCAGATATATCCACCATGCTGGGTGTGATGGAGAGCTTCAGTGGACCTAAAGATCAGAGTTCACTCTGTCCCTTGTCTCTGCTGGCCCAGAAAAATGCTCCCTCACCAAACAGTTCCTCTTCTACCTCCATGTGAATTGCCTTCCTCCCCTTTGAAGTGCCCAAACCATTATCCTCAACACCCTCTGTTGCCTTTAGCTGAAGACAGTCTTTAAGGTGATGGCTGTGGCCATTTTGGCCACGATTCTGTTTTCCAGGGTCTCTCCCACATGTGTATGTTATTAAACTCTTGTGTGATTTTCTCCGGTTAATTGGTCTCATGTCAATTTAATTCTTAGACCAACCAGAAGAATGCAGAAGGGTAGAGAAAAATTTCTTCCTCTCTGATAACTGTTAAAGAGTTTCTTACCATTTTGCTCTAATTCTAGTATAAAAATTTTCCTCACTGTAAATCTTATTATTTTAATTACTTAAGCAATTTAGTTATCTATATTTAAAAGACATTTTTAAACACCATTGGCATCTAAAGAAGCTCCAAGCAGCAAATTAAAATAAGAGTAAAGTGGCATTAGTCAATAATGTCACATGTATTTAAATTAGAAGCTAATTGTTCATTTGTTAATCACTTTGAAAATATGGATACCTAGCTAACATGGTAGTATTTCTAAAGCTCAAAGGAGAAAAGAGCACTACATATTACATGATGCATTTTAAATGCCACAAGCGAAGATTCCTTCACATATTGTAAACCAACATTTTCAACCTCCCTCCTTAACCATTTTATCAAAAAAACTTTTTAAGGTCTTATAATTCTTTGATGTAAAAGCATCATGCAGCAATAATTGCTAATCTTTTTCAAATTATATTCTTAAAATAGATGATGCTTAAAGGCAAGTGGTTTTCAGCTATTCTCAAGTGACCCTTTTGAGCAAATAATTCTGAGAAATCAACTAATAATTTTGCCAGGGTACGATCCCAGTCTCTTTCAGTTCCAGAGGGCTTGAAAAGCCTTTGTTTCAGGTCTTTCACAAGACTGCTTTCTCCCAGAATCCAGGTTCATCAGAGGGCACAGTTTGCCTGAGGCTGTAAGAATTCTCTGCCTCTCTGAGGACTGATGTACTGTGAATCTTTATTTTGCTTTTTCTTTACCCAGACATATTTGATTCTGAACTATTTGTTTCCTTACTACTTTTTCCAAGATATATTCTACAAATTCTGAAGACAACAGAAGAGAAGAAAAGGGGAAGGCAAAGAGGGAAGAAAAAAGAGAGGGAAACTGAGAGAAGAGGCTGGTTTTCTCACATCCTTTGAATGTGAAACAACAGATGACAACGGTGTAGAAAGTCAAGATGACAAAGCTCTATTACATGCAAAGGCTTACTTGAAATTCACACGTGTGCTTGGTAGGTAGGAAGTTACTTTCAATCCAGTTTAATTAATAAACAAGTTCAGACTAAGACCAAGTTCACAAAGCAGCAAAGACAATACTTAAACCTTCAAGTTGAGATCCCAAATTGTATAACAAGCAACTCTACATAATTTACTTTTTTCCAGGAAAGGGAAGAAATGAAAATATTTATTCTGTTCTTCTGCGTAAGGAATCTGCTACTAAGCTAAAGAGTTCTGTAAATGAAGTTGGTCTTCCAACATGAAAGGGATCATTCAAGGACTCTTAAGTTTTCAACAATCATTCAGAAAGTCCACTCTGAGTGTCTCAGCCCATAAGGTACCTAGTTCAGTGCCAAGAAGTGGCAAAAAGCATTCTAAAGACAGAATCCATGAGAAATTAAGATTGAAGAAGCCAATCCTTAGCCTTAGAGTACCATTCTTCAGTAGAAATATAATGTGAACCTTATCAGTAATTTACTTTCTAGTAGTCACATTAAAAAGGAAAAAAACAGGGAATTTCCTGCAATCCCATGGTTAGGACTCTGTGCTTCTACTACAAGTTGTTGTTATTTAGTTGTTAATTTGTGCTTACCTCCTGCCTCATTTTCTTTTACAGCCTATACTACCCCTATAACACCATGAAGACACAATGAGCAAACTGCCTAAGAATTCCCAACAGGAAAGGTCTTTAAAGAGTGTGTCCAGATATTTCAATTTGCAAAATGTACTTATATCTAATTTAATTGCATTTTGGTTGAAGAACATACTTTTTGTATTCCTATCCTTTGTATGAGTTTCAAGGCCCAGCATATAGTCTGCCTTTGAGAATGTTCCCTGTGTACTTGGATTCATTTCCTTTAATATCCTAGATTCTATTTTGGAAGTTCCCACCTGGACTGCAAATGATCTATTGCAGCTAGGTAAGTAACCACTTACCTGGGCTTCCCTAGTAGCTCATCTCATAAAGAATCCACCTGCAGTGCAGGAAACCCGTTTGATTCCTGGGTCAGGAAGATCCGCTGAGAAGGAGAAGGAAAAGGCTACCCACTCCAGCATTCTGGTCTGCAGAATTCCATGGACTGTATAGTCCATGGGGTTGCAAAGAGTCAGACAAGACTGAGTGACTTTAATAATAAGAACCACTTACCTCTGTTGCTATCTGTGTTCTCATGAAACCCAGTCTAACTGGCTCTCTGACACAAACTGTGCATGTCTAATAAACACTGCATTTTCTTCCTGGGCCAAAAAATAAACAGGATTGCCCTTTGGGTAATTTTATCATGGGAATCTGGAGTGGCATTTTAAAAATAACTTTCCAAAAACTGTTCATCCTGTGAACCAATAAAGGTCAAAATTTGCCTTTATATGTATTATATTTATTCCATAATTGGAAATTTTCACTGTTAAGTGTGTTGGTGTCTGACAAGTGGTGCCAATTAATGCTTGACTACATTCTTTATCTTGTGGAAAGTTCAAAGTTCTAGAATTTAATGAAAGATCCAACCTGGACCCGAAGATTGTCAACAGCAAGGAGACCTCATGCTGTTACCCTCCAAGTGGGAAGCGTTTTCCCTTTCCTATAAGGGGAAAGTACTTCCCTGAGTGACACTGGTGAAGAAAGCCACTTTAAAGGCCAATAATACGTTGGCAATTTCCACCAAGTGAGTTTTCAGAATCAAAGTTGTGAGTTAAAACGTTTGTGGGGATTTATACTGATCCCTTCTTAGTAAAATTATGTTGGCTTCTGCTTGAAGATTCATTGTTTCTCTGCCTTTTTAGCTTTTGCTTAAGACCACCTCTTAGAATAGAGGTGCTTCTGCAGCACAGGTGCCTTCAAGTGTTTTCAAATCCCTGTGCTATTAACCTCCAACCCTGTGAAAGTTTGGTTTGCTTTTCTTTTGCTGACTTAAAAACAAAAACACCCAGCATCAATTTTGCACTAATAGCCACATCTCAGTTTAGATCAGCCACACTCACTTGCACAGCCGCCATGTGTAGGGACTGGCTATCTTTCTGGACGTTAAGGCCTTACCTTATGACAAACAAGGAAAAATGAAAATTATAATGGATTGGATAATGAGACTTAGGAAAGGTGATGACCAAATGCAAAATGCTTTCCTGAACTGGATACAGGATATTGAATATTAGTGGGAGAACCCAGTGAAGTCAAAATTTTCTTTATTTTTTTCACTTGTTAGAACATGTAAATAATAATTTCTTAGTTTTGATAACTGTTTCCTAGTTATGTAAAGTGCAATATAAGCTGTGGGAAAGGCATGTAGAATGCTCTTAACTACTTTTCAACTCTTCTGTAAATCTAAACCTTTCAAAATACATATTTTTAAAGTGAAATTATTATGTTCTTGCTCTTTTATAGCTCACTTTATTCTTCATCACTATATTGTTACCACTTTCCATGCTATTAAATATTCTGCAAAATGTATTTTTTGAAGGATAGAATTGTCATGGTCTGTGTGCAGGTTGGAAAAGAATTTACAGACATGAGGCAGAATGAGAGGAGAATAGAGTTTATTAGAGTTGGAGACACTATTAGAATATCAGGCTGGCTCAAGGGAGAGCTGACCCCTTTCACAGGCTAGTGGTCAATTTTTATAACCTCAAGACAGAGAAAATTCCTACTGGAAGGGTGGCATTAGGTGATTGGTTAGGATGCTATCGAGTGGGTATTTTACCTAATATGGAGTCAAGAATTGGCCACTTTAGATCCAAAGGCTCATGACAATTGTTGCTATGGGGCTCAGTAAGTTCCAGAGACTTTTGTCTTGTGACTTTGGTACAGGGCTCCACACCTGTGACCTTGGTATAGGGCTCCACATTGCTCCACAAGAATTACCTATAACATGCAGTTATTATAGCATATTAAACAATTTCTCTGTTAAAAAAAAAAAATAAGGCCTTATCTTTGATTTCTCAGAGCTTCTGGAGCAATGCTCAGAACTTGGGAAGGCTGATCCAAACTGTGTTACTCAGTTATTCAAAACAGTACTATGTATTGGGATGGACTTAAAATGACATGTAGGTAGTAAAGCTCTCTCTGTTTTCACATGTAAGCATATCATTTCTTACTTAACACACTTTGGGAAAACTATTTACCATCTTTTTTTTTTTCAACCTTTCAGTTTATTAGGGATTTAATAGGGGTAAGTCTTTGGTCTGGACAGAGCTTGCCATCAAGACAATAAGGAATTCACAGAACAGGAAGGACCATGGGAACAGATTCCAGTATAAATATGGACATGGAAACAAACCACAGAGTACGGTTCATTAATCCCTCTTACAAGGGGCAAGTCACAATCCACTGCAGACAGTGTGCCCGGAGGGGGATTCAAGCTGGAAAAACAGAAAGTGTCATGTGCTTTTGAGTAGATGGGTTCCTAGATAGTGAAGACCCATGTCTAAGGGAGAATTTCAATGGTCCCAGATCCTTGCATCTTTCCATACACAGAAAAACACTAAAATCATTAACTCGAATTATTTGTGATTAGTCAAGCCAATCTTTTACCAATGCTTGACTACTTGTACTCCCTTGCCCCCCAAATTCACATATCAACTGGCTCCTCCCCTACCTCTTCAGAGCAACTCCTCAGAGTATCTGAGAGGCTGTCTCCCAGGTCAGAACCCTCAGTAAGTTCCCCAAATAAAACCAAACCCACTGTTCTTATGTTGTGCTTTTTTTTTTTTCCAGTCAACAGACAGAAGAAAGGAAATAATATTCCAGAGAGCACTTCAGTTTTAGTAGTCTTTTCTCTACCTTAACTACTGTCAACTGAAAAAAATACATGGAACCTAAAACTTGAGAGTTATGCTTTATTCAGCAGAAATCTTTAGGGCTTAAGCCCAGGAGGCAGCATCTCAAGTAACCCTGAGAGAACTGCTCTGATGAGGTGGGGGGGAGGAGCCAGGTTGTATATTAATAGAAGCTTTGCAACAAAAGGCAAGTAGTCTGAATATCAAAAGATTATGGTTAATAAAGAAAACCAGATATCCCAAGTTAAGGAATTCAGTGCTTTTCTATGTATGGGAAGATGCAAGAGTCTGGGCTCACTGAAATCATTCTTTGACATGCACCTTAGCTATCTGGGGCCAGTATCCTCTGTTTTCCACATCCAAGTTTCCTCAGGGCTCTTAGTAGGGAATGACTGTAGTTTGATGGCTGCTAAATGACAGGTATTCTTTCCTTCTTGAGTTCCCTCAGGTCTCACCCAACTTCCCTGGTGGCTGCAACTGGTGATAACTGTGACATCCTTTGTATTCTGTTACAGCAGGAAACATTCCATTTCTCAATTCCTCCCTTTGGTGTGAAATTCCACCAATATTTGGGAGACATTTTGTGACGTACTTTTGTCCCACAGCCCTGGGAGGCTCATCTCAGATCAGGTAAAAGATCCTGTTGATATGCCACTCCAGATGTTAATTTTGGGATTAGGTCCATTGATAGCTAATAAAAGATTCTCTGGATCTTCTGTCTTCTAATCTATTATGATCCAGGAAATGTTTTCCCCTGTTGCTTCTTCCCACGCCTAGAATCACACTATTACAATTATTTTATAAGAGTCATAAATGTGATCTACTTTCACCAGATATTTAGCCATCATCAATTTGGTTGGAGGTTGAGTTATACACTGAGAACTATAAGAGACAATAATCTTATAAAATAGGGTATAAATGATGTAGCTAGTAACACTGACAAAGTCATAGTGCAACAGGGAGACACAATGTATAAACAATTTGGAAACAAATAACAAATTAAAACAATTATTATTTTTTTAAAACAATTATTAATATAACTAGTTGTAATCCAGTTGCAGTAAGCCATCAAGTCCATAGGAGAGTCAGTTGGAGAAGCCAAACTCTGGTAGGATCAGGTAGAGAGAAAAAGATAAATGCTTCATCTTTGCTTACAAAGGTATACTTTATCAACTTATTGTAGGTCACACCATAAGAGAAAAGATTTACTGAAAATCAAGGATTTAAGCTAGTACATTTCCCAAAGTCATAAATCATATTTATCAGTTCACTCAGTCTCATGTAAATGATTCCTATTGGAATCTTTCCTATTGGAATCTGGATGAAGTAATCAGGTTTTTCATTAGAATTTTCTTTTTTCTTTTTTTTTTTCATTTACTTTTATTAGTTGGAGGCTAATTACTTCACAACATTGCAGTGGGTTTTGTCATACATTGAATTTTTTGATTTGTTACCTAGTTTGGTGGCATTATCTAAAGTTAACAGATTATGAGTCTTCTTGAAAATCTTCACTTTATAAAAGCATCAGTGTAAAATATTGTCTATAAAGGAGAAAACTTAAAATAGCAGGATTAAAGATTGAGTACCATGCAATTAGCAGGAAACTTGGATGTTTCTGGGATATATAACATTTTAGGGTTAACAACTAGAATTTCGACTGATAACATTATATCAGGACACATCGGATGTTAGGGATTCCATATAAACTTTGAAATAACCTATATTAATGATATTTATCCATACACTCTAACCTAAGATTCCTCTCCAATCACTTAACAATATCTTTTAAGTCATTTAATATACCAAATAAACTAACATTCCTCTCTGAGATGCCTCAGAGATGTTTCTTCAAAGTATCCCAGAGTCAGCTGGAAGCTAAAAGAGCTTTAGTTAGATTACAATATTTGGGAAGTTTATTAAAAACATCAAAAAGGTTATAAAACACAACAGGATTATAGGTTACTGTGAAACAATACTTATTCACTTAAGCAAAGACACAAAACAATGAAAAGGAAACAAATTCGGATCACTCAAGGTCACAGAAACTCACACATTCTGTTATCAAAAGGGAGCACTTCTAACAGAGAGAAATCAAATTCCAGTCTTGCACTAACTTACTTAACAAATTTATTTACTTAGTTAAACATGAATTTAAATTTAGTTAATACTGACTATGCATAAAATGTTCTTTTTCCTCAGGGTTCCTTTCCACAACCTCCTATTTTTGCCAAAATCTTGGCTCCCTGTGCACCAATGCCAAACAGAAATATAGAGACAGAGTTAGAAAGAAATAGAAAAGAGCAGCTGGAGCTTTTCCCTGCACCGTCTCACATCTTGTCTTCTAGAAGCTTCTTCCTAGCCTGGGAAACATTTTCTATGTATTTCTTCCTCAGCCCCTGGAAAGCCCCTGGGTTGTCTTTTAAAGTGGATGCATATATAGGATTTAAATATGACAACAAAAATTAAAATAACAGTTGAAGAGTTGAGTGGTTCCTTTTACAATTTACAATGTCTCTTCTTGGGACTTCTTGGCTTCGTTGAATATGAAGTGACTGGGGAGGAAGGTGTGCCAGCTTGTATCCATCAAGCCGATAGCTCTACTGGCCTCAAGGATGCTGGATTGGAGCCCATCCTCCCAAGCCTTTCTCAGCTGCAGGTCGAAGACAGCAGAGTGCAGCTTGGCTCTCATGTACCCACCAGCCTGCTGCTCTCCAAAATGTATTAACTCTCACAAAGTGCCACATTCAAGAAGCTTGTGGGCAGGTGTGGAAGCACTGCCTGAAGTCTTACTGCAGATTTTCACAGACTTGCTCCCCACCTTCATGGAACTGACAGTGTAAAAAGTGAGGTAAGAAGGCCACTGAACAAGCCAATAAACTACATAATTACAAATTGTGATGCCTGCGGACTTATAACAGGTGCTTTGTCTGAGAATGGGAATGTTTTTAAAGTGGGGGAGGGATCTGATATGCAAGATCAGAGGTGGAGGTGGAGAAGATTCAGGAAGGCAACATGTGTGCGAAGAGTATTCGGGCAGAGGAAAGTGTGTCAACCAGGGTTAGGAGGCTATGTAAAAGCAACTGGTAAAACTGTTGAGGTGATTCCACCCCACTTTCATGGCATTTGAGTACTTGGAAAATCTCATAATTTTTTATTTCCATTTACCACCAATTTCCAATACAACAGAATGAGGTGTTAATTATTGAATATCTTTTAAGAACTATCTGATCCTTGCAATTATTTATGTAACTAGGGTGGACCTATCTTGGGGGCATCTTCAAACTGAGCCCTTCATGCCCCACTCCTAATTCTGATTAATATCCAGCCTCTGTCCTTTTTCTGTTCCTAAAAACACTGGAAAAGACTGCTTTTCACCATCTCCTATTTCTGCTCTCACCATTCTAGCATAATAAATTAAATTTCCTCCTCTTTCTTGTTCAAAGTTTAGGGAGCATTGGATAAAATGGGTTTGAAACTTGACTTTATCATTTAGCCTGAGTGATTTGGGGAAAATAATCTCTCTGCGGTTCAATTTTCCCTTCTGCAAAATAAGTATTATCAGTTCAGTTGCTCAGTCATGTACGACTCTTTGTGACCCCATGGATTGCAGCATGCCAGGCCTCCCTGTCCATCACCAATTCCTGGAGTTTACTCAAACTAATGTCCATTGAGTCGGTGATGCCATCCAATCACCTCACCTTCTGCCATCCCCTTCTCCTTCCACCGTCAATCTTTCCCAGCATCAGTGTCTTTTCCAATGAGTCAGCTCTTCCTATCAGGTGGCCAAAGTATTGGAATTTCAGTTTCAACATCAGTCCTTCCAAAGAACATTCAGGACTGATATCCTTTAGGATGGACTGGTTGGATCTCCTTGCAGTCCAAGGGACTCTCAAGAGTCCTTTTCAACACCACAATTCAAAAGCATCAATTCTTCGGCACTCAGCTTTCTTTATAGTCTAACTCTCACATCCATACATGACTACTGGAAAAACCATAGCCTTGACTAGATAGACCTTTGTTGGCAAAGTAATGTCTCTGCTTTTTAATACGCTGTCTAGGTTGGTCATAATTTTTCTCCTAAGGAGTAAGCGTCTTTTTATTTCATGACCGCAGTCACCATCTGCAGGGATTTTGGAGCCCAAAAAAATAGTCTGTCACTATTTCCACTGTTTCTCCATCTATTTGCCATGAAGTGATAGGACCAGATGCCATGATCTTAGTTTTCTGAATGTTGAGTTTTAAGCCAACTTTTTCACTCACCTCTTTCACTTTCATCAAGAGGCTCTAACAGTTCTTTGCTTTCTGCCATCAGGGTGGTGTCATTTGCGTATCTGAGGTTATTGATATTTCTCCCAGCAATCTTGATTCCAGCTTGTGATTCATCCAGCCCAGCGTTTCTCATGATGTACTCTGTATATAAGTTAAATAAGCATGGTGACAATATACAGCCTTGACATACTCCTTTTCCTATTTGAAACCAATTTGTTGTTCCAAAGCTATAAAATAAGTATTATAGCTTACTGTATAAGATCATTGCTATAATTGGATCAGATAATGCATACAAATGGTATAGAATATATTAGATGCTCAATAAATGTTGAACAAAGGAAATAAGTCAGTTATGTAATCCAAATACATCCATATGTCTTACAACCTCTTCTAGGCATCCTAGAAATGAAAAAGGCAGAAATGTTAATTCATCAAGATGGAGGAAGCCTGCTAGGCATGAGAAGCTGGACATTTCCAAGTTCTGTTGCTAGGTGTTCTGAGCTGCGGTCATCTTGCCAAAAAAGACCTTTTACTTCTGCCACCCTCACATCAGTGCCAAGGGCTGAGTGCCCTTCTGATGGGTCCAGTGTTTTCCTGCACCCAATGCTGTATTTTATACACCACAGCCTCAGAAGCAAGGAGTTAGGAGAGCCTGAGCCCTGAGTCAGGGTACCCAGGACTCCCAGTCAGAAGATTCAGTCTGAATCAAGCTTTGAGTCCACGTCAGAGACAGAGTGCTTATCCAAGAATTCCCAGCCAGACAAGAATCAGCCCAGTGCTCCATAGCTGAATGCATATGGGAGGCTCCTCAGAATACATATTCTGAGCTAGAATACATTTTCATGATCTAACAGTAGAAATTAATAGTTTTAATCAATGGATACACAAAAGTATTGCACCATGTCCTGAAGTACAACGGAATACTATTTGGTGATTAAAAAGTGAGGAAGTACTGGAGAACAAGATGGCAGAGGAGTAGGTGGACATGGAGTCTGTCTCTCTCCACGGATACATCAGGAATACACCTTCAGACACAGAAGATCTTGCAGAACACCAGCTGAAAGCGGGCAGGAGTACCTGACCACTGGAGAAGAATATATAGAACCATGCAAAACTCGAGATCAAGGCCCGAGTCTTTGGAGTGGTAGCACTGACTCAAAGAACCTAAGCTACCAGAGAACTAACCCTAGGGAGTATCAAATAATGAGAACTCCCACAAAGTAAACCACTTGAATACAAGACCCAGCATCACCCAACCACCAGTAGCACCCTGCGCAGGACACCTCATCCAAGCAACAAACAAAACAAAAATACAAACCCAGTCATCAGCAGACAGGATTAGCACCTCACTCAGCCTTGCCCATCAGAGGAAAAACAAGCAAAAAAACTCAGCACAAATCTCACCATATGGGAAGCTTACACAAACCACTCAATCAACCTTAGGAGGGCAGAAACCAAAAGGAATAAAGAATTCAACCTTGATGCCTGGGAGAAGGGGACCTCAAACACAATAAGTTAAAAAAAATAATGAAAGGGCAGAGAAATACTATACATATAATGGAACAAACTAGAAACACAGAAGTTCAAATAAATGAAGGGGAAATAGGCAAACTACCTGAAAAAGAATTCAGAATAATGACAGTAAAGATGATAAAAAACCTTGAAAACAGAATGGAGAAAATGCAAGACTCAATTAACAAAGACCTAGAAGAATTAAAGAACAAACATACAGAAAAAAAACAACACAATTACTGAAATTAAAAATACTCTAGAAGGAATCAATAGCAGAATATCTGAAGCAGTGACCTGGAAAATAAAATGGTGGGAATAACTTCTGAAGAGCAGAATAAAGTAAAAAGAATGAAAAGAATTGAGGACAGTCTCAGGGACTTCTGGGACAACATCAAACACACCAACATTCAAATTATATGGGTCCCAGAAGAAGAACAGAAAAAGAAAGGGTGTGAGAAAAATTTTGAAGAGATTATAGTTGAAAATTTCCCCAACATGGAAAAGGAAATAGTCAATCAAGTTCAAGAGGCATAAAGAGTCCCATATAGGATAAACCCAAGGAGAAACATGCCAAGACATATACAAATCAAACTTACAAAGACTAAACACAAAGAAAGAATATTAAAAGTGGCAAGGGAAAAGCAACAAGTAACGTACAAGGGAAAACCCATACATATAATGGCTGATCTTTCAGCAGAAACTCTGTAGGCCAGAAAGGAATGGCAGGATATATTTAAACTAGTGAAAGGGAAAAAAATCTACAACCAACATTAATGTAGCCAGCAAGGATCTCATTCAAAATTGATGGAGAAATTAAAAGCTTTTCAGACAAACAAAAGTTAAGAGAATTCAGTACCACCAAACCAGCTTTACAACAAATGTTAAACAGATTTATATAGTCAAGAAATACAAGAGAAGAAAAAAGATCTACAAAACCAACTGCAAACAATTAAGAAAATGGCAACAGGAACATATATATCAAAAATTGCTTTAAATGTAAATGGATGAAATGCTCCAACCAAAAGTTACAGACTGGCTGAATGGATACAAAAACAAGACCCATATATATGCTGTCTACAAGAAACCCACTTCAGACTTAAAGACACATACAGACTGAAAATGAGAGGATGGAAAAATATATTCCATGCAAATGGGAAGCAAAAGAAAGCTGGAGTAGCAATCCTCAAATCAGATAAAATAGACCTTAAAATAAAGAAGATCACAAGAGACAAGGAAAGACACTACATGATGATCAAGGATCAATCCAAGAGGAAGACATAACAGTTGTAAATATCTATGCACCCAACATAGGAGCACCTTGATACATAAGACAAACATAAATAGATATAAAAAGAGAAAGCAGTAACACAGTAATAGTAGGAGACTTCAACACTCCACTCACACCAATGGACAGATCATCAAAACAGAAAATTAATAAGTAAACATAAGCCTTAAATGGTACATTAGATGAGATGAATCTCATTGATATCTTCAGGACATTCCACCCAAATGCAGAAGAGTATACCTTCTTCTCAAGTGCATATGATACATTCTCCAGGATAGACCACATTTTGGGTCACAAATCTCGCCTCAGTACATTTAAGAAAATTGAAATTGTATCAAGCGTCTTTTCCAACCATAACGCTATGAGACTAGATATCAATAATAAGAAAAAAGTGTAAAAAACACAAACACATGGAGATTAAATGATACACTTCTAAATAAGCAGCAGGTTAGTGAAAAAATCAAAAGGGAAATCAAAAAGTTTCTAGAAACAAATGACAATCAAAACACAACAACTCAAAACCTTTGGGATGCAGCAAAAGCAGTTTTAAGAGGGAAGTTTATAGCAATACAATCCTACCTCAAGAAACAAGAAAAGCATCGAACAGACAACCTAACTTTACATCTGAAACAACTGGAAAAGAGGGGGGAAAAAACCAAAATTAGTATTAGGAAAGAAATAATAAAAATCCAAGCAGAAATAAATGAAAAAGAAATGAAAGAAACAATAGTAAAGATTAATAAAACTAAAAGTTGGAGTTTTGAGAAGATAAGCAAAATTGACAAATCTTTAACTAGACTCTCAAAAAAGAGAGAGGAATCAAATCAACAAAATCAGAAATGAAAAAAGAGAAGTTCCAACAGATGATGCAACAATACAAAGGACTATAAGAGACTACTATGAAGGACTATATGGCAATAAAATGGATAACCTGGAAGAAATGGACGGATTAGAAAAGTCCAATCTTCCAAAACTGAACCAGGAAGAAATAGAAAATATGAACAACCCAATTACAAGCACTGAATTTGAAGCTGTGATCAAAAAATCTCCCAAAAAACAAAAGTCCAGGACCAGATGGCTTCACAGGAGAATTCTATCAAACATTTAGATAAGAGCTAATGGCTATCCTTCTAAAACTCTTTCAAAAAATTGCAGAGGAAGGAACACACCCAAACTCATTCTACCAGGCCACCGTCACCCTGATACTGAAACCAGACAAAGACAACACACAAAAAGAAAACTATAGGCCATTATCACAGATGAATATAGATGCAAAAATCCTCGACAAAATTTTAGCAAACAGAATTAGGCAACACATCAAAAAGTTCACACACCACAATCAAGTTGGGTTTATTCCAAGGATGCAAGAATTCTTCAATATATGCAAATCAATCAATGTGATACACCATATTAACAAATTGAAAGATAAAAACTATATGATTATCTCAATAGATGCAGAAAAAGCCTTTGACAAAATTCAGCACCCATTTGTGATTAAAACTCTTCAAAAAATGGGCAAAGAAGGAACCTACCTCAACTTAGTAAAGGTCATATATGATAAGCCTATAGCAAATATTATTCTCAATGGTGAAAAACTGAAAGCATTCCCCCTAAGATCAGGAACAAAACAAAGGTGTCCAATTTCACCACTATTATTCAACATAGTTCTGGAAGTCCTAGCTACAGCAATCAGAGAAGAAAATGAAATAAAAGGAGTCCAGATTAGAAAAGAAGTAAAGTTCTCACTGTTTGCAGGTGACATGATACTGTACATAGAAAACCCTAAAGATACTATCAGAAAATTTCTAGAGCTAAACAGTGAATTTAGCAAAGTTGCAGGATACAAAATCAATACAAAGAAATCATTTGCATTTTTATATACTAACAATGAAAAATCAAAAAGAGAAATTAAGGAATCAATCCCATTCACCATTGCAACAAAAAGAATTAAATACCTAGGAATAAACTCACATAAGGAGACAAAAGAACTGTACACAGAAAATTATAAGACACTGATGAAAGAAATCAAAGATGACATAAACAGATGGAGAGATATTCCATGTTCCTGGGTAGGAAGAATCATTATTGTGAAAATGGCTATACTACCAAACACAATCTACAGATTCAATGCAATCCCTATCAAATTACCAGTGGCATTTTTCACAGAACTAGAACAAAAAATTTCACGATTCATATGGAAACACAAAGACCCCAAATAACAAAGCAGTCTTGAGAAAGAAGAAAGGAACTGGAGGAATCAACCTCCTGACTTCAAATTATACTACAAAGCTACAGTCATCAAGACAGTATGGTACTGGCACAAAAAGAGAAATATACACCAATGAAACAAGATGGAAAGCCCAGAAATAAACTCATGCACCTATGGCTACCTTATTTTTGATGAAGGAGGCAAGAATATACAATGGGGTAAAGACAGCCTCTTCAATAAATGGTGCTGGGAAAACTGACAGCTACATGTAAAAGAATGAAATTAGGACACTTCCTAACACCATACATAAAGATAAACTGAAAATGGATTAAATACCTAAATGTAAGACTGGAAACCATAAAACTCTTAGAGGAAAACATAGGTAGAACACTCAATGATATAAATCAAAGTAAGATCCTCTATGACCCACCTCCTAGAGTAATGGACGTAAAAACAAAAGTAAACAAGTGGGACCTGATTAAACTTAAAATCTTTTGTGCAACAAAGGAAACTATAAGCAAGGTGAAAAGACAACCCTCAGAATGGGAGAAAATAATAGCAACTGAAACAACTGACAAAGGATTAATTTCAAAAATATATAAGCACTTCATACAACTCAATACCAGAAAAAAAACAACAACCCAATCAAAATGTAGAGAAAAGACCTAACCTAAACAGACATTTCTCTAAAGAAGTCAAACAGATGGCTAACAAACACATGAAAAGATGCTCAACATCATTTATTATTAAAGAAATGCAAATCAAAAGCACAATGAGATATCACCTCACACCAGTCAGAATGGCCATCATCAGAAAGTCTATAAACAATAAATGCTGGAGAGGGTGTGGACAAAAGGGAACACTCTTGCACTATTGGTGGGAATGTAAATTGATACAGCCACTATGGGAGACAGTATAGTGATTCCTTAAAAAATTAGGAATAAAACCACCCTATGACCCAGCAATCGCACGCCTAGGCATATACGCTGAGGAAACCAAAATTGAAAAAATCACATGTATCCCATTGTTCATTGCAGCACTATTTACAATAACTAGAACATGGAAGCAACATAGATGTCCATTGCTAGATGAGTGGATAAGGAAGTTGTAGTACATATACACCATGGAATATTACTGACCCATAAAAAGGAATGTATTTGAGTCCATTCTAATGAGGTGGATGAACCTAGAAACTGTTACACAGAGTGAAGTAAGTCAGAAAGAGAAAGATAAATATCATATTCTAACACATATATACAGACTCTAGAAAAGTGGTACTGAAGAACTTATTTCAGGGCAGCAATGGAGAAACAGACAAAGAGAATAGACTTATGGACATGCGGAGAGGGTGAGTTGTATGGACAGAGTAACATGGTAACTCACATTACCATATGTAAAATAGATAGCCAACGGGAATTTGCTGTATGTCTCAGGAAACTCAAACAGGGGCTCTGTATCAACCTAGAGGGGTAGGATGGGGAGGAAGATGGGAGGGAGATTTAAAAGGGAGAGGATATATGTATACCTATGGCTGATTCATGTTGAGGTTTGACAGAAAACAATAAAATTCTGTAAAGCAATTATCCTTCAATTTAAAAATAAATTTTAAAAAAGTAAGGAAATATTGTTACATGTGAACATAAGGATGAACTGCAAAAACATCATACTAAGTGAAAGAGCCAGGCACAAAGGTCACATCTTTTACAATACATTTATATGAAATGTTAAATTTAAATATAAAGTTAAATTTATAGAGACAGAAAGTAGATTAGTGGTTGCCTTGGGCTGGGGGTAGGAATGGGGAGTGTCTAAATGGATATGAGTTTTATTTTGAGGGAGATGAAAATGTTTTAAAATGAGGTTATGCTGGAGCCTATTATATAGAGTGAAATAAGTCAGAAAGAAAAGCACCAATACAGTATACTAACGCACATATATGGAATTTAGAAAGATGGTAACGATGACCCTATATGCGAGACAGCAAAAGAGACACGGATATATAGAAGAGTCTTTTGGACTCTGTGGGAGAAGGCAAGGGTGGGATGATTTGAGAGAACAGCATTGAAACATATATATTATCATGTATGAAACAGATCACCAGTCCAGGTTTGATGCCTGAGACAGGGTGCTCAGGGCTGGTGCACTGGGATGACTTTGAGGGATGGGATGGGGAGGGAGGTGGGAGGCGGGGTTCAGGATAGGAAACACATGTACACCCATGGCTGATTCATGTCAATGTATGGCAAAAACCACCACAATATTGTAAAGTAATTAGCCTCCATTGAAAATAAATAATTAAAAAAAATAATAAAATGAAGTTATGGATGGTTACACAATTCTGTGAATAAACTAGGAACTTGCTGAATTAAAATAGCTGACTTTATGGTATATAAATTACACTGTCACAACGTTATTAATAAAAAATTAATTTGATAAATGGTTCTCACTTTGGGCCTCAACTTAGGGGCTGTAATTTCCAGATAAAAAATGGCCTGTGTTCCATTGCTCTGCAGCCTTGGCCAGGTCACCCAAATTTGCCTCACCTCTTAGCCTGAAAAGAAACAGCGGACTCCAGAGATGACTGTTCTGAAGTCCTTATGCGGGGAGAGGCCAGGGAATGAATTCTCTCCAAGAGCCTCCAGGAGGAATACAGCCTTACTGACACATTGATTTTAGGACTTCTGATCTCTAGAACTGTAAGATAATATATTGGTGCTGTTTTAAGCCAATAAATTTGTGATAATTTGTTATGGTAGCATTAGAAAACTAATGTAGTGTTTAAAAAATGAATTCCTACAATGCAAGAAGTATCTTCAGAAAGATTTAAAATTTAGCCTTTAAGCCTTACTCATCAGCAAATTTTATTTCTATAAATACAGAGAAAAGCCTTATTAAAAACTGTTAGAGGGACTTCCCTGAAAGTCCAGCGGTTAAGACAGCCTTGCAAGGCAGCCTCCTGAAGGTTTGATCCCTGGTCAGAGAGCTAAGATCCCATATACCTTGCAGTCAAAAAACCAGAACAGAAATGAGAAGCAATGCTGTAACCAATTCAATAAGGACTTTAAAAATGGTCCACATTAAAAAAAAAATCTTTAAAAAGAAAAAAAGACTATTAGGAAAAGGCACGTCTATTGGAGATTCCCAGGGGGTGCTAGTGGTAAAGAACCCGCCTGCCAATGCAGAAGACATAGGCAGCTCGGTTTCAATCCCAAGGTCAGGAAGATCCACTGGAGGAGGGCATGGCAACCCATTCCAGTATTATTGCCTGGAGAATCCTATGGACAGAGGAGCCAGGTGGATTACAGTCCATAGGGTCACAAAGAGTCGGACATTACTGAGGCGACGTAGCACGCACACAAGATGCATCTATTGTCTTCCCATACTGGGTGCCAGAATCTTGACTGTGGTTGTCAATTTGGAGTACAGCTGATTCAGACACTATACAAAGTCCTACATAAAGTGGTCCTTCAACTTGTGACATTAAAATGATAACAAGGATTAAGACTGATTTAGTTACACTAAAGAATCAGAACCCCAATCAGTTTACTTAACAATTAACTTAAAGGGGGGAGGGATAAATTGGGAGGTTGAGATTAACAAATATACACTACTGTATATAAAATAGATAACCTTAACTAACATAAAAAAATAAAATAAAATAAAATAGATAACTTACTGTATAGCACAGGGAATGCTACTCAATTCTCTGTGGTGAAGAATCTAAAAAGAGTGGATATATGTACATGTATGTCTGACTCATCTCACTGTATACCCGAAACGAACATGGCATTGTAAAAACCATATTCCAGTAAAAATAATGAAAAGTTAACTTAGAGAATAAATAATATATAGGTTTTGTTCAAGTTAGCTCCCCACTCTTTATTAAAAGTCTAATATACTTTAATCCTGCTGTCTTTGGTTTCAGTTTCTCCCTATAGGATGACATTCCCTCTGCCCTCAGCCTAACTATAATGCATCTGCAGATCCACTTGCCCACTTCACATTTCCTCTAGGTTGGCTCAGACGTTCCAAATCCAACATGGGCAAAATAATCAATCAGCTCTACCCCACCCCACTTCCCACCTCATGCTCTGTCATCCTTTATTCCCTGATTTATGAGGCTGTCAGAGAAACAGAACACCATTTTATATGCTTGTTAATTTTTTTAATTCCTAAATATTCCCTACATCTGCCCTCTCCTCCCTGCTACAACCATGGTCCAGCTCTAAGACCTCAGCCTGTCTCTCCAGGACCACTCTCAAAACTCCCTCATTCATCTACCTTGAGGCAGGTAAAGGTCAATTCGTTCCAAACAGACTGCAGAAAAAATATTCTAACATACACATCTAATCACTCTTTGTGACCCCTATGGACTGTAGCCCTCCAGGCTCCACTGTCCATGGGAGTGGACAGGCAAGAATACTGGAGTGGGTAGCCATTCCCTTTTGCAAGGGATCTTCCTGACCCAAACCTGGGTCTCCTGCATTGCACAGAAATTCTTTACCATCTGAGCCACCAGGAAAGCCCAATCATTTACCACTGCTATGTGAAACCCATCCTTATTCTACCTCACTAGCTTCAACTGAAGGCCAACTCTTCAGTTTCCTGCTAGAGTTATACATGTGATAGCTTCCCCCCACTACTCGCTGCAACACCTTAGAACAGTTCCCAGTTTCCATTTGGAAATCTATGGGCTTCTGGAGAACCTGGCTCCTGCCCTGCCTGGTATCTAGTATCTGGAACGGAATATGTGGCTTCATACAGATATGCTATTTAAGAATGTGCACATGACCTCTGCTAGTCCAATCAGAGTGGACCTAGGACTGGGGTTGGAATTTCTTGCACAAAGTCTCTGGACAATAGGGTAGATGCACCAGAGGGCTGGGATGCTAGATGCCAATGTAGTATCATAAAGAAGGAAACCCATTAATGGCAAACATGGCCTCTGAGCCACATATTTGTCCTGGGATAAAACCATGAGCTTCTGCATGATATTATGCCTGAGGGCTATGTTACCTTGAAATGTTTCCACTTTATGAGTAAATAAATTTCTTTCATTATTTAAAGTATTTAAATTGAGATTTATATAAATGGATAGATACCCTGTGTTCATGAATTGGAAGACTAAATATTGTTAAGATGTCAATTCTTCCCACTTTGATCTACAGATTCAACACATCCCAATCAAAATCCCAGCAAGCTGTTTTGTGGACATCAACAAACTAATTCCAAAGTTTGTGTGAAAAAGGCAAAAATAAAAAATAATCAACAAAATACTGAAAAAGAAGGAAGCTGGAAGACTGACACATCAGATTGCAAGACTTACTATAAACTATGGCAATCAAGACAGTGTGGTATAGGATAAGAACAAAAAAAGATATACAGATTAGTGGAACAGAAGAGTCCAGAAACAGATCCACCCAATATAGAAAACTTACCTTGGATAAAGAAAAAAAAACAAAATCAATTACATGGAGGAAAAAAAAAAATAGTCTTTTCAACAAACTATGCTGGAACAATTGAACTTCCATATGCCAAAAAAAGTCTAGACACAGACGTTACACTGGTCACAAAAATTAAATTTTGTAAAGATTATTGTAAAGAAAAATAATTTTCCTCTACTCACACTCAGAACACTTCAGCAGGCAGATGTGTTTCCCACACCAAGCAATTCTCCAACACCTGCTGAATGGCCTACAATTCAATTTAATACTGACACTAGCCAGATTCAGCACAGACTCCATGAGGTGGCTGGTACCCACTCCAGATGCCAGCTCCGAGTCCAAGATGTCACCTGTGCTTCTGACCAACTGGCTGTAAACCAGAGTTTCCAAAACCCCTTCCTAAGGTTTCAATCATTCAAGTTTCCATGACCCACTCCTGAGGTATAATAATTTTCTAGAACACCTCAGAGAACTAGAGGAAATACTTATGTTTACAGGTTTATTACAATCTAAAAGACCCAGGTGAATAGCCAGATTAAGAAATATGTGGGGCAAGGTCCAGAAGGGTCTTGAGCATAGGAGCGTTTGTCCCCTTGGAGTTGGGTTGCATCACCCTCCAGGCATCTGGATACATTCACTGACCTGGAAGCTCTTCAAGCCTCATACTTTGGAGATTCTTTGGAGACCTTATCACGTAGGCAAGATACATCCACTTCATTTCTAACCCCTCCCCTCTTGTCTCCAAGAACTGGGGAGTGGGGCTGCAAGTTCAAGCTTCTAATCTCAGCTTATTCTTTTTGGTGACCAGCCTCCCCACCCAGAGGTCCATCAAGAGTTCTCTCATTAGAATAAAAGATGTTCTTATCATCCAGGAGGGCTTCCTGGTAGCTCAACCAGTAAAGAATTCTCCTGTAAAGCAGGAGAGCCCAGTTCGATTCCTGAAGTTATAAAGGTCTCAGGAACTCTGTGCCAGAAATTGGGGATATGTGTGTGTGTGTGTGTGTGTGTGTGTGTGTGTTTATTGCAGCATTATTTATGATAGTCAAGGTATGGAAACAACCTAAGTATCCATCAATAGATGAATGGATAAAGAAACCGTGGTATATATACAATGGAATATTACTCACTCATAAGAAGTGATGAAACATGAATGGACCTCAGGGGCATTATACTAAGTAAAATAAGTCAGACAGAGAAAGACAAATACCATATGACCTCACTTACATGTGGAATCTAAAAACAAAAAGGGTCACATATAGAGGGAATAGATTGGTGGTTGCCAGAGGTGCAGGTGGAGGGTGTGAGAAATGAGTAAACTGTTTTTATGGGTTTTTTCCTTAGTTTAAATACATTGAATTAAAACATTTCTAAACTTCTACTCTGTGAAGACTGTTAAAAGAATCAAAAGATATGCCACAACTGGAAAATACTTGCAAATTTGTTAAAGGATTTTCATTTAAAAATACAAAGAACACTGAAAACTCAGCAATAAGAAAACAGACAACCCACCAAAAAAAAAAAAAAAAAAGGGCAAAAGATCTGAACAGACACCTCACCAAGGAAGACAGCAAATAAGTATTTGCAAAGATGCTCATCTTCATTTGTCATAGGGGAAGTTCATGAAACAACAGTGAGATACCACACACATCTCTCAGAATGACTAAAACCCAGAACACTGGCAACACCAAATGCTGGTGAACATGCAACACAACAGGTACTATCACTCGTGCTGGCTAGGGATGCAAATGGTACAGGCTCTTTGGCAAAAATCTTGGCTATCTCTTCAAAAGTTAAACATAGTCTTACCATACCATATCATACATACAATTACCATAACATACAATTCGGCAATCTTATCTTTTTTTAATCTGTAACATTTATTTAGGCAAAAAAAAAAAATCCCCAAAACAAAATCTGTACACACAACATTAATACCTACGTGACGTCTTGATTTAAAATACAGCATGATTCATGTGCAGGACACTTCCATTCATCCAGTCACAGTGAGAACAGAGCCTTCAGTCCAGATAATTGAGAGTCTTTGAAATGTATACATATTACACTTTCCAATGAAATTTTTTATATCCTCTGAAAGAAGTTAACTCTTCCACCAAAATTTAAGCAAAAGATCGTTTTTTTCTACATTCACGAGTCAGCAAGAACTTGACACTGGGAATTCTATAAAAGTCAGGAATTTCAAATTTTTATTCTTACAGATTATCTGAGAGTATGAATCTTGACATAATATCCTCCCATTTTTAAAAACTCTCAAGAATATCCTGCATTTATAAAAGGATGTCTCAGCTTTCATTAGCTAAGTAGCTTCCTGCCTCTAAGTTGATTAAAATAAGCTTTAAAAAACCCAGTTTGAACAATGTTCCAAAATAAATTCAAAATTAAGCATGTATTATTAATTAACTACATATATGATTTCTCATCATCTGATAAATTTGGATTTTATAAACATCCTTAATAGCTATTCTGTCTAGGTTTGAAGTTAGGATGTGCTCTCTGAAAGAGCTGTGCTACATCCAGAGAAATAAGAAAAAGCATTGATTTTCTTGTAATTTACAAAAAAAGGGGGGGGGGGAGGAAAACAGGCAGAAAAAGCCCTTTCTCAGGGTAACATAGAGTGTCTTAGGTTAAGATTTGGAAACCAAAGAATGCGCAATTAGGAATAGACATGTCACGCAAAAGCTATAAAATACTAAAAAATATATAACAATTACTCATTCAAAGCACACTCAGCAAAATTTCCTATCATACTGCTAGTTTCATCACTGAAAGAAGTCTGCATTTGCTTTATTACTTAAATAAACAGTTCCTGAGTCAACACGAAAAATGAAAAAAATGTGTCAACATAAAGCAATTGGTAAAGTTTAAACATCCAATATTCACACAACCATTTGAAACTGCTGCAATGGATTTGAGAGGGAAACCATAAGTTTGCAAAACTCTCTGTAAGCTGCAGCAATCTTATTTATCCTGTTTATTTGAAAACCTATATTCACTTAAAACCCCGCAAACAAAAAAACAAACAAAAATCCTGCAAACAACTGTCTATACCAACTTATAACTGCCTGAAACTGGAAGCAACCAAGAAGTCCTTCCATAGGTGCAGGGATAAACAGACTGTGATGCATCCAGACAACAGAACGTAGTTGAGTGTAAAAACGAAGCTGTGAAAAGATACAATGGGAGCTTCTGTGGTGGCTCAGTGGTAAAGACTCTGCCTGCCAATGCAGCGGACATGGGTTTGTTCCTTGGTCTGAGAAGATTCCACGCATCACAGGACGACTAAGCCCATGTGTCACAGCTACTGAGCCAGTGCTCTGGAGCCCGCCAGCCCTGACAAGAGACCACTGCAATGAGAAGACCATGTACCGAAACTAGAGAGCAGCCTCTGCTCACCGCAGCTGAAGCAGGCCTGTGCGGAGCAATGAAAACTCAGCACAGCCAAACATAAAATAAAAATTAAAAAGACATGATGAAGGACTCTTAAGTGACTATTTATTACTGGGTGAAAGAAGCCAGTGTGGAAAAGCTATATTGCTTAGTCCAAATATAGGCCATTCTGGAAAATACAAAACTATGAAAAATAAAATGATCAGTGGTTGTCAGGTGTTGTGGGAAGGGAGGAGTAAAGAAACAGGAGGGGAACAGGGGGTTTTCAGGGTGCAAATGAGATTTTTCTCTCTATAAGTCAAAACCCATAACCTACCTGTACTTTATATTCTAAGACTAATGTTGTCTGTGAGCACTTTATACTGTGTTCATTCATAAATTCATACATCATTTCCTCAAGAAGTGATTATCAAGCATGATTTAATACATACAGTATGTCCTAGGTCAAAATATTCTGTGTGTATTTGCACTTATTGCATCCCTTACTGAAATTTCTTTCTCCATTAGTTGCCTAGTATTTGCCTGTTTGACATTCTAAGCTTGCCCCAGTTATAAAGTGCTCTGAAAACACATACACAGTGCCTCTCCCCACCTGGAGTTAGTTCATCCTCTTGTCTGTCTCATGTGAGCTTCAATACTTGAATGTTTCACCATATGAACCAGTATTGGACTACATCTCTTCTATAAGTTCTTCAAGGTGGGGGAGCATTGCTATTTAAATGACTTTATAAATTGTAACCACCAGTCAGTGAAAACCTTGGACACTCACTGTTCAGAGAAATATACTTTTAATATCTATTTTATGTGTGCCTATAAAACATATAAAATAAAAATAATGCAGGTTTTTAGTAAGGTTCAGAGATCTTTACACAGAAAGAAGAAACATTAATGTACCTTAAAAGTCAAAACCACACAGAATGCAATTAAATGATCAACACCGATGGGAGATTTGTGATTTAAAGTTGAAATCTTCCTGAATTGGAACATTTATGTGACTTTTATTAAACCTTACTGTATTTACACATTCAATTTATTACATTTATAAGTTATACAATACTTAGGTAGGTTTTATTTATTAGGTCAAAATACTTATAAAGGAACTGGGATGCATTAAATTTGCAACGCAGTTTAAAGATATAAAATGTGTAAACAGTCCAGACTTAGCAATAATAAGAGCCCCCCTGCAACTGACAGTTAATAATTGCTCAAAAATATAAGATTAGTGTAGTATGGCCTTTTTTTTTTTTTTAATATTATTTTATTAGTTGGAGGCCAATCACTTCACAACATTTCAGTGGATTTGTCATACATTGACATGAATCAGCCATAGTGTAGTATGGCCTTTAAAGCTTTGGGAAAAACTAGGGCTTTATATCTGTGACTTATTTAAAAAATCTCAATAGACTTTTTTGAAATAGATGCAGTTTCCTCTGAGGAAAACAAAAACAACCTCTCATATCTAACTTTTTCAGAGCAAATCAACCCTTCCTTTAATCTTTGAAACTTCTATAATTGTATAAAAATACAGATTTTCCCCTGCATTTATCTCTTTGCTATCATGCAGTGAAATTCCAGAACACAAGGACAATGTCTCATTCATATCCAATTCTGTAATGTCTGGCATAAGCTTTTGGCACACAGTAAGTGCTCAATAAATACTGAACATAATGGAAAGGTTTTGGAAAAGACAGCAGAGCATGACTTAATATCTCCAATGTACATTTATTCATTGTTAAGATACTAGTACCAAGCAATACAAATGTATCCCAGGTGACTTGAAGCATGATTAACATTTTGGTCAAATCTCAGAGTGAAAAAAACTGTGTAACAGTTCATCTCTCTTCCCATCCATTCCTGTGCCAGTTAAATTCCACAGGAATTGCTGTGGATTCTTTAACTTTGCTTCTTACCCTTGAGCAGCTCCGAGGCTTCAGAATTTGTTGGTTGTTTCTGGATCTCGATTTAAACATTGACTTTGCCACAGTGAAAAGCACTTGGAACAAAGGAACCCATGCTCAGGTACTGATCCTGCCACAGGCCAAATGCAACAGACCAGCTGTGTGGCCTGGGGCTGTTGCTGACCCTCTCTGAGCACCACTGTCCTTGTCAGTAAAAGAAGTGCTCTCAGTATTCGCCTCACAGAGACTCTGTGCTTACAGAATGCCATCATAAGGTATAAATTCGGGGCAACTATACAAATGAAAGATGCTGCATTCTCACAAAAACCACTTCTCTCTCTGTCTTGACATTGCTTTCCAGATCCTTCCTACTCAGAGTGTGTCTATGGCCCAGTACCTGGGAACTTGGATGTGCAGAATCGCAGTCTCACCCTCTAGGACCTCCTGAATCAGAAGCTGCATGGGAGTAAAGTCCCAGATGACTGCATGTTACAACATGAGCAACAGGACTGAAGGGACAAGTGTGCTCATTTCTTCTCACTGCTGTAATAAATCACCACTAATTGAGTGCCTGAAACAGCAAAAGGGTATAATCTTCCACTCCTGGAGGCAGAAGTCCTAGACTCAAGGTGCAGTCAGCTCTGGTTCCTTCTCAGGCCCCAGGGGAGGTCTATCTCCTTGACTTTTCCGTTTCTGGAGGCACCTGCATCCCTAGCCCCTTCCTGGCCTCTTCCTGCATCACTGACCACTTCTGGCTCCAGTCTTCTTCTCTGACTCTGACCCCCCTGACCGTCACTCTGTGATGACAGCAGACCACCTGGATAATCCAGGATACCCATCCCATCTTGTTTTCAAACTTCAATCACTTATACAAAAGTACTTCTTGTCATATAAAGTAACACATTCACAGGGGGGATTAGGACATGGCCATCTTTGAGGAGCCACTATTCTGTCTGTAACACATACCATGTGATTAAACTTTGCTCATTTAATCAGCAATCAATTTCAAAGAGTGGCAACTGAATAACATGCCCTCAGTTTGTTAATCCAATCATTTGTATTCTTAGTGTTTTGGGGCCTAAACTCTGCCCGGCAAATCATGTATATTCTTTGTTCTCACTCTCTTCCACTCCTACCCACTAAACGCCTCTTCCGTTTGCCCACCTACCACTTCATCTTTACTCTCAACAAATGACTTGGCCTCCTATTTCACAGAGAAATGATAGTCCACCAGACATTTTTGATGATAGATGGTTCTATGATAATTTAGTATATGTCTTAGAAAGAGTGCAAAGAATTAGGTAGAATTGCTATAATAAAACTTCTTTCATCACTTTTCCTTATTATATGAACAGGGTGTTTGGTTAATTGTTTCTAATTTGCATTATAAAAATAAAATATGGATAGAATTGACACTAAAGCTTGTCTTGTTTTATTAATATGTAATATTTATCCACAGATATATGAATTAAATTTTAGAAGCCCTACTCATCACACTAGGAGATATATCTCAACAATATGATACTTTTCATGCTAATAGTTATTATCAAAATTATAAAACATTATGCTATTTTATCAACTATGTGCTAAATAATTATATCTAAATTGAGGATGAATATTTTATTACAGGGCTCCCCAGGTGGTGCTAGTGGTAAAGAACCTGCCTGTCAATGGAGGAGAGGTAAGAGATGCTGGTTCAGTCCCTGTGTCGGGCAGATCCCCTGGAGGAGGACATGGCAACTCACTCCATTACTCTTGCCTGGAGAATCCCACAGACAGAGGAGCGTGGTGGGCTGCAGTCCATAGGGTTGCACAGAGTCAGACACAACCGAAGCGACTTAGTAGGCACGCATTTTATCACATTCATATTTTGTTGTAGCTAAGTATGGTAGGTTGATTAATAGAATAGAGTATAACATTCAGTTATGCAAATTAAAAGGATATGAGTATTCAAGGAATGGGCTTACATTTTGAAACTGCTAAGCTACTAAAAAAAGAAATTGTTCATTTTTTTTATCCCGTTTACCTTCTCACTGTGTTATGGCGAGTATCACACTGTTAGGGTATTTTTATTTTATTGACTGTATTTAAAAGATACAATATATTTTTAACATGCTAAAAATTACATCCTTTGTAGCTATTTATACTTTAAAAGAAAACATTTGGATGTCAAATTTAAAACGTGTGAATAACACACATTTTTTCAAACACGTTTTAGGGTAACTGAACAAAACAGTCTGAAGACTCATGAGCTAAAACATTGATTTTCAAACTTAAGCACACATCAGAATCACCTGGAAGGTGGTTAAAACGCACACACATCGCTGGTCTCCTCCGCTTCACCCAGTCAGTCTGGAGTAGCTTGGATCTGGGACATTTGCGTCAGTTCCTAGGTGATGCGGACTGTGCTGGACCCACCCTGAGAACTCCAGTCCTGCTCTAGAATACTTTTTAGCCTATATGCAGTTGACAGAACTGGGAACACCTACATCCTCCGACTCCTCCTTCTCCCACAGCCTCCGAGATCTCCACCACCCCTCCTCATCCCCGCCCAGCCCAGCACAGCCCCGCCCCCACCTGCATCCCTCCCACCATCTCTCCGCGGCACAGCCAGAAGGACCTTCCTGGCCACAGTCACCCGCTTGCTCAGAACCTCCCCCTACTTTCCGTTACCCTGAAGGTGCAAGACCAAATTTCCTCCTGTGTCTCTTGGTCTTCGCTCGTTTTTAGAGCTTCATCTCCCATCTCCAATCCTCACCACCACTGTAAACTCCGAGTCTTCTGAAGTATTTCCTGTTCCTTTAATGTGCTCCGCTTTGTCTTACCTCTGGGATATGCAACTTAAACTCTTCTGCTTCTGCCAACCCTTCTTCCCTGTGCTGAGTCCTACTCACCTCCAGATTACTTGTTAGAAATCGCTTCATCCAGGGCTCATCCTGAACTCTTTAAAAACAACTCAAACCCCACCAAATGTGCTCTCATAATTCACTCTGGCTTCAAGGGTTGCCCATCACATATGATGCTACTTGCCTGTTTGCTTACCTGACTCTCTCTCTCTAGATTTCAGTTCTCCCAGGGCAGGACCTTGTCTTGCTTACCATTGTATCTCTAGTTACAGTGCCTGGAGCACCGTAGTTGTCTGGAAGATGTTTGTTGAATGAATTAATGTTACTCCCATTCATGTGGCCCCAATGCTGAAATGACAAGCAGAGAGAATATAGTTGATGTTCTCTGCCTCTAGCAATTCCAGAGAAGACTGTGGTAGGAAGACAAACATACAGAGAAAGGGAATATTGTTTGGTTAATTGTGAGAGTAAGTGCAACAGAAGTTTAGAGAGAAGGGTGATTGTGCTTGATGGATTGTTTGGAGGAGACCAAATGAAGACCTTGAATCTCCACATTTTCTTTTCATGACTTTTCTAGTTGAGGACAAAGGGCATTTTGTGAGCCTTTGAGCATGGCAGTGAGCTATTTATTTAGAATCCATCTTTCCCAAGACTGGCAGCTACCATATGAAGAGAAGCTTGGCAACTTGCCCTATGAACTTACTGCAGTGAGTTCAAAGCGTATAATTTCTGTTGATTATTTTTACTTTGGCATCAGTTCATATCTCATTCCAGGGAATATAGACAGATACCAACTGCCAATTTTGCAGTTTTATTGCAACAAGGATGTGGTAAATAGTTACTAAAGCTAGTTTAGTAAATTGCTCTGGTTGAAAAAGACATAATAATAGTGTTTTCTTTCCAAGATATTTAAAGGCACAGATTTTTCGCTCAATTCAAGTCTTATATACTATACAGAGAGAAACTACTCAGATTCTAAGAATCCTGCATCCTATGATAAAGGCAGTTTTAAAAAGCGTTTTAAACAAGCATTAAATTTTAACAAGCAATAAACATTTTAACAAATATTCTAAATGTTGAGTGGGCATTTTTATTAAATTCAAATTTTCTGATAGTAATGGTTATTAAAATAGCATGCAGCAAAGATGTAAGCTCCACCTGTGTGAGAAGCAGTTTTGGTGCTGATTTGACTGGTCCATGTGACCATCAGGCAATAGAATTACTCCTGCCCTTGTGTTTGCATAGCTTACAAATAAATATTACATATATTTAACATATACTGTTGAAGCTTCCCTGATTAATTCTATAAAGTATCCATTAAAAAAAAAAAAGTTAAGGCTCCAAAGAAAATCTTTCAGGGAGAAAAGTGAATTGCTACGAACTGGCCAGGAAGAACTCTGTGACATGCAGACACAGGAGCAAGGATGCTTGCAGACTAGGAAGTCCTTCTGGAGAAATGATCTTAGGGAGTGTGGTAAGGTTTATGAATGTTTGTGGGAGGCAGTTCTGAACACAAAGAGCAGTAAAAAACAAGGGGTGAATTTTGTGGAGTGGGCGAGGGAAACAAAGCCTGTAGTCAGAAGATAGGCTTGGGCAGAGTAGTGCATGAGCTGCATGTAGGAGGCTGGGGGGTCAGAGATGCACACAGATGCCAAGTGAGCTAGGCCTGTGTGAAGATAGGAAGGCTGAGAAAAGGGAGACGATAGAATGTAGCAAACCAGGGCAGAACTGTTGGAGCAGGTGATTTGTGGCTGGAAAGGAAGGGGCAGAGGCGAACAGTGAGGATGAGCTAGGAAACTTGTCATGATACTTACGATGCACGGAAGTGAAGTGTGCACGTTGAGTTTGTAAGATCAATTATGTATTCTTTTTAGGGAAGTAGTTATAGGGGTTCAAGAAGGGCAATCAACTCATTTTTAACGCTGAAGGCAAGTCACAAAATTCACAAATGAGAAACTCAAGAATGAGTTTTGAACACCATTGATAGATTGGATGAAATTGAGGGTGTTACTAAAAACCCACATCAAGCCATATCAAAGGGAAAGAGAATTTTCATAATGATGAATAGGGCAAGTATGGTTTCACATACCAAACAATAACTTTGGAGTATGTAAAATTTATTAATTGGACTGATCTTGTTAAAATGATAGTGTGCATATCTGTGCAATACTCATCTAGGCTTATAAAATATAGTCTAAGAATATTAAATATACCTTGGAAACAAAGTGAAAAAAAGAGCCCATTAGACTTAGCTGAAAGCATTTTCCTATTAAGAAAACATGTAAAGGAGCAGTCTTCACAGCCTCAACTCAAGGGTCATGCACAGATATGAGAGGATAAGCAGAGAAAGGAATATTAGCTTCTTCCACCAATTTGTTTCTGAGGCTTAAAATATTTAATATGTTTTCATTTTTATACCATGCTTTTTAAGAAAGTTAGTTTCAGAGCCTAAAGTATTGAAAAAATTGACTTAGAACTAGTCTTTCCTGGAAAATCTTTTAATTTATAAAAGAAATATATATATATATATGCATATACATATTTTACAATGTTGCAAAAGCTTGTATTCAGTTGACAGTATTTAACTGTCATTTTTAGGTTTCACGTTGTTGTTGTTCAGCTGCTAGGTCATGTCCAACTCTTTGTAATCTTATGGATTGCAGCATGCCAGGCTTCCCAGTCCTTTACTATCTCCCAGAGTTTGCTCAAACTCATGTCCATTGAGACAGTGATGCCGTCCACCATCTTATCCTCTGTTGACCCATTTTCCTCCTGCTCTCAATCTTTCCCAGCATCAGGGTCTCTTCAAGTGAGTCAGTTCTTTGCATCAGGTGGCCAAAGTGTTGGAGTTTCAGCTTCAGCATCAGTCCTTTCAATGAATATTCAGGGTTGATTTCCCTTAGGATTGACTGGTTGGATTTCCTTGCTGTCCCAAGGACTTTTAAGAGTCTTCTCCCACATCACAGTTTGAAAGCATCAATTATTTGATGCTCAACTTTCTTTATGGTCCAACTTTCACATGACTACTGGAAAAACCATCACTTTGCTATATGGACCTTTGCCTGCAAAATTCACTGAAAATGTTTCCAAATGAGACAGGCTTTAAAATTACAAATAGAGAGTACTGTGAATTCTTGAAGCGCTTTTGGGAGGGAGCTAAGTGTTTTAAATCCCCTTGGTTAACTCTTCTCACAGCAGACCCAGATGCAGACCCAGGTAAACTCTTGGTGAATGACCTTGTTCAAAGTCACTGAATAAATCAGTTTCAGCCCTGGGGCTGGACTTCTAACTTCAGATTCCTTGTGTGTAGCCTGCCGCCTGAGCTAAGTTGCTGTTAACAGACTCGTTAGATATTCTGGTTTTCAAATCTGGTTTAAAAATTCAATGTGATTATGAAAACAAGTAGTACATGAAATTTATATACTTTGGAGCATTGTTTAGTGCTGAGTAAAAATGGAGATACATTGGATCCAGACAAATCCAGCTCTAAAAACGCTTTGGCCAACAAACTGTTGAAAACTTTGGTTTTCAGTTAGTTGCCAACATTGAAAAATTAGAAGAATTAGAAAAACTTTGTGTAGCTAGCTTTTCAGCTTCTTTTAAAAATTTTAAATATCTGATGTAATTTATAGTATATGAATATAGACAACAGTATTTTATTATAAGGTGTTCTCGAGTGGCTCAGTGGTAAAGAATTTACCTGCAATTCAGGAGATGTGGGTTCCATCTCTGGGTCAGGAAGAGCCCCTGGAGAAGGAATGGCAACCCACTTCAGTTTTCTGCCTGGGAAATCCCATGCACAGAGGAACCTGTTGGGCTACAGTTCATGGGGTCACAAAGACATAATTGAGCAATTAAACAATGGCATTGTATTGTAATCATCAAAGTTTCTAAGAGATTAGAACTTTATTCCAGCCACTAAGAGGAAATAATAGTTATGTAAGGAAATGGAGGTTTAATTATCACTACAATGACAGTCACACTACAGTGTAAAATGTATCAAACTGACATGTTGTCCACCTTAAATTTACATAGTGGGCTTCCCAGGCGACTCACTGGTAAAGTATATGCCTGCCAATGCAGGAGATGCAGGAGACATGGGTTCGATCCCAGGGTCAGGAAGATCTCCTGGAGTAGGAAATGGAAACCCACTCTAGTGTTCTGCCTGAAAAATTCCATGGCTATAGCCCATGGGGCTGCAAAGAGTCGGATATGGCTTAACGACCACATTGCTAACAACAGCATAGTTGACTTACAGTGTTTCCGGTGTCCAGCAAAGTGTTTCAGGTTTTATATGTTCAAATCACATATACACAAACATCTATATTCTTTTTCATATTCTTTTCCATTATAGGTTGTGACAGGGTATTGAATATAGCTCCCTGGGCTGTACAGTAGGCCTTGTCATTTATTGACTTTATTTTTTGCCAAGCCAAATTTTACTTAAAGCACATTACTTTCTGCAAACAGATTCATGACAAGTGACTATACAGTGAGATCAGAGAGCCATTTAGCGCATGTTTAAGTCCACAACACCTCCCAGGTGATGAGGGAGGGGCCCCAGGCCCTTAGACACGGGTGTCTGGGCTGGTTCTAGGGGGTAACAGTTCAGGTTGAAGTTTAATGCCTTAAATACTGGCTTCACTTAAATAGCACACAGAGGCAGCTCTTGACATTATTAAAAATGATGTCACACAGTAAAAGGAAAGTTACAGATGGGTTTGGTGAATGACAAATTCTTACTATATAAACAGGCAGACTTAAGTTACTGTATCAGTCATTCTAACATCTGTATAGAAATTCCCAGGATGATGTGCTCCTCAAGCCTAATTGAACATTTTGGAAGTCGGGCCTTTGCAGTGCCTGTCACAGGAGTGGCCTTGAGGTGGCCGGACGGCTCACTTTCCAGAAGAGTTGCCAGGGGCCCAGCAGCTCCCTCCTTCAAGTGCCCCTTGCTGTACTCCGGGTTCGAGGGCTGTCTCAGGGAGGATGAGGGAGGAGGCACTCCTCAGTAAATAAGGTCAAATGCAGACTTGGGCTTTGGGCTCCATCGTGCAATCCCATCCACCCACCCTTAGCCCAAGCAAGTGGCTGAGAGAGAAGGAACAGCAGCCGATGGGGTGGGGGTGGCTGTCCAACACCCCTGCTGGAGTCTTACCCAGTTGCTGGTGGTTGAGCTATCTGATAAGGGCTGGCGTCCATCTCCTTTGTGCAAAAGCACCAGTCCATAAGGCTAGGATACAGCGTGGGGCTCCCAGAAACCCTCCAGTGACAGGATCATGGGACAGTAGTAGGGAGGCACCTTAAAGGCCCAGCCAACAAGGTCTTTTTTGAGATCAGGGGTCCCTTGAAAGAGAAACTCCAGTCCTCCATCTTCATTGTTTCTGGTGGCACCACACAGAAGAACTTAGCAATATGGAGTATGGAGAAGATGGCATGCTGGACACAGACCTGCCTGGAAGGGTGGGCTCGGGGTGCAGGCTGCTCCGAACAAGTTGGCTTCCACTTCTTGTCTAGGAGGAAGAAGGCTGTGCACCCAGCCTTGTGAGGCAGCAGGGCCGTGAAGTCAAGTGTAGTTTCAACTTGAACCCAGACAGCCTCACCCTGCATTTACCTGTGTGGACTGGTTCTTCTGCAGAGAGGAGATGCCAGTCCTGGTCAGAGTATTCAACTCTGGCCAGAGCCAGCAACTCTGGAGGCCTCAGCAGGGTGCAGGATGGCTGCCCCAACCCCACAGACTGCTGTTCCTTCTTCCTCAGTCACTCGCGTGGGCTAAGGGTGAGGGGAACTGCAGGATGGAGTGTGCTCAGTCCCTCGGTCACGTCTGACTCTTTGTGACCCCATGGACTGTAGCCTGCCAGGCTTCACTATCCATGGAGATTCTCCAGGCAAGAATGCTGGAGTGGGTTACATGCCCTCCTCCAGGGGATCTTCCAACCCAGGAATCGAACACAGGTCTCCAGCATTGCAGGATTCTTTACTGTCTAAGCCATGAGTGTGAAACCCTAATATGTGACTTGAATCACAAGTTTAACCATTTTTTGTCCCCTTGGGGGAAAAAAAAGTACCACAGAACCAAATCTTAAATGACAATAAACACAGTTTTTCTCCATAATATTGATTGGGAAGATCAACAACCAGCAATCTAGTCATCTTGAAGGCCCTGAGTGTCGTGGGCAAGTGGGATTTTCCTGGGGAGATGGATCCCTGCATGGGGTGGGCTAGTTCTGTGCTGAGAGGCCTGCTGGGGTGCGTGATATCAGGACTTCACAGTGACTTGATCCTCAGAAAAACAGAGGTCTGAGAGTAAAAATGAGATCAGAAACAACCAGGAGTCTGCTGTCCTTGACTTTGGCTGATGGTAGAGCTCTGTTTGTGGATACGGGAGTTGGGTAGACCCCATTCCCCCCCTTCCCCCCCCCCCCTCGCGGGGGCTGTGCTGGGCTGGGGAGCTCCACAATGCAGCTTCCATGTCTGTTGTTGTTGTTCAGTTGCTAAGTGGTGGCAACTCTGTGACCCCATAGACTGCAGCATGTCAAGCTTCCCTGTCCTTCACTGTCTTCTGGAGTTTGCTCAAGTTCATGTCCATTGAGTCAGTGATGCCATCCAACCATCTCATCCTCTGTCCTCCCCTTCTCCTCCTGTCTTCAATCTTTTTCAGCATCAGCGTCTTTTCTAATGAGTCAGCTCTTTTCATCAAGTGGCCAAAGTATTGGAGCTTCAGCTTCAACATCAGTCCTTCCAATGAATATTCAGGGTTGATTTGTTTTAGGATGACTGGCTTGATCTCCTTGTTGTCCAAGGGACTCTCAAGAGTCTTCTCCATGTCTGAAAACCTCAAATATCCAAGATTAAGGCTCTAGTAGGTTAACCCCAGCAACCCAGCATGTGCAGTAAGATCTGCTGTTCATAGATGCTGCAAGATCCCATTTCATTCCTATTCCCCAAAACCAAAAGTTCACACGAAATACAACAAACCACCCATGTTTAGCTTTTTTGATTTGTTTTACTTGTATTTGTGTTTTGAAAAGTAAACACACAGGGCCCATGATTTATGTGGAAGCCTAAAAGCATGAAATTTCCCTGGTGGCTCAGATAGTAAAGAATCTGCCTGAAATGTAGAAGACCTGGGTTTGACCCCTGGGTTGGGAAGAACCCTGGAGAAGGGAATGGTTACCCGTGTCAGTATTCTTGCCTGGAGAATTCCATGGACAGAGGAACCTTATGGGCTACAGTTCATGGGATCAAGAAAAGAATTGGACACAACTGATCAACTAACACTCTCACTTTCACTAAAAGTATGATGTTTCTGTTGAATCACGGTCTTGGAAAGGCAGAGCTGGATCCAGACCATTGACAGCACAGTAGTTCGTCCTGGGCACAGACAAGGGAGCTCTGAATTGAGCTGGTCAGGTCCAGAGAGGCTTTTGCAGAGCAAATTCTTGCTTGAAGATGAAGTAGGTGCTTGAAGGGAATGAGTACAGCCTTTCTGGTTCTTGATTTTTCCCTAATGTGGGGAGGGGGAATTAAGGCAGGTAGAGCAGAGTTGCCTGGCATAAGACTCTGTCACTTTTCAGAAGGGGTACCACCACCAGGCAGAATCGAGTCAATTTAACTTAAAAAGGATCATAAATTTCTGGTTCCAGGCTATCAGAACTGCTTCTGGGCAGTGTCACAGGGTGTTGAGGAGTTTGGGGCTCTGGTTTTTTAAAAAAACTTCATTTATTTAAAGCTGTACTGGGTCTTTGTTGACGCACTGGCTTTTTCTCTAGTTGCAGTGAATGGGGGTCTTCATTGTGGTGTACAGGCTCCTCCTTGCAGTGGCTTCTCTTGTCATGGAGCAAAGGCTATCAAGTGTGTGGGCTTTAGTAGTTGCTACACATGGGCTCTGTAGTTAGGGTTCCTGGGCTCTAGAACACAGGCTTAGTTGCTGTGAAGCATATGGGATCTTCCCGAACCAGGGGTAGAACCTGTGTCTCCTGCATTGGGAGGTGGATTCTTTACCACTGAGTCACCAGGGAAGCTTGGGGCCCTGATTTTGATCTTTGCTAAATCTAAAACCTTGATGAAAATGGTATGTTCTACAAGTGACATTATTGCATTGTTTTTATGACTGAATAATATTCCATTGTATATATACTGTGCAGCACAGGAAACTCTACTCAATACTATGTAATGACCTATATGGGAAAAGAATTTTAAAAAATGGTGGATATATGTATTTGTATAACTAGTTTGCTTTGCTGTACAACAGAAGGAAACACAACATGGTAAGTCAACTTTAATACAAATTAATTTTAAAAAGAAAAAAAAGTGATATGTCCTGGTTTCCAGCTAAGGCTTGCCTTAAAAGCTTTACAGAGGTGGATTATGGAAAATTGAAATTTTGTATTGACAAGGCCCTGGTCAGTGGGCCCAGCTGTCATTCAACCCAAAGAAACCTGGTATTTAGGACCCACATCACAAAGAAAATCGGCCTTCCCAGCTGCTCTCACACCCATGCCAGCTTTAAGGGGTGGGTGGATTCGAGCACAGAGTGCTGCTTTATGGCGCTGAACTTGGCGTTTGCATGACCCCACTATTTCTGAGGAAGCATTCATTGCCACATCACACTGCAAGTGCTGCCTTTGGTTCTTAGAATCTTTTAGTCCATGACAACACTCCAATTCTTGGATACTGACCAAGTACAGCGTCCACTGGGAGCATTTTTCCAAGGAGAAATTGAAATCACAAAGGAAGTACAACTGCCTACTTGCCTTATAACCAAGACTTATAACCAATGATCCTCCGAAAGTAGTATATTCATTCCAGTGTATCATTCTGGGATATTTCCTATTAAAAATTATGAGAAAGCATAATTAAGTGTTGATAAACTCATGTAACAAAAAGCTGAGAAGGGCATCCTGGGGTTGGTTATGTGAGAAGCACAGTGTTGTGGTCAAGGGCTTGCATGGGTTATGCGTTCCCAGGTGGCCAGCTTCTGACTCCTCCTTCATGGTTTCAAAGTAATTAGCCTCCAACTAATAAAAACAAATGAAAAAAAAGTGGTCATTATACTTCTAGGGAGCAAGTGAAGACAATGTCTTGTCAAAACACTTAATTTTTTTCATGAATCTATTTTTTTTATTAGGAAAGACATCTATTCCAAGAAATATCCCAGTGGTCTCCCACCAGGTCACTTGGCCACGTGTGGATCTCATGCTTAACTGTTGCTGGTAGAAGGAATAGGAATATAGCATCTGGCATTTTCAGACTTGTATGTAGCCAGAATGGAGAAGGGAGGTGGGGTGTGGGCTGTGGGAGGGGTGGTGACTATTTTGAAGGAAACCAGTGATGTCTATGCATTCTCTAAGAACACAAAGACTGAGGTCAATGGCAAAGGATCACTGGCCCTTCAGTGTCTCCCAAAGAACAGTTACGTTCTAGAGTAAGACTCAGAGCCCCTGGGCTCACCCCATGGACATGGACTGATCATTTCTTATCTGCTCTTAGTCTGATCTATCTATGCACTAGACACCACACACTAGTCTCCAATCCTGCTGTTGTCTCCTCCTCGATGTTTGAGCTGATTTCTCTGGTATTTGACTCTCAAGACTCTTTCACAGACGTGCAGATGGCTTATCCTATCACCTTGTTAGGTGATGTAGGCTGCTGGAGAACCACCCAGGGCTGCCTGCCAAGAGCAAACGCATTTGCCACACCCTTCCCCCACCCCCACAGTGTCTGCATGGAGCAAGCACTTTGTACAGCAGGATATCACAATGTAACCAACCAGGAACCATCCTCCCTTCCATTACCAGCTGTGATGGAAATCAGGAAGATACTACTTAGGGACAGAAGGATTATAAATAAGACAAGAAATTTACAATAATAGAAAAGCAGACCGTGGAGCTTTCCCTACCCCTTCCTTCAAAACAGAAAGTTTCCACGCACTGTATGATCCCATTGATATAAAATGCACAGAACAGGAAAATCCATAGAGACGCAAAGCAGAGTGGTTGCCAGGGGCTGGAGGAGGTTGGGGGGAGTAAGGAGTGACAGCTAATGGGCATGGATTTGTGGGGATGTGATGAAATGTTCTGAAATTGATTGTGGTGATAGTTGCACGGTGTTGCAAATGTACTCATTGAATTGTACACTTTAAATAGGTGAATTATATAATACATAAATTATATCTCGGAAAGCTGTTTTCTCAAAAAAAGCATTTATATGAGGTTTTTTTAAACAGTCATTCACTGAATTGTAATGATGTGATTGCAGTCTCATAACCCACTTTACCAGACAGTCAATTCCTGGAATGTTACAAAAGAAGGTCTGAGACTTTTCCAGAACTCTGTTGCTGTAGCGACATTTCTGCCCTTCAGTGTTCACACCCAGGTCTTTAGTCATTTGAGTGAGTAGAATGAATACCATCTGTCTTGAGCAATATTGAGCACACTGTTGCCCCATAGATTTTTTTCATCCTTACTGATGTGATTTCCAGGATAAAAAAATAATCTTTAAATTAATCCTCAATTCCTAGATTAAATCAGTGATCTTACATCATTATCACAGAAATGTAATCCATTAAGTGCTTAGTTTGTGGCATGTTAACAAGCTCTGTACACTGGGAGGTTTTGGTTTATGATGTACCAGGAAAAATATCACTTCAATAAAAGTCAGTAAAACATTTTTCCTTGTATGAAAATGAATGTTTCAACCTGTTAATAGTTTTTGTACATGAACAGCATAGTAATCTAACTCCAGTGAGGAGTTTCTACAACAATAACAGATAATATTATCTTCGGTGTATAAAGTGAACATGTTATTGTTACAGATATTTCATACGGTTCTCAGTTGCTTCCCAGAATCTTTCCAACAATTTCCCTGGGTGAGTGCCACTGGATAGCTACACTTGCAGCCCCAAGCTTCAGGGCTTAAATTGCTCCTCTAATAGTTTTAACCTCCTTTACAATACAATGGAAAATGCTAAATGTTCACTGTCTAGAGCAGGTTCTTTAATTCTTTATATCCTTTTTCAAGTTATAATAATGCCAACTGTTTACTTATCCTATGCATATCTGCATATGTATGTTTTGGCCCCATATTTGGGGAGGGGAAGCTATGCTGTTGTTCAGTCCCTGGGTCATGTCCAGCTATTTATGATCCTGTGGACTACAGTACACCAGGTTTCCCTGTCCTTCACTATCTCCTGGAGTTTGCTCAAACTCATGCCCATTGAGTTGGTGATGTTATTCAACCATCTCATCCTGTAATCCCCTTCTCCTCCTGTCCTCAGTCTTTCCCAGCATTTTCCCAAAGACATATTGATGGCCAACAGACACATGAAAAGATGCTCAACATCACTCATCATCAGAGAAATGCAAATCAAAACCACAATGAGATATCACCTCATACTTGTCAGAATGGCTATCATAAAAAAGAAAACAAATGTGAGGATGTGGAGAAAATTTGAACCCTTATACTGTTGTTGGGAATGTAAACTGATGCAGCCACTGTGGAAAACAGTACTCAGTTTCCTCAAAAAAACTAAAAATAGAGCTACCGCATGACCCTGCAATTCCACTTTTGTGTATTTATCTAAAGAAAACAAAAACACTAATTCCAAAAGGTGTTTGCACCCTATATGTTCACAGCAGCTTTATTTACAATAGCCAAGATATGGAAGCAATGTAAAAACCCACTGCCAGATGAGTAGGTTAAAAAGATATCATTCATACACACATGCACCCCCCCACACACACTGAACTATTACTCTGCTATTAAAAAAGAATGAAATCTTGCCATTTGCAACAACATGAATGGACCTTATGCTGAGTGAAATAAGTCACACAGAGAAAGACAAATATTTTATTTGTGTGGAATATATAAAGCAGAATAAATGAAAGAACTAGCAACAAAACAGCAACAGACTCCTAGATACACAGAGCAAACAGGTAGTCTTCAGAAGGCAGGGCAGTATGGGGGTGCCAGAAACAGATGAGGGAGATTAAGAGGTACAGACTTCCAGTTACAAATAACTGGATCATGAAAATGAAATGTACAGAGTGGGGAATACAGTCAATAATAATTTAATATCTCTGTCCAGAATCAAGTGGTAAATAAACTTAGCCTGATGATCATTTTGAAATGCACAGAAATATCATTACGTTGTGTACTAGGACTAAAATAGTATTGGAGGTCAAATATAATTTAAAAAAACAAACACATAGAAAAAGAACCAGATTTGTGGTTACAAGAGGCAGGGGTTGATAGGAGGGGGAATTTGATGAAAATGGTCAAAAAAGTACAAACGTCCACTTATAAACAAAAAGTACTAGGGATGCACGGTTGTTCAGTCGCTAAGTCATGTCCAACTCTTTGCAACCCCATGGACTGCAGCACAGCAGGCCTCTCTGTCCCTCACCATCTCCAGAGTCCAAGTCCACTGAATTGTTGATGCTATCCTCTGCTGCCCTCTTCCCTCCATCTTTCCCAGCATCAGGTGGCCCAAGTATTGGAGCTTCAGCATCAGTCCTTTCAATGAATATTCAGGGCTGATTTCCTTTAGGATTGACTGGTTTGATCTCCTTGCTGTCCTAGGGACTCTCAAGAGTCTACTCCAGCACCGCAATTCAAAAGCATCAATTCTTCGGCTCTCAGCCTTATTTATTGTCCAGTTCTCACAACCATAGGTGACTACTTGGAACACAATAGCTTTGCCTATATGAACCTTCGTCGGCAAAGTGATATCTTTGCTTTTTAATATACTGTCTAATTTTGCCAATTCTTCCTTCCAAGAAGCTAGTATCTTCTAATTTCATGGCTGCAGTCACCATCTGCAGTGATTTTCTAGCCCAAGAAGAGGAAATCTGTCACTGCTTCCACTCCCACCCACCCCCCATTTGCTATGAAAAGATGGGACCAGAAGTGAAGATCTTAGTTTTTTGAATGTTGAATGTTAAACCAGCCTTTTCACTCTTCTCTTTCCCACTTTAAGAGGCCTTTAATTCCTCTTTGCTTTCTGCCATTAGAATGGTATCATCTGCATGTCTAAGGTTGTTAATATTTCTCCAGCAGCCTTGATTCCAGCATGTAACTCAACCAGCCCAGCATTTCACATGAGGTACTCGGCACGTAAGTTAAAAGAAACAGGGTGGCCGATATTCATCGCAGCACTGTTTACAGTAGCTAGGACATGGAAGCAACTAGATGTCCATCCGCAGACGAATGGATAAGAAAGTTGTGGTACATATACACAATGGAATATTATTCAGCTATTAGAAGAATGTATTAGAGTCAGTTCTAATGAGATGGATGAAACTGGAGCCTATTATACAGAGTCAAGTAAGTCAGAAAGAAAGACACTAATCCAGTATATTAAAGCATGTATATGGAGTTTAAAAAGATGGTAATGACGACCCTATATGCAAGACAGCAAAAGAGACACAGATGTAAAAAACAGACTTTTGGACTCTGTGGGAGAAGGCGAGGGTGGGGTGATTTGAGAGAATAGCATTGAAACATGTATATTACCATATGTGAAATGGATGACCAGTCCAAGTTTGATGCATGAAACAGGGCACTCAAAACCGGTGCACTGGGACAACCCAGAGGGATGGGATGGGGACACATGTACACCCATGGCTGATTCATGAAATGAATGGCAAAAGCCACCAGAATATTGTAAAGTAATTAGCCTCCAATTAAATAAATGAATAATATTTTAAAAAAAGAAACAGGGTGACAATATACAGCCTTCTCCTACACCTTTCCCAATTTTGAACCAGTCAGTTGTTCAGTGTCCCGGTCTAAATATTGCTTCTTGACCTGCATACAGGTATCTCAGGAGACAGGTAAAGTGGTCTGGTATTCCCATCTCTTTAAGAATTTTCCACAGCACAGGGATGTACTATATAACATGATAACTGTAATTAGCATTGTTACATATTATATATGAAAGTTAGAATAAGACCTGTGAGTACTCCTCACAAGGAAAACACCTACTTTTTCTTTTTTTTTATTTTGTATCTATGTAAGATGATGGATATTCACTAAACTGATTGTTATAATCACTCCATGATGATTCTAAGCCAAGTCAAATCGTTATGCTGTACTCCTTACATTTGTACAGTATTGTGTGTCTATATCTCAATAAAACTGAAATAAAATAAAATCCTGAAAAAAAAAAAACTTGTCTTCAACAAGTGATTTCTTTTTTCCCCACTCTTTCCTGTCGGAAATTGCAGTAGCATGTGTGTGCATGTACACATGAGGGGGTGCATGGGGAGGCCCTGGGAATGTAACCTGATGTACCCCTGGGTGGACACACAGGTCACTCCTGTGCCCCCTGACCTCTATCGGTGGACACATACCACAGTTTACTCAGCAGCTCCAGCTGTACATAATTGGGCCATTCCCAGTTTTTCACTCTCCTAATGCTGAAGGGTACATCTGCATTCATCAGTCTCTATTTCTTTAGGACTGGTCCCTACAGGTGGAATTTTTGTGAACACAATTCAAACTGTTTTTGGGTGTTTGCCGCAGTTTGCATTATCTGTGATGTCTTTACCAAGGTTGTGTTTTGGGGAAACAGAGGCTCCTGGGAGCCGGGAGCTGAGCCCTGAGGCAGAGGCAAGGCGGTGGCCATCGAGGTATCTAAGTGTGACCCTTGGAGGAGGGAGGGGCCACCCCAGTCTCCTTCCTCCAGGTTTCCTGCCACAGCCCCCCTGCTCCATTCTCTGAAGCACATTTCACCCAGCTTCTTCCTGGGGATACACCCAGCCTTGCCCCTTGCCCCACCCAGGAACCACCCCAGCCCTTCCATCTCATAACTCAGCTTCTGAGCAGAGAGACCAGGTCCTGCCTCCCAGTTAGCAGAGGGCTCAGACCTGGCCACTCCCTCCTCCTCCAAGCCTGGACTCCTTCTTCTCAAGAGAGCATCTGCCAGGGCACGTCTGTGAGTTTTAGATGTGACTTTTTCTATTCTCAGTTCAGTGGAAGTTCTGAGCTATGACAACAAGAACCACTATAGCTCCTGTGAGCAGAAGAGGCCTTAACACAGCACGCTGGGGCCCCTGGGGGCTGCAGGAAGGTCAGAGCCTCAGGCTTGGGGCTCTGAAGGCAGCACAGCCCCTAAGCACCCCTCCGGATCCTCCAGCAGTGACTGCTGGCTCAGCCCCTGCCCCAGTCCCAATTCAGATTATTCATGGGGGAGGGGCTCTGCTTCCCATCCCAGACCCCAAGTGAGGGGAGATGAGAAAAGCCCTTCCCACCCTCAAATTAGAGTGGTGCTCTACCTGTGGCTTTAGGTCAGCAACCTCTCCTTTGTCTTCCAGGACATGGGTCCCTACTCACAGAATGTAGACCTTAATAGGGAAGGCACTCAGGGTCCCAGGGTGACAGATAGAGATGCCCCTGATGGAACAGGGCACTGCCGGTGGGGAGAGCAGTGACGACCATGGGCCAGGGCTGCCAGCCGAAGGCAGTGCCACACGTTAGGTGCTCAGGCTACTGCTGGTTTGTAAGAAGCAACCCAAATTCTTCTTCCCAATGTTGTTTCCATTAAACCTAAACTCTTCTCCAGAAACTGACTTTCAGTATACAGCGTGCTGCAGTCCATGGGGTCGCAAAGAGTCAGACATGACTGAACGACTGAACTGAACTGAACTGATAGACCTCCAAAAAGACACTGGCCCCTCGATGACTGTGGACCCTGACATGCTGTCTCAGGGTGAGCACACAGAGGAGGTGGGAGGCACCCCGGGGAGCTCAGGGCAGCTCACTCTGGCTGCCTTGGAAGAAAGAAGCCCATTTCCCAGGCACCCCAACATGTGGCCCAAGGAGCAGATGGCACTATGTAGGGAGCTCCAGGGTCAGCTCTCGGCACTCAGCATTTCATCATCCACAGGCACAGGGTCGTGTCGTTTCAGGGATGCCCTGGGTCTGATGGCATGAGCCCCTGTGCTGTTCCCCACAGCTGGCCAAGGGACACCCCACCCAGTGGGAGTGTGAAAAAGGCTTTCTGGAGAATGATATGAGTCTGAAGGAGTGGAGCACTCAGCAGAGGGAATTAAGTGGTCAGAGCTGGGGAGCCCAGGGCAGCAGCAGGCTTGCAAGGACATCATCGACTGTAGCCCACCAGGCTCCTCTGTCCATGGGATTTCCCAGGCAAGAATACTGGACTGGGTTGCCATTTTCTCCTCCAGAGGATCTTCCTGACCCAGGGATAGAACCTGGGTCTCCTGCATTGGCAAGTGGATTCCTCGCCACTGAGTCACCAGGGAAGACCTCATCAAATCAATAGGTACAGCTCAAGATCCACCCCTTACCTGGGTCTCTTTTCCAGACATGAATCAGCTCATGGACTCTCTTAACAATTCCAGGCAGAAGGTAGAAACACTGTCTCTGTTTGATTGATGAAGAAATGGAGTTTAAAGAAACTAACCCCATTTCTGTCCTGGCGACCTGCAGAGGAGGGATTTGAACCCAGAGTTTAGTAGACATCTGCAGGGCCCACCTGACAAGCAAGCTGCAACTGGATGCTGTAAGGCGTCTCTCAGCTCTGAGGATACAGGAGCCCTTACTTCCAGTGTCTATAGAGAAACAACCTCCTGCCCAGGTAGAAGCTTATCCTGGGACTGGGAGGGCCCCCAGTGGCCGGGGGGGCTACTCCTGGCCAGTGAACCCAGCCCCAGGCATAGGTAGTGACCCTGCCCCAGAGCTCAGGGAGTTCTTGAGGCCTGGGCATCCAATCTCTGGAGGAATCCAGGGAGAAGCAGTGTGGAAGGGACACAGAGTTCAAAGACAGAGAAACTGTAGTCTGGGGCCTACTCAGCCTCTTCTCAGCTGGGTGATCCCAGCAGGGCTGTGTGCCTAAGTGGCCCCATCTCTAGAATGGAGACAAAAACTGGCACTGCCTAATGGGTTTGCAGAGGCGGGATGGGGGGCTTTCCTGGTGGCTTAAATGGTAGAGAATCTGCCTGCAGTGCAGGAAACCTAGGTTCTATCTCTGGGTGAAGAAGATCCCCTGCAGAAGGGAATGGCTACACACTCCAGTATTCTTATCTGGAGAAATTCATGGACAGAGGAGCCTGGCAGGCTACAGTCCATGGGGTCACCAAGAGTTGGACACAACTGAGCAATTAACACACATACCCACAATGGGTTTTGGGAGAATTACTGGAGAAATGCCGTGTGTAATTTTTGCAGTCATGTTGGTGACACTTCAACCAATATATATTCTAACTTTTGTGTAGTTGGTGTCACCTTTAAGAAACTGATGCCAAATCCAAAGTCAAGAAATTTGCTCCTATGTGGTCTCCAATAAGTTTATAGGTTTAGCTCCTAAATTTAGGTCTTTTGTCCACTTTGAATGAGTTTTAAAATTTCACATTAGGCAAAGTTCAGTTCAGTTCAGTCACTCAGTCATGTCCGACTCTGCGACTTCACGGGCTGCAGCACGCCAGGCTTCCCTGTCCATCACCAACTCCCAGAGCTTGCTCAAACTCATGTCCATTGAGTCAGTGATGCCATCCAACCATCTCATCCTCTGTCATCCCCTTCTTCTTCTGCCTTCAGTCTTTCCCAGCATCTGGGCCTTTTCCAGTGAGTCAATTCTTTGCATCAGGTGGCCAAAGTATTGGAGCTTCAGCTTCAGCATCAGTTCTTCCAATGAATATTTAGGACTGATTTCCTTTAGGATGGGCTGGTTGGATCTCCTTGCTGTCCAAGAGACTCTGCATAGGTTTCTCCAACACCTCAGTTCAAAAGCATCAGTTCTTCAGTGCTCATTTTTCTTTATGGTCCAACTCTCACATCCATACATGACTACTGGAAAAACCATAGCTTATACTAGACAGACCTTTGTCAGCAAAGTAATGTCTCTTCTCTTTAATATGTTGTTTAGGTTTGTCATAGCTTTTCTTCCAAGGAGCAAGTGTCTTTTAATTTCATGGCTACAGTCACCATCTGCAGTGATTTTGGAGTCCAAGAAAATAAAGTCTGTCACTGTTTCCATTGTTTCCCTATCTATTTGCAATGAAGTGATAGGACCGGATGCCATGATCTTCAGTTTTTGAATGTTGAGGTGTTTTTTTAAGAATGTTATGAGTGATTTCATTTTCCTTTTCATATTTTATTTGTTTTATAAGTTTTCCTTAATATCTTCTTTAAAAAATTTTAATTAGTTTATTTATTTTAATTGGAGGCTAATTACTTTAAATATTGTGGTGGTTTTTGCCATACATTGACATGAATCAGCCATAGGTATATATGTGTCCTCCCATCCCAAAACTCCTTCCACCTCTCTTCCCCATTCCATTGCTCTGGGTTGTCCCAATGCATTGGCTTTGAGTGCCCTGTTTCATGCATCAAACTCGGACTGGTCATTTATTTCACATACGGTAATATACATGTTTCAATGCTATTCTTTCAAATCATACCACCCTTGTCTTCTCCCACAGAGTCCAAAAGGCTGTTCTTTATATCTATATATCTTATGCTTTCTTGTATATAGAGTCGTCATTACCATCTTTCTAAATTCCATACATATACTTTAATATACTGTATTGGTGTTTTTCTTTCTGACTTATTTCACTCTATGATAGGCTCCAGTTTCATCCAGCTCATTAGAACTGACTCAAATGTGTTCTTTTTAATATCTGAGTAATATTCCATTGTGTATAGGTGTCTCAACTTTCTTATCCACTCGTCTGCCAATGAACATCTAGGTTGCTTCCATGTCCTAGCTATTGTCAACAATTCCTCAGTGAACATTGGAGTACATGTGCTTCTTTCAATTCTGGTTTCCTCAGTGTGTATGTACAGCAGTGGGATTCCTGGGTCATATGGCAGTTCTATTTCCAGTTTTTTAAAGAATCTCCACACTGTTCTCCATAGTGGCTTACTAGTTTGCATTCCCACCAACAGTTTAAGAGGGTTCTCTTTTCTCCACACCCTTTCCAGCATCTATTGTTTGTAGACATTTTTATAGCAGCCATTCTAACCAGCGTGAGATGGTACCTCATTGTGGTTTTATTTGCATTTCTCTGATAATGAGTGATGGTGCGTCTCTTTTCATGTGCTTGTTAACTGGCTGTATGTCTTCTTTGGAGAAATGTCTGTTTAGTTCTTTAGCCTATTTTTGACTGGGTTGTTTACTTTTCTGGTATTGAGCTGTTTGTATATTTTTGAGATTAATTTTTGTCACTTGCTTCATTTGCTATTATTTTCTCCCATTTTGAAGGCTGTCTTTTCACCTTGCTTATAGTTTTCTTTGTTGTGCAAAAGCTTTTAAGTTTAATTAGGCCCTACTTGTTTATTTTTGCTTTTATTTTCATTATTCTGGGAGGTAGGTCATAGAGGATCTTGCTGTATTTATACCAGAGTGTTCTGCCTATGTTTTCCTCTGGGAGTTTTATAGTTTTTGGTCTTACATTTAGATCCTTACTCCATTTTGAGTTTATTTTTGTGTATGGTATTAGAAAGTGTTCGAGTTTCATTCTTTTACCAGCAGTTGACCAGTTTTCCCAGCACCACTTGTTAAAAAGATTGTTTTTTCTCCATTGTATATTTTTGCCTCCTTTGTCAAAGATAAGGTGTCCATAGGTATGTGGATTTATGTCTGAGTTTTCTATTTTGTTCCATTGATTTATATTTCTGTCTTTGTGCCAGTACCATACTGTCTTGATGACTGCAGCTTTATATTATAGTCTGAAGTCAGGTAGATTGATTCCTGCAGTTTCATTCTTCTTTCTCAAGATTGCATTGTCTATTCAAGGTTTTTTATGTTTCCATACAAATCGTGTAATTATTTGTTCTAGTTCAGTGAAAAATACCATTGGTAGCTTGATAGGGATTGCATTGAATTTATAGATTGCTTTGGGTAGTATACTCATTTTCACTATATTGATTCTATCGATCCTATATTTCTCCATCTATTTGTGTCATCTTTGATTTCTTTCATCAGTGTTTTATCGTTTTCTATATATAGGTACTTGTGTTTCTTTTGGTAGATTTATTCCTATGTATTTTATTCTTTTCATTGCATTGGTGAATGGGATTGTTACCTTAATTTCTCTTTCTGTTTTCTCATTGTTAGTGTGTAGGAATGCAAGGGGTTTCTGTGTGTTAATTTTATATACTGCAACTTTACTATATACATTGATTAGCTCTAGTAATTTTCTGGTGGTGTCCTTAGGGTTTTCTATGTAGAGGATCTTGTCATCTGCCAACAGTGAGAGTTTTACTTCTTCTTTTCCAATCTGGATTCCTCTTATTTCTTTCTCTTCTCTGATTGTTGTGGCTAAAACTTCCAAAACTATGTTGAATAGTAGTGGTGAGTGTGGGCACCCTTGTCTTGTTCCTGACTTTAGGGGAAATGGTTTCAATTTTTCATCATTGAGGATAATGTTTGCTGTGGATTTATCAAATATGGCTTTATCAAATATGGCTTTTATTATGTTAAGATATGTTCTTTCTATGCCTGCTTTCTGGAGGGTTTTTTTTTTTTAATTGTTATCACAAATGGATGTTGACTTTTGTCAAAGGCTTCCTCTGCATCTATTGAGATAATCATATGGTTTTTATCTTTCAACTTGTTACTGTGGTGTATCACACTGATTGATTTGTGGATATTGAAGAATCCTTGCATCCCTGGGATAAAGTCACTTGGTTATGATGTATAATCTTTTTAATATGTTGTTGGATTCTGTTTGCTAGAATTGTGTTGAGGATTTTTGCATGTATGTTCATCAATGATATTGGCCTGTAGTTTTCTTCTTTAGTGGTATCTTTGTCTGGTTTTGGTATTAGGGTGATGGTGGCCTCATAGAATGAGTTTGGCAGTTTATGTTCCTCTGAAATTTTCTGGAAGAGTTTGAGCAGAAAAGGTGTTAGCTCTTCTCTAAATTTTTGAGAACCATCTGCTCTTGGGCTTTTGTTTGTTGGAAGATTTTTGATTATAGTTCCTAATTCTGTGCTTGTGGTGGGTCTGTAAAGATTTTCTATTTCTTCTTGGTTCAGTTTTGGAAGGTTATTCTTTTCTAAGAATTTGTCCATTTCTTCCAAGTTGTCCATTTTATTGGCATATAGTTGCTGATAGTAGACTCTTATGATCTTTTGTATTATTTAAGTAAGCAAATAATATTGAATTAATGTCTAACTCAACCACTGGTCTTTGTTAAATGAGTCAAAATGATAATACTTATTTCTGTTTTTTCTTAGCTTCAAGAATAATTGTTATTTTCATTCATCTTTTATGGGACAAGAAATCCTATTTACGGTAGTGATGATCAGTTCAATAAGACACATTTGGAGCTGAGATTGATCACATCTAAATAGGCCTATCTATTAATTTTTAAATTTTTAATAATAGAAGCTTCAGCTTGGTTGAGTGAAATATGTATATATCTAGATAAGTTGCAGCTCTTTCTCTGATTGTAGGATGATGCTGGGGTGATATTCAGGCTATTTGGGGCTTCTCTGGTGACTCAGTTGGTAAAAAAGAATCTGCCTGCAATGCAGGAGATCTAGGATCAATTCCTGAGTTGGGAAGATCCCCTGGAGAAGGTATGGCTACCCACTCCAGTACTCTTGCCTGGAAAATTCCACGGATGGAGGAGACTGGTAGGTTGCAGTCCATGGGGTTGGAAGAGTTGGACACAACCGAGCAACTTCACTTTCACTTTTCACTTTCATGCATTGGAGAAGGAAATGGCAACCCACTCCAGTGTTCTTGCCTGGAGAATCCCAGGGACGGGGGAGTCTGGTGGGTTGCCATCTGTGGGGTCGCACATAATCGGACACGACTGAAGCAACTTAGCAGCAACATGCATATTTTGATTTCCTTTTTTATTTCTCCCGTGATCCATTTGTTATTCAGAGGTGTGTTGTTTAGCCTCCATATGTTTGTATTTTTAATAGTTTTTTCCCCTGTAGTTGACATCTAATCTTAACACATTGTGATCAGAAAAGATGCTTGAAATGACTTCAACTTTTTTGAATTTACCAAGGCTAGATTTATGGCCCAGGATGTGATTTATCCTGGAGAATGTTCCATGTGCACTTGAGAAAAAGGTGAAATTCTTTTTTTTTTTTTTTTTGGATGAAATGTTCTATAGATGTCAATTAGGTCTAACTGGTCCATTGTATCATTTAAAGTTTGCATTTCCTTGCTAATTTTCTGTTTGGTTGATCTACCTATAGGTGTGAGTGGGGTATTAAAGTCTCCCACTATTATTGTGTTACTGTTAATTTCCCTTCATATTTGTTAGCATTTGCCTTACACATTGAGGTGCTCCTATATTGGGTGCATATATCTTTATAATCATTATATCTTCTTCTTGAATTGCTACTTTGATCATTACGTAGTGTCCCCTTTGTCTCTTTTCACAGTCTTTATTTCCAAGTCTGTTTTCTCTGATATGAGTATTGCGACTCCTGCTATCTTTTGGTCTCCACTTGCATGAAATATCTTTTTCCAGCTCTTCACTTTCAGTCTGTACATGTCCCTTGGTTTGAGGCGGGTCTCTTGCAGACAGCATATATAGAGGTCTTATTTTTGTATCCATTCAGCCAATCCTTGTCTTTTGGTTGGGGCATTCAACCCATTTACATTTAAGGTAATTATTGATAAGCATGATCCCATTACCATTTACTTTGTTGCTTTGCATTCTATTTTATAAACCTTTTCTGTGTTTCCTGTCTAGAGAAGATCCTTTAGCATTTGTTGAAGATCTGGTTTGGTGGTGCTGAGTTCTCCCAATTTTTGTTTGTAAAGCTTTTGATTTCTCCTTCTTATCTAAATGAGATCCTTGCTGGGCATAGTAATCTTGGTTGTAGGTTTTTCTCTTTCATCATTTTAAGTTGAATGTTGAGTTTTAAGTCAGCTTTTCCACTCTCCTCTTTCACTTTCATCAAGAGGCTCTTTAGTTACTCTTCACTTTCTGCCATAAGGGTGGCATCATTTACAAATCCAAGGTTATTGGTATTTCTCCCTGCAATCTTGATTCCAGCTTGTGCTTCATCCAGCTCAGCATTTTACATGATGTATTCTGCCCAGAAGTTAAATAAGCAGGGTGACAATATACAGCCTTGTCCTACTTCTTTTCCAATTTGAAACCAGTCCATCGTTCCATGTCTGGTTCTAACTGTTGTTTCTTGACCTGCATACACATTTCTCAGGAGTCAGATAAGGTGGCCTGATGTTGTCATCTCTTTAAGAATTTTCCATAGTTTGTTGTGACCCACACGGTCAAAGGCTTTGTTGTAGTCAATAAAGCAGAAGTAAATGTTTTTCTGGAACTCTCTTGCTTTTTCTAGGATCCAACGGATGTTTGCAATTTGATCTCTGATTCCTCTGCCTTTTCTAAATCCAGCTTGAAGGTCTGGAGTTTCTTGATTCACATACTGTTGAATACGGACCCTCTCAATTCAGACACTCATAATTTTATGTGCCTGCCTATGTAAGGAGGGGCATCTCCCATCCAATGCATTACCTTTAGTTGTTGTTTGTAAGTTTTCATTAGATTCCAAAAGATTGATGAATAAAAGAGAATGTAATAGTCCTGAAGGAAATTCTCTAAGGAAATGAAACAAGTTCTGAGGAAGAATAACTGGTGAAACGTTTGGTGTGGGCAGGGCAATTGTCATGAGCGGTCATGCATGGCCCTCTTGCGGTCACATAAGGAATGACAGGAGTGCTCAGGGCTCCCTGGCTCTGTGGCAAAAGAAGCTGCATCTGTAACTCAGATATTTTCACTGGATTGCAGGCGGATAAAACCAAATTCGTAAGAGTCAGTGTTTAGGAGGTACCTTCCAATGGAAGTAATCTTTGTCTTGTGATTCCACACTGTGGAAAAGTAGGCATATCTGGGAATATTTATGGAGCCCCTGAGTCGGGCACTGGGCTCCAGGACAGGAAGTCAGTGCCTCCCAGGACTTGCAGGAGGCCGCATGGGAAAGTGTTGGTGATACCTGATCTGCATCACAGCTCTGTGTATCTGGTGGAAAGAAACAGAATATTAAACCAAAGCATATTTATGGAATCCTTCTGATTATATTAACACTAAACCATTTTTTTAAACTTGAAAATTATCACTCAACATATCTGTACTTTCATCTAAACTTGGTGGTGGTGGGACTTTAGTCCCTAAGTGTTGTCCAACTCTTGTGAACCCAAGGAGTATAGTCCACCAGACTTGTCTGCCCATGGGATTTCCCAGGTAAGAATACTGGAGTGGGTTGCTATTTCCTTCTCCAGGGATGGGATCATCCTATATTCCTAGTTACCTTTTCACTTAATATTAGTACTTACCTATGTCATTAAGTTTTTGTAAATATGATTTTAATATCTGAATAGTATCCCTTAACATCATATACATAAATTACTTAAGTTTCAGTTTATCATAGAAATATAGTGCCAAGAAAATTTTTAAATTTTATCTTGGAACTTGCCTTTTAAATTTATTTTAATGAGAAGTCCTCTGAAGAGCTAAAATTATTATGAAAAGTAAGTTATTTGGAATACCTGTTCCTTTCATTTGTTACGCCTTATTATTAATATCATTTACTTCTAAGGGTTCTTTCACTTTCTTGATATCTTTGCATTTAAATGTATGTTTTCACTGAGATGACATTTTATTTTTGGCTGTGCTTGTTCTTCATTGCTATGCAAAGGCTTTTTCTAGTTGTGGTGAGTGGGGGCTACTCTCTAGCTGCGCTTTACAGACTTCTCATTGCAGTGGCTTCTCTTGTTGCAGAGCATGGGCTCTAGGGTGATCAGGCTTCAGTAGTTGGGGTCACGGGCTTAGTTGCACTGCAGCATGTGGGATCTTCCCAGACCAGGGATTCAATCTATGTTCCCTGCATTATTAGACAGATTCTTAACCCCTGGATCACCAGGGAAGTCTGAGATAACATTTTAAATTCAGAATTTAAGAATGTCAAGAAGGACCCTGATGTGCATAGATGCAAAAATCCTCAGCAGAATATTAGCAAACAAAATTCAAGAATACATTAAAAAAATCAAATGCCATGTCCAGTGGAATTTATTCTAGGGATGCAAGACTGATATGTACAAATCAATGTGATACAAACACACAAACAAAACAAAGGATAAAAATCATATGATCATCTCAATAGATGCAGAAACAGCTTTAAACAAAATACAGCATCTATTTATATCAACCCTCAACAAAGTGTTTATACATGGAATATATTACAGGCCATAAAAGACAAACCCACAGATAACATCATACTCAGTGGGGAAAAGATGAAAATTTTTCCTGAAAGGTTAGGAAAATTACAAGGATGCCCACTCATAATTTTATTCAACAAAGCATTGGAAGTCCTACCCAGGAATGAAGCAAGAAAGGAAAATAAAAGCCATCCAAATTAAATTGAAACAAAAGAAGTAAAACTGTCACTATTTGCATATGATACAATATTTTATGAAACCATAAAAGCTCCAAAAAAATGATAGCTATTAGAACAAATCCAGCAAGATTGCAGGGCAAAAATCTATTGCATTTCTCCACAATAATAATAAACTATCAGAAAGAGAAATGAAAAAAAACAGTTCCACTTCAACTACACGAAAAAGAATAAAATACCTTGAAATAAATTTAACCGAGGAGCTGAAAGACCTGTATAGAGTCATGGAGTCTGAGACGTGGAGACTGGGGCCACACAGCCTGAGTTCAAATCCTAACACACTCACTGATCTGCTGGGTGACCCTGGGCAAATCACACAACAGCTCTGAGCCTTTTCTTTCTCAACTGTAAAATGGGCACAAAACCAGGATCTCCTCACAGGACCATGAGGCTCTAAGGAAATGTTTATTTAGACCAGAGGTTGGAGGGCCTCCAACAGTCTCTCTTGGTGTGAAACTGTCCAGAACTAGGCCCTGCTGACCCTGTGGGTTGGCGTCAAGTGTGAAACCTGGGAGGTAGATGGGGCTGGATGAGGACCAGGGCAGAAAAGCTAAGGGATTGCACCAAGTATTCTCTACTGGTGTGGATCAAGGAGGGGAGGCCTCAGGGTGGGGCCTACACCAAGGACCCAGGGGTGCAGGATCAGAAGCCACATCAGAGGTGCAGCCTTCCTGGCCAGAATGTGTCTCTCTGGCCAGGCTCCAACTGCTCCCAGAGTTCTTTATCTCCCTACCAGGAAAGGAGCTAGTAGGAGTAAGAGGGAGTTGGGGCGGTGGGGTGTCTATTAAACCACAGGTACTTTACAGTCAGTGTGACATAAGGAAGGATGAGACAGGGGATAAGAAGCACAAGCAGTGAGCACCTCTCTGGCTTTTAGGAGAAAGGTGTCAGAAATGTCTCCCCACCAGCTATGCAGAGCCCATAGGAGGCAAATGAATGCAAAAGCAAGCTGAGAGGGCTAATCTCTCTACTGCTGGCCCCAGAGCCCCAGGTCCCTATCTACCAGTCCTACTGTGCACAACCAGGCACCAAGACATACAAGCCCTGTCTGAGGAAGCCAGAACCCCTGTTGGGGTCACTCAGCATGGTCACATGGTCATCAAGGACTCAGCCCCTCCTTCATGCTCACGTCCCCTGTCCTCACAGAAACACCCACGGGTCCCCACACGGGGCTTTCTGGGGCACTTGTGCATACTAGAAACTGCAATGATAGAAAGAGGAGAGAAGGCACAGACTGTACAGACAGTCTGCATGACCATGGGTGCTCTACAAACTACTGAAGACCTGAGGTCCTTGATGCTTAGGAGTTTGAAAAAAGGCTTCTCAATATGTAAATGGAGAAAGGAGGCCCATTGAGTAAATGTAGCTGGGGCAATTTGACATGCAACTGGAAAACAAAGCTGGATCCCTAACACAGAGAAACACCACCAAATCAATTACAGACACATTAAGAACCTACATTTGAAAGGGAAAACTTTACAAGTTTAAGGACAATTTTTAAGAAGGGAATATCCTTTTTATATATAGAAGTATAGTTGATTTACAAGGCTGTGTTAGTTTCAGGGGTACAGCAAGCAATTCAGTTATTCAGTGACTCCGTCTGAACAACTTCCTCAGACAAAATTCACTCCCTTTGGCAGGCCCCTATGTAATGCCCACTACTCAGAGCAACCAACAGTTCTGAAACCTGTAGCAACACATGGTGATGCTCAGTGGATGTTTGTTGACTGAATAAATGACTGCAATCACACACTAAAAGCAAGCCTTGAGGTTGGAGGGGATCCCCAATCCTGTCTTCAAACAGGAGGTCTTGATCCTAATTGGTGTGAGTGGGTGAAGTGGGGCTTTGGGAAGGGAAGACATCCATCACAAATCATTTTTTAAATAGGGGAATTCCCACTGGGTGTGTGAAGAGGATGTAAGCAGGTACATCCCAGAAACACATCACAGCAGATCCTTCAGCTGTGCCCTCACCCCTGCTCTTGGGGCGCCACACTGTCTCCCTCCCTGAAACATGCTGAATAGCTCACAGGCTTCCCGGAGGGGTGGTCACAGGGCCTCCCCCTGACCAATCAGCGTGTTCCATCCTCCTGGACGCCCATGATTGGCTCAGGGCTGGACAAGTGACTAATCAGGGCATAAGCTGGAATCCTGGGGAATGGAGGTTTATTTCCGTTAGGAACAGCGGATACGTGAGGCCAGCTTGTGGCAGTTGGAGGGCTTGTTCCACAAAGGCAGAGCTACTTGGGTGAGGATGACAGCAGTAAGCAGAGCTGAGAGGTGGGGAAAGACAATTCCTGCTGACGTCCCCGAGACCCAGGTACAGTCCAGCCAGAAGCTGTGCCCGTGGACTTAGTTATGATCATTCTCTCCTGCTTGTTTGTTAGCTTGTTAGAGCCCCTTTGGGTTAGATGTCCAGCTGGCTAAGTGGAGACCTTGGAAATGCCATGGTGTGGGTTTCATCTGGCCTCAGGGAAGAAATTCCACATAACATTACAAGACTCCAGTTTAATTTGGAGACTTGAATGGATATAAGCGGTATCGGGGCCAACTATTAATTCTAGGATTCCCCAAATTAGTCCTCACAGGGTTAGTCCTGTTAAGGTAGTAACCCATGTCCCTTTTTAGAGGACAAGATGGAGGTTCAGAGAAGGGAGGTAAGTGGGCTACAGCCAGGAAGTGTGCAGTCAGAAAGAAGCCCCAGATCCTGCTCCTTGAAATCTGGGAGGCCACACGGTGTGGCTTGTCCATGTGAAGGGGCTAAGACACCCAGCCCCACGCTGGCTTCCCAGGGGTCTGAGAATTGGTAACTGCTAAGTGTCTGTTTTGACAGTCACAAAAGCAATTCACACTGAAGGAAGGAGGGCACCTTACTTCACCAGACCACACCCAACCCTCTGGTTTCCCCGAGTCCTGCTCACCTTTCTCCTGCTTTGCTTGTCAAGCTCATGTGACCACATGGACAGTTCCTGGGTCACTGGCTCCCATCTGGAGCTGCTACAGGGGAGGCTCCCCCCTCATACTTGTGGACATCTTCTTCCTTTGGGCTTTGGGGGGCCCTGCTTCCCGCTTGTACATCAGAGGCCTTTTCCAGAATATACAGGGAACCTCACTCAGTTTGAACAGGATGCATCCATCACTGCCCTTTCCACGTCTCCCTTGAAACTCAGCTCCAGTACTCCTTTCTCCACATTGCAGCCTCCCGTGGTGCCACAGGAGAGACCAGCAGACAATGAATTGACAGCTCAGCACAGGAAGGCAGGTGAGAGGTGAGATCTAACAGCTGGGAAGTTCTGTTTACAATGGCCCTTGCTCTTCATGCTGCAGAGGTTGTAGAAGAACCCATGGTCTGGAAGAAGCGCTTGGGCCAAAGAGCATCCACGGGCCTTTTGATGGCTGGACGATTCTGGCCATGGTGGGGTGGGGCGAGGTCCCTAAGGTTCTGAAGGCCCACTGTATGCAGGCTCAGGGTGCACAGAGAAGGCAGAGGCCTGCCCAGAGGTGTTCACAGACCACATATACATAAGCCAGCCAGGCTGACAGGCCATAGCACCTAAGCTGCTTTCATGGGTGAAGGGTGTGGGGGCAGAGGCAGAGACCCAAGTCTGCTGGGAAACTGCTTCAGGACAGAGAATTTTCAACTGAAATTTGAAGGCTGTATCATTTAGTTATGTATTTGGCTAAAATGATAGAAATCCATATTGAGAGTGGCTTCAACTACCTAGGCAACTAATATTTAATGTTTCAAGAAACTGTGAGAGGTGGGAGTGTCAGAGCAGGTCTGGTGGCCCAATAGTTTCATCAGAATCCACCCACCTCTCTATTCCACCATCACCAGAATGTGGGTGTCATTGCCTCATGGCTGCAAGGTGGCTGCCTCCACTCCAGCCATCACTTCTGCAAATTTAACCCTCCATCAAAAGCAAGGGTCACCTTTTCCCCTGCATATCTCTTTTCAGAAAGGAAAATCTCTCATAGAAGCCCCTGTAGACTTTCTCTAGACTTCCATTGGCTAGAACTGGGTCGTGAATCCTTGTCCTGACCAATCGCTAGGTGGAAGCAGTTGTCATGACAGATTTGGACCAACCTTTATTCATCCACATTGAGCGTCCACTGAAAGAAAGTGAATTGGACTGGGCAAATCCTCTGGGTGAGCAGCCAAAGCCATCCTGCCACAAAGGGGAAATAACACGGGAGCTGAGGGATCAAAGGCATGGGAGCAGAGAGCAGGAGAGCAGCACAGGCAGAGGTGCCGGGATGAGCAGGGATCACTGGTGGCTAATTGCTGCAGGAACACAGTCTGGGTGGGGAAGGTGGCAGGACTTCCTATGGTGTTTTCTGCCTGGAGATGGGCAGGCCTTGGGCCACGGGGAGCTGCTGAAAGGAGCTGAGCAAGAGAGTGAGTGCAGACGCAGACGGAAATCACAATGCACAAGGCCCCCTGTGCTGAGGAGCTAAGCATCACTGTTCTGTGATGATCAGAAATGTCACTGATAGACTCCAGAGAGCTCTGTTCAAGCAGATGATTGTAACTGGTGAGAGAGTAAACGTGGCCCTAATGAATGCATTTGCTGGTGGCAGCTTTCTGTCTCTGGATACTAGAAAGCACACACGCAGCTGGTTCTTACACAGCTCTGCTGTAACACCTGCCACACCCACACCACTCCTCTCCCAGCTTCTGGGCCTCAGGGTCAGCATACCCCGGGGTGCCTGAAACAGCCCAGCACTTTGTGTCATAACTTACACGGGGGGCCCAGGGTGGGTTCCAGTTACAGAGGAGAGAACAGGGGCTGGATGTGGGTGAGGGACTCACTGGTGAGTTGGGGGGGTTGGATCCCAATCCATCATCCCCTTTATGGTCAGAGTGGGCAGCCTCCTGACACCAGCCAGGATGTTTGCTAAACAGATAGGCTCTGATGCGTGCTTACCCAGCACTGGACCTGGGGATTGGGGAGTGGAGGGAAGGACGGCTCTTCTCCACATGAGGCTAACCTTGCAGGGGGCACACAGGTGACCCCACAGAAGTGTCCTTCCTTATGACCTGGGCCTCCTGGGCCTGACAGGAGTGCCTTGACCCATGGGACCACAGGCCCTGGGTGCACACATGGGCAGGTGTGGCTACGGCTGAGAGGACAGCACCTCTAGTTAAGGCCTCCCAATTCCCAGAGAGTCACATCTAGGAACTGAGGTCAAGCAGCCAATTCCGACTTTAATGCGCAAATTGTTATCATCCAGGGGCCTGATTATTTTTTTATTAAATTGTGTGTTCAGTCGCTCAGGTGTGTTTGGCCCCATGGACTATCTATAGCCTGCCAGGTTCCTCTGTCTGTGGACTTTTCCAGGCAAGAATACTGGAGTGGGTTGCCATTTCCTACTCCTACATCTTCCAGACCCAGGGATGGAGCCCACATCTCTTATGGCTCTTGCATTTGCAGGCAGGTTCTTTACCACTAGCACACCCACTTGCAATCCCATAGTCAAGCCCTTTTCTCAACATCTTTGTAACTTTCAGCCCCTCAGTTTTTATTTCTCTCTGGGACCAAGTTCTTAGCTTCAAACTGAGCCCAACTGTGGACGTAAGTACTGTCTTTTTCATGTCCCTTCTGTATCAGAGGCCACCCCAAACTCCCCCTCCCTCCCCTTATCAAGGCCTCCACACAGGCCAGCAGGGCTGTTTTCATGCAGCTCTGCAGACTTGTGAGCTAAGGATTTAGAATAAGGAGGAGAGGAGGGGCTGCCCCTCAGGGCAGGGCGGGCCGGCAGGTGGAGATGAGGCGCCTGTAGCACCTCAGCCAGCTGAAGTGTCAGCAGCAGGAGAGCAGCAGCCAAGGGCCGAGTGGGTGAGAATAAGTGAGTTAAGTGTGTTGATTTTGCCTCTGGATGGTGGGCCCTGGAGCAGGGCTTCAAGGGTGGAAGATAGAGGGTCTCCAATGCCTGGACCCCCACCTTCTAGAGATCAGGGTTGAGATGTGGCTTTGAAATCAGAACACTGGTTTCAAAGCTGGTTCCCACCACTTGGTAAGGTATTTAAAGCAAAACAAGCCTTCATTTTCTCATCTGTAAAATGGGAATACTGTTCCTCTTGGGGTGGGTAGGGGGGTAAATGAGGCGACAGGCAGAGCACAGGGGCTGGGTGGGCTGGGAGTGCTCCCAGACTCGCTGCTGTGGCTGCAACGACCACTGTCTTCCGGGGCAGGGTCAGCAAGCTGTTCCCTAAAGGGCCCTGTTAGGCTTTGAGGGACCTGGGGTCTGCTTCAGCAATAGATCATTCAGGCTCTCACCCCTGATCACTGAGACACAAGTTATCAGATATAATTGGTTCAGAACAGTGTTAGTTTTAGGCGCCCAGTATCATGATTTAATATGTGTACATGCTGTGAAATGATCACAAGAAGTTCAGTTACCATCCACTACCACTCACAGCTACACATTATTTTCTTGTGATGAGATCTCTTAAGACCTGCTCTCTTAGCAACTTTCACATACACAACGCAGTGTTGTTAAGCACAGTCACCTTGCTGTACACACAGCCCCAGGGATTGTGTGCCTTACAGCTGGAGGTGTGTGCCTGTTGACCATCTTCACCCACTTCACCCGCCCCCTCAACACCAGCCTCTGGTTCCCCACACCCTGTTGTTTCTGAGTTTGATTTCTTTTTTAAATTCCACATACAAGTGAGACTGTACCTGTCTTCCTCTGTCTGACTTATTTCACAGAGCATAATGCCCCTTGTCCATCCATGTTGTTGCAAATGCTTTTTTATAGCTGAGTAAGATCCATTATATATATGTATATATGATATATATCTGAGTAAGATCCATTGTAGATGTGTATATATGATATATATCTCAGCAAGATCCACTGTATATGTGTATATATGATATATATCTCAGCAAGATCCACTGTATATGTGTATATATGATACATATCACATTTCTTCACCCATTCGTCTGTTAATGGAAGTGTAGTTTGTGTCCATGTTGTGTAGCACAACTTTTGTTCCCAGTGCACAGTGAACCCAAACTGAGACCTAAAGTTTGAAGCAGAGGAAGGGTCTACAGCTGCCAGAGAGAACTTGTAACAGGGCCCAGGAGGGTCACTGAGACCCTGCTGGGTGACCGCGGGGGGCCTCTGCACTCTCTGTATAGAGGACCACAGTGTCCTCATCTGTAGAGAGAACTCGTAACAGGCCCAGGGGGGCAGACGGAGAGGGGCCTCATCAGCAGCCCCGTAAGGACAGAGGAAGGGGAGGACGGCCACTACAGCGACAGGGTCCCTCCCTCTGCTCCCCACACCTTCTGAGCAACAAGCGTACGTGTCCTCTGTCCCCCCAGATCACTTGGCGATGATGCTTCAAAGGTCCCCCAGTCACAGGCCCGTCCCCCATCAGATGTATCTTCCCTCCTCCTTGAAGCCCTGGGTACCACTGCCTTCTCATCTGGCTTATTTGGTCCCTTGTTGTCAGATGCCTGGGCTCCCCCCATCCACCAAGCTCCCATCCTAGGACTGTGTATGCAGCAGGTGCTCAATGCAGGTTTAGGGCTTTGGGGAAGGCTTATCGCTCTCCTGCACAAGGACGCTTCTCATGGAGGCAACTCCAGCCTTCCACACATAGGGCCAGCCTAGTGTGGGGCACAAATGGATCCCACTGCCGCGGATCTGCTGAAGGAAGGGCAGCCCAGGGAGACCCTGACCCCCCCCCCACCCCATACCCTGCCTGGGGGCTGGTTTCTGGGGGTGAAGCTGTCCTTTGAGCATCCACAAGGAGGCCCCCGGGGAACAAGGGCCGTGCTGGGCAGTGACAGAGCATCCAGTCTGGACCCTGCCTCAGGGAAGCTGCCCAGCCCACATTTGGTCTTAAACCAAGGGCCTTGAACAAGGGTCCAGGGGCAAATCTGGATTTTTAAAATTATTTCCAACATTTAAAAACTAGGAGATTTCAGACAAAGCCCCAGATTTCTAGCTTTGTGAGTTTTGACAAGAAATGAGAAGTCCTGGCCTCCTGGGGGACATTCCCAGGGGGTAAATGGGTGAGGCTGTTCTGAGGCTGAGTGGGGGCTTGTATCCCCAGCTCACCACAGTTCCCATCTCCCACTACATATCCCCCGGGGCCCAGGTTCTCCCCGGCCTGTTCTTGCCTGCCCCTGGAGATGTCTGGGTTTGCAGTCCTCCTCCTAGGCCATGGAGCTTTGCTGACATGAGGGCCACAGCTGTGTGGAGCTTGTCCTGACCCCCTGGAGGGTGGGATAAATGGGCTGAGTGCAGCCCTCACAGGAGCGGTTTGTCATCACATGTCCTCCGAAGGCAGCCAGGAAGCGGAGGGGTGGGAGAGGCCAGGGCCAGGAGCTCTGTAGAGTGTCCCCTGGGCGGTGTGTCTTCAGGCTCCAAAGCTGCCCCTAAACCCTGCCCTTTTCCCACCATGCGTGCATCGCTGCTCCCAGTCTTTCCACAAACACTGGCCATGAGGGGCCTGGTCCCCGGGTCAGCCCTGAGGGCCACAGTCTCTGGCCCAACTCCACCTCCGGCAGCTCCAATGGCTCAGCGTTGCTGTGAGATGGCCACTGCCAGACCCTTTACAGGAGAAACGGAGCCTCCAAGGGGACAAGGGATGCACCCAGGGTCACAGAGACTTCAAGCTTATGACCGAAGTCTACTGGGCCTCAGCTGGTCCCAGAGCACAGACTATGTCCCTGGGAGACGTGCTGTCCTCAGACCTTTACAACAGGAGGGCTGAGTGCAGAGTGGAGGAGTGAGTCACGGTGGGGCAGGTGCACGGGGCAGGCAGGCTCAGGGACAAGTCCCCAGAAGAGCAGAGTCTTGAAAGGGCCAGGGCATTGGTGCTGGTGAGAGGGTTCCTGGTGGAGGCTCAGCCATGTGAGGGCCTGGAGGTGGGCTGCAGCATGAGAAGCAGACTCCGCGTGGAGGCAGGAGCAGCAGGAGAACCCCGGGAGCCCCTGGTCTCCACTCCTCCTGCCGTGACCCAGCCCTGGCAGCTGTGCCTCCTCTCTCTCCATCTCACCTCTTCCAGCGAGACAGAAGAGACCCTTCCGGTGAGACCCTGAGCCACATCCTGCATTTGCTTCCCGTCCAGTCTCAGCTAAGACAGGACAGGTAGATTCCAGTCCTGGAATGGTGACTAGATTTCTCACTACTCAGGGGCACCATCATGACATGGCTCCCAAATTAAAACAAAACAAAAAAAAAATTAAAATGGGGGAAAAAAAACACCCCAGACTATTAGTGGTCTGAATGAGCATGAGGTGAGAGTGGGTCCCTTTGCTTCCTATTGGTGATGGAGCTCTGGTCCTAGAGGGATGGAGAAGGGGCACTTGATGGACATGTGGCCTGTGTTTGGCCCTTTCATCAATTTGGTGTTTTATCTTCATCACATTTTTCTGAGCCCTTTTCTGCATCGGGCCCAGACCTTCACAGAACTCACAGGCTGGAGAGGTAAGCATAATGTGATCACAGTCCTGGGGGCCCCAGGTGAGGCCAGTGGAGCTGTAGAAAGGGTGGGGATCAAGAAGGGCTTCATGGAAGAGGTGATGTCTGAACTGGGTCTCCACAGATGAGGCCTCATTCTCCTGGAGCCTGGCACAGAACAGGAACCTAGATACATGATAAAAGAATGAGTGAATGAATGAATGAACATGCATCCCACTGACAGACTGAGGTAAGCAGTAGCCCAGGCCAAGGCGTGAAGCACAAGATGCCCTGGGGGACAAATGGCAGGGGCTGCAGTATGAGGCTGTCTCACCCTTTACTGGCATCTTGCTGCCACTGTGGTCTGTGCTCTGGCCGACAGGGGAGACCTTGTCCGTCCTCTGTTCTGCGATCCGATTCTTCCTTCCAAGCAGAATATCCTGTCACCTCCTTGTGCCCGTATGTACCTGTTCCTGCCTCATGGGGAGTTGTGAAGAGGAGGGATGGATTGGTGTGCAAAGCAAGGCTGAAGGAGGTCAAGGATGATGGGGAACCCCTAAAGGTGGGACCATGACTGGGAGGCATGTTATGGCGGGGAAAGGGCTGTGCCTTGGGCCTCAAGCATCCAGCTGGGAGTGGCTCCCCCGCAAGAGGTGCTCCATGGTGAGAAGGCTGTCGTGGTGCCGGGGCTGAGCTCTGTCTGGGACATGCTGGCCCAGGGAAGTTCAGGCACCACTGGGACAGAAATGTCCAGGAGGAGCTGGAAGTAGGGGATAAAGGTGCAACTGAAGTCAGGGTGGGAGCCTGAGACCCAGAGGAGGGGCCCAGGGATGCAACAGAAGGGGCCTGAGGGCACCTGGATGTCCACTAACTGGGGTACTCAGGGTGGAGATTGTTCTTACTTCACAGCCTGCTGGGGCCAAACACAGCTGGGCCCAGGGAGGCCACCCAGTAAACACCTGCTGACATGACCCAAATTCACGCATTTCCACTTCAAATGACTGAACTAGAATCTACTAAACCCTACAGATTGGTGGTCCAGAATTGGTATTATAAATAAAGGCAACATACAGACTGGAGAGAAAGCTAAGAAGCTGCAGAGAGTAAGACTCTCGACATGCAGTCCACTGTGGCCCCCGGAGCCTTTCCACTGCCATTCTCTCAGCCTGGCACTCTCTGTCCCTGCGTCACTTGCTCTCTAAACACCTCCAAGAGTTTGCCTTCAAATGTCCTTCCTGTCTCCCTTTTTCTCCTTGGAACATCTTACCACCTGACTTTGCCTGTACATTTCTTGTTTTCCTCTGTCTCCCTCCAGGCTGTGTGCTATTGAGAATGGAGACTTGCCGCTTCACTCCGTCTGTGTGCTGAGTCTGGAGTCCACCCCCTACACAGTACGGCCTCGGTGAACTTGCATGGCGTGTGTGGACGCCGAGGCCATGGACAAGAAGGTTCCAGGCGGAAATGGTGAGTTGCCGACTCACTGCTTGCTGAGTCTCTTGTGTGCCTGGCACGGACCCGGGGGCAGGCCCAGCGCTGACTTGGGGGACAGGCCTGGCGCTGAATGAGGCACACAGGGAGCACAGAGCCGCTCGGGGGGACACGTGCTGTGGGGACACGCAGGCCAGGGGAGTCAGGAGTGCAGGGTGCGGAGGAGAGGACCGAGGCGGGAGTGGTGGGAGAGAGGGCAAGTCCTGCAGGCCCTGTGGGCCCTGTGAGGACCTTTCCACTGGGTGGGGGGAGGCACGGCTGGTGTGGAGCAGGGAGTTGGGTGCTGAATGCTGTGCAGGAATGAAGCAGGTTAGCCCTGGGGAGGGTCTCACTGTGGAGGGTGCACCTCCTCTGAGGAGGTGACACTAGAGCTGTACCCTCTACAGACCGTTTCTACCTTCTGTTAACTTGATGCTTTGCTTTTGCAAGCAAAAACACTCCGTGTTCTGCAGCACCTCAACTCAGCCTCTGCTCCCCGTGTCACCCCTGCCCCCACGGGAGTCCTTCCAGCACCCACTATCTTTTTGTGTGGCTTTTTTTTGTTGTTGTTGCATCACAGGGCTTGTGGAATCTTAGTTCCTGGACCAGGGATCAAACCCTGGCCCCTGATAGAGAAAATGCCTAGTCCTAACCCCTGGATGCCAGGGAATTCCCCCAGGGCCCACTTTTCACATACCAACCTCCTCTTTAACTAGGCTCACACTCTGAACCACTGCCCACCTGCCCTGCTACCCAGGGTCAGACTGTAGGACACTTGGGATCCCCTAACCCCAGAGCCGATGAAGTTGCTCAGCCCAGCCAATCTTCAGCCTGCTCACCCTGCCTGCCAACCCCTCTTCAGCAATGCGATGAAGGCTTCCTCTGTCCACAGCTCCAGCTCCTCCACCTCCTGATGTCCCCATGCTCCCTGCATGGTGAAACCCCTCTTCCAGGACTGTGAGGAGAAACTTTCATTTCAATGGTGGTTGTTTCCTGATCAGATAGCCTTACTGACCCTCAAAGTTTCTACTAAATATTCTATTTTACACCAGCCTATGCGACACTTTGCAGACATAGTAAACAAATGAAGAACAGGTGAACTATACACCTTTTTACAAAATCAAGTACAAAATATTAAGATGTATTAGAATTTCTTTTCCAATAAAATCACAGGCTCCATCAGGGTGGAGGGCATATAAGAGTCACATAGACAGGACCAATCTCCTACGAGGTCCTAACTACCCATCTCCCTAAGTTGAGAGCTCGAGCCCAGGCATGACCGAGAACCAGTCTCTGCCTTTGAGTGGAAATTGGTTGGTTTTTCAAATTAAGCTGTTAACACTTGTCAACTTAGCAGGAAAGCTGTCGGTTCCAAACTCATGTTCCTGGCAATAATCAAGTTACACCATACGTGAGATGGCCTGTTCCCCAAGTTATTTGGTTAGAATCCACAGATGGTAGCAGGGAAATGTCACTGTTTCAAAACAAGCTGCATCTCTGGGAGAGAGTGGGGGTAGTGCCCCTGGAGTGTATCACTCCTGAATCCTTTAGTCATTAGATTTCCAGAGAAGCCCCCAGAGGGGAGAGTGGGCTGGAGCTGAGCTGGCCTGTCCCCCGCAGACATGAGGGGGGACACATGAGACAGTTGTGGTCCTGGGAGCAGCCTGACCCTGGGAGCCACAGGAAAGGTCCCCTCCAAGTCCAGTCCAGTGTAAGGCTCAGCAGCTGTAACTCAGGGCCCATGGCTGAGGGGCAAAGGGGAGCTGCCCCCTCACTCTGGGTTAGGGGGTGGACAGTTCAGGGCTGGTGCGGAACCTCCTGTCCCTGATGCCCCTCAACCCAGAGGAGTTGCTTTGTCCACAGGGCAGAATGAACTCAACCTCAGAGCTGACATTTCCAGATCAGGACAGAGGGAGAAGCAGAAAGGGCCTGCTTTGCTCTCCTAGGACACATTCTAGAGTTTGTGCAAATCACTCCCATCCCCCCTGAAGGGAGAGCCTGGTCACACAAGCACCCTTGTTGCAGAGAAGACAGTAACTCTGTAATTCTGGACAGCCGGTGTCCAGATAAAGGAGGGTGTCCAGTGCTCTGGGAGTGGACAAGGCACTGGGAGCCCTTGGATGCCTCAGCCCACCACCTCTAATGCTCCCTCCCACCACCCGACCCATCTATCCTGAGCTCATATTTTATGAAATTGTCCATTAGACAAAGTGCATGAAGGAAATAATTCAGAAACCAGTTGAAAATCATGGGCAAGGGGATGCTTTTCCTGAGTTTTCCTGAGAAGTTGCTGGCGGGGTTCCATCACTGACACTGAGGCTTTCTCCCCATCCCACCTCCACAGCAGCCTGAGACATCTTGGCCCGTGGAAGGAGACTGTGTCCCGCCCTACTCATGGATGCCCTGCTCTCTCTGGGACTGTGATGGACAAATAGAGTGACCAGAGGCAGCTATAGCCCAGCCAGCCCCACCCCACACCTCACAGAAGAGGAGAGTCTGTGAGCACAACGTTCCATCATCAGAGTCAATACTGTCCAGCCCTGAGGTGGGGATGTTTGGAGATGGAGAGCACAGAGCACTGGTGTGGATGGTCCGGGAAGCAAGGGGGCTGGCCCAGGCCCCTCTCCCCAGCCTGGCTCCTGACCTCTGTCCTGTGTGTGCCTGACACTCCAGCTTCCTCCTGCCGGACTGCCTGCTCCCCAATCCCTGTGGTCACATCCACACATCAGGACAACTCCCCCCACCAAAGGGGAGATCCTGACATCTGCATGAGAGTCAGGAAACTCAGCTGCACAGGGACCTGATCACACTGCACACAGGCTTTCACGGGACTCTATCCTATTTATGGGCATTTCAGTCATGATTAACACAGGCCCCAGGGACCAAAAGTTCCCCTCAGCCCTTCTGAAGATGTTGGGTAATGTCAGTGCAGGGAGGTCATACACACTTTCTGCATCTCGGCCCTGCAGCGCAGCAATTGTTGCTGTTGGAAGTCACTGTCCTTATTCTCTTGGTTGTCTTTGCATTTAGTTCTGACTTACTTCTAGTACCACATGACTGCACGCTTCTCACACTGGAAAATACAGCCTCAATTCTGTTCAGGGAGGATGCAAAACTGGAGCATCAAGTTTATCAACAGGAATTGGAAGAACCACAGAGCTGACAAGAACTCTCCCACGCCCCCTCTCACATGGAGGACAGAAGAGTGGAGTAGGGAGACATGCCCAGGAGAGGCAGTCGGGTCTCTGCAGTAGCAGGTGAGAGCCGAGGGAAGGCCTACAACCATGCGGGCCCTCTTCTGGTCACCAGGCCGCTGCAGACCATCCTCTGAGCTGGCCAGGGCTTTGGATACGATGCTTCTGAAGGCCGTGGAGGTGTGGGATACCCTCCTGATTCAAATCTTGTCAGAGGATTCGACCCCCCGACCACTGCCAGGGAGGGCGTCCTGACGTTTCTTCTTGGGTCATTCATGGACTTTCCCTGGGCTCCGTTTGTTACGCTGCCTCTTGCTGGGCAGACTGTTAAACACCTTCTTATTCTCAGGCAAGCACTGCTCTTTCTGGCTGTGACCAGAGGAAAGTGTCTGGGGACACACGTTCAGGCTGCCCAGCGTGGGAGGAACTCCTGGTATTGGACACATCCAGGGGCAGCTGCTTCCCTCTGGAACTCCAGTCCTGCTGCTGGTGTTGCTGGTGGAGGGAAGGCCTCAGGGCCACACGGGGGGCTTGACTGGGGATGGCGGGCCTCTGCTCCAGGCCGGATGGAGACCGGCAGGCTCCCTGGTCTTCTGCCCTGACTCCGGGTCCTCCTGCGGGTGTACATTTTACTTACCTCTGGCCACAGCCAGAAAGAGCAGGGTTCGCTTAAAAATATGCAGGATTATAATAGTCTGCCCAGCAAGAGGCTGCGTAACAAACAGAGCCCTGGTTGAGCCACATGGTATGAGTGTGGACACCTCAGGCCTTGGAGAAGGCTTGTTATGGCTGCTGAGGTCCATTGGAGGGGAGAGCCTCGCAGTGATGGAGCAGCCGCCCACCTTGTGTTCCCCTGAGCTTACGCTGCAGTGCCTGCTGCCTGTTCCCTGAGTCATGGATCAGGTGCCACCTCGACACCAGTGTCCTCACCACCGTCACCCCCGGGGTCACAGGGCAGCACACAGAATGGCCTGAGTGGCTCCTTCTGGCCCAGGTTCACCCCTGGAGGCCTCGTCAGTCATTTAAGGTGCTTTTTTCACTGGGGTTGAGGACCATATATTTTTACCAAATTCCTTCTCTGGTGACAGACTCAGGGGAGTGGGGTGTTGCCCTACGAGGACTCACAGCCACAGCTCTGAGAAGTCCTGTCCCCCAAAGGGCAGGGTCCTGGTCACCATGAGTAGAGAACTACTCCCAGACTCCACACATCCACCACAGGGCAGTCGGAGCCCTGTCCCCGGAAGAGTTCTCAGGCAGCGTAAGTGCAGCTGCCATAGAAGTGATGAGCTTCCCACTCTCGTCACACTCATTACTGAGGCCAAAGTCTGTAATTTTCACACACTACTTGGTGTCAAAGAGGAGGTTCCCTGGCTTCAGGTCCCAGTGCAGGACGTACCTCTGGAGGCCGAGCTGCAGGGCAGAGAGAGAGCAGCTGTCTCAGCGGCCCTCGGGTGTCAGCCTCTGTCATGTCCCATGGTCCTCAAAATGGCTGCACATGTCCCCCTCACTGAGGCCCTCCATCTCCAGGAAGAAGGTCTCCTCTGTGTCATTTACTTCTAGGAGTTTTATGATGTTTTCGTGGTCCAGAGCCTTCATACTATTCACTTCCCAGAAGAGTCCTGGAGGCTGGAGGACCTCTGCTGACTCTTCCTAATGACCTTTATGGCCAACTCTGTCCCAGTCAGAACGTACTGGGCTCACTTTGGCAAATCAACCTTTACCAATAATGTAAAGAATCGCAATTCTCAATAGAAACCTTGTCACCTGAGATGGCTGTGAGGCCCAGCATCATAGTGATCTGACTACACTGACTGCCAGCACTAACTAGCAATGCTAACTATGCTAACTATGCTAGCTATATTCCTGCAGCAGGGAGTCCTCCAGGTTGGAGTGAAGGGCTCTGGATGGCAGCTCAAACTGTTCTGAGTTCACATTTGGTAAAAGTAGATAGGCAATTAGAAAAGCTAGCCTCGGGACTTCTCTGGTATTTCAGTGATTAACAATCTCTGGTGCTAATGCAGGAAGACTAGGTTGAAACTGGTCCAATCCCTGGTCAGGGAAGTAGATCCCACAAGCTACAACTAAGACCCAGTGCAGTCAAATTAGAAAAAGAAAAAAGCTAGTCCTATTTTAACTTTGGTTTGTAGCTCCACTTTTTGTTTTCTCTTTGACAAGATTAATAAAGTTTAAAAAATGTGCCTGCTTTTGGACATGATCTAAAAAGAATTAATTTTGTAGCATCAGTACCTGAAAGGTGTGGAGTCAGAGCTGTATAGGAACAGTTTTTTTATGTTACTGAAATTAAACTGACTTAAACTGAACTAGAGTGTTGTAATTTTAGGATGTTGTTTGTAATCACAAGGTAATCACAGAGAAAATAGTTACAGAATATCCACTAAAGGAAACGAGAAGGGAATTAAAATGTTTCACTACAAAAAAATTAACAATGCAAAAGAAGGTGATCTTGCAGGACAGGAGAGACAAAAAGTCATAAGGCATACAGAAAAAGAGCCAGATGACAGTTACTGATTACTCCTTCAGTCTATTACCCCTTCAGTATCAGTAATTACATGTAAATAGATTAAACTCTCCACTTAAAAGATTGGCAGAAAGGATAAAAATATACCATACAACTATTCGCTGTCTATAAGAGACTAACTTTAGATCCAAAGGGAGAAAAAAAGTTGAACATGAAAGGATAGAAAAAGATGTGCTGTGTTCTGTCACTTCAGTCATGACCCTCTGTGACCCTGTGGAGGGTAGACTGGCAGGCTCCTCTGTCCGTGTGATTCTCCAGGCAAGACTGCTGGAGTGGGTTGCCATGCCCTCCTCCAGGAGAGCTTACTGACCCAGGGATCGAACCTACATCGCTTATGTTTCCTGTTTTTGCAGGTGGGTTCTTTACCACTAAGGCTTCCCTGGTGGCTCAGGTGGTAAAGCATCTGCCTGCAATGCGGGAGACCCGGGTTCAATCCCTAGGTCGGGAAGATCCCCTGGAGAAGGAAATGGCAGCCCACTCCAGTACTCTTGCCTGGAAAATTCCATGGACAGAGGAGCGCCCCCTGGAAAGGGATAGTCCATGAAAACAGGAACCAAAAGAGAGCAGCTGTGCCATGCTAATATCAGACAACATGGACTTTATATCAGAAAAGTTACCAGAGGCAAGGATTAGGAGGTTCAATACAGCAAGAAGATAAAATCACAGCCATTTACACACCCAGTGACACCATCAAAACACATGAAGTAGAAATGGATAGAACTGAGGGGAGACACAGTTCTATACAATAGTTGGAACCTCCAATACCCTACTCTTAGTGATGCATAAACAACCAGACAAGATGAATGCATAGGTAGAGAATGTGAACAGCACAATCAGCCAATTAGGTCAAACAGCCAAACACTCCTGCAGACACCTGTTCTTCTCAAGGGCATGTGGGGCCTTCTCCAGGACAGACCACAGAATAGGCCACAATTAAGTCTCAGTAGATTTCACAAGGTAAATCTCATACTAAGTATCTTCTCTAACCATAGTGGCATAAAGTTAGAAATCAGTAACAGAAGGAAAAGTGGAAAATTCACAAATTTGTAAAAATTTAAAAGAACCATTGTGGCAATAAAGAAAGCACAGGGGAAATCAGAAAACATGTAGAGATAAAGGAAAGTGAAACACTAACTCATGAGAAACAGGAAAGCAGTGCTAAGGGGAGATTTATAGCTTTAAACACATTATAAAAATCTCAATAACCTCATACAATTAAGGGAACTAGAAAAAGAACAAACTAAATGCAAATCTGGCAGAAGGAGGCTAATAAAGATTAGAGCAAAGACAAAGAATAGAAAAAAACATCAACAAAACCCAAAGCTGGTTCTTTGGAAAAATTAACAAACTTGACAAACCATTAGATAGACTAAGAAAAAAAGAGAAGATAAATTATTAAAACCAGAAATGAACATAGGGGCATAAAAGGCATTATAGAGTACTATAAATAATTGTTCCCTAACAAATGGGATAACTAGATAAAGTGGACAAATTCCTAGAACTACAAACCCTCCCAAGACTGAGTCACAAAGAAATAGAGAATCTGAATAAACTCATAATTAGTAAGGTGATTGGATCAAAAAATTCTCTACAGAAAAGCTTCTGGGTCCAATTGATGGCTTCACTGGTGAATCCTAGCAGACATTTAGAAAAGAAGAAACACCAATCCTCCTCAAAATCAGTCAAAAGATTCAGGAGACAGAACACTGCCTAACTCTTCCTATGAGGCCACAGCTGCTTTCAGACCCACCCCCAAAAATCTCCGGTGCATCTTCTAGATGGTCATCAAAGGAAATTGAAAAGTATCCAGCAGAGGGGTTCTTTGCCCAGTGACTTGATCTGGTTCCTATAAGATCTTAGTACTTCACTTCATTCAGTCCCAGCCCTTGATTTCATAGGGGAGTAGGGGAGTTGAAGGTTGACTCGAACACCATAGGCTAGTGGTTTAATCAGTCAGCTCATGTGCTGAAACCCCAGGAGGACAGAGTTTGGAGAGATTCCGGGTTGGTGAAGTTTGAAAATTTGGAGAGTGGCACCCATGGAGAGCACAGAAGCTCTGTACCATCTCCCCACATCCTGACCCCAGCGCCTCTTCCATCCACAGCTCCTGAGTTATAACCTTTTATAGTAACTGCTGTTACAGGTGAGCACACTGGTTCCCTGAGCTCTGTGAGCTGCTCTAGCAAACTAATCCACCCAGGGAGAGTCGTGGGAGCCTGGTTTATAGCCTGTTGGTCAGAAGTACAGGTAACAACTTAGGCTTGCAGGTGGCATTGCAAGTGGAGGCTGGGTAATGGGGTGGAGCCCTTAACTATTTACAGGTAGACAGTGCCGGGGCTGAGCTGAATTGTGGGATAGCCAGCAGGTGTGTAAAAGCTGCTGGGCATAGAGAACATCCCCCGTACCATGTGCGCACGCACACACACACACACACACACACACCAGAATTGGGTACTTGAACCATTACCTTGTGAGCTCACAGTGTGAAACAGACCCTGTTGTGTGCTTAGGACGCAAGCACTCTTCAATATGTCTGCTGCTCCATTAAAAGAAAATGATGGCAGGGAAGGTGAAAGTGAGATTGATGCTCTGAGACAAGCCATGAGCTGATAACTGCTGAAGTTGTGTATGTGGGAAGGGGGGGGTCATTATACTGCTTTGCCTTCTTTTGTATATGTTCAACGTTTTCCATAAGAAAAAGTGAAAAAGCAAAATGAAAAAAAAAAAAACAACCCACAAGAGTAAGTGAAAGTGGTGCCTGCATCATTGGGCTCCTGCTGAGTCAGGTGGTGAGTGGGTCATGGGATAAACCATGGCTACTCTGAGGTGGGCTCACAGGGCTGGATGCACTGTCCACCCCCTTAGCCAGGACACAGATATGGGTTCAAATCATACCCATTTTCATGATCATGCACCCTCTCTTGGGTGAGAGACCTCCCCACAGAGAATATAATCAAAGCCATGAACCTCACTCATGGTCAACATGCACATGCTCAGCTGCATCTCTAGAGATGGAGCTCATGGATCCATCTAGATCCATCCATCTAGAGATGGATGCACATGGAGCCCGTGTGCACTGGCCACGCAGGAAGCATGGGGTGGGGTGGGTGGGGACTTTGGGACAGCTCACTCTGACTTTACAGCCTTTGGGTGCCCAGCCTGCTGTCTTTCATCCCTCTGGGGTTGTGCTGGCTTGGGGAAACAGCTGGCCAATGTTCTCTTCAAGGTCAAGAAGATAAATAACACAGGAGATATGCTATGTTTCCTGATGTGCTCTGTCGAGAGAAATGAGGTCCGGTATAGCCAGGGTAGGGGTGGGAGAAAAGGGAGAGATTGGTCAGAGGGTAAAAGTTGCAGTCTGTAGGCTGAGTGAGTCTAGAGAGGCAGTGCACAGCAGGATGACTATAGTTACTGACTCTGCATTGTGCGGGGGAAACTCGCCAGGAGAGTAGACCTGAGGTGCTCAGACCACACCAAAAAGTGGCAGTTACCTAAGCAGTTAGTTAGTGCACCTGTACTGATCATTCCACTATGTACAGAGACAGCAAAACGTACTGTACAACAGTACACCTGAAATTCTTGGACCCAGGGTGGTCAGTGGCAGCAATGAGGCCAGGCTGACCTCTATTCCTGGGCATACTCCAACATCAGCTCCAGCCTTCCCCAGACCCTCTTCCTGGCAACACCAGCATGGCCTCTGCCTCAGCCCCTGAGTGGCATGTTGACCAACATCCAATGGCCATTGAAGGTTTATGCACTCAATGAGGACCAGTGGTGGGACAACCAGGACATGTGAAGTCAAGTGAGTCTTAGGAAGTATAACCACAAACAAAGGTAGTGGAGGTGATGGAATTCCAGCTGAGCTATTTCAAATCCTAAAAGATGATGCTGTTAAAGTGCTGCAGTCAGTATGTCAGCAAATTTAGAAAACTCAGCAGTGGCCCTAGGATTTGTAAACCAGTCCGTTTTCATTCCAATCCCAAAGAAAGGCAATGCCAAAGAAAATTCAAACTACTGCACAAATGGACTCATTTCACATGCTAGCAAGGTAATACTCAAACTCCTTCAAACTAGATTTCAACAACACATGAACCAAGTACTTCTAGATGTACATGCTGGATTTAGAAAAGGCAGGGGAAGCAGAGATCAAATTGCCAACATTCTGGATCATAAAAAAAGCAAGGGAATTAAAAAAAAAATCTGCTTCATTGACTATGCTAAAAGCTTTGGTTGTATGGATCACAATAAACTATGGAAAATTCTTAGATGGGAATAACAGACCGCTTTACCTACCTCCTGAGAAACCTGTATGCAGGTCAAGAAACAACAGTTATAACCAGACATGGAACAATGGACTGGTTCCAAATTGGGGAAGGAATATGTCAAATATTGTCACCCTGCTTATTTAACTTATTTGCAGAGTACATCATACAAAATGCCAGTTAGAGTAAACTCAGGGAGTGAAAAACAGGGAAGCCTGGTGTGCTACAGTCTATGGGGTTGCAAAGAGAAAGACATGACTCAGCAATTTTCAAAGCAGTCCGTCCTAAACCTGGAATGAAGATTTCTGGGAGAACTATCAAAAACCTCAGATATGCAGATGATATCACCCTTAAGGCAGAAAGCAAAGAGGAACTAAAGAGCCTCTTGATGAAGGTGAGAGAGTGAAAAAGTTGGTTTAAAATTCAACATTCAAAAAAGTAAGGTCATGGCATCTGCTCCCATGACTTCATGGCAAATAGATGGGGAAACAGTGGAAGCAGTAACAGATTTCATTTTCTGGGCTCCAAATTCACTGAGGATGGTGACTGCAGACATGAAATTAAAAGACGCTTCCTCCTTGGAAGGAAAGCTATGACAAGCCTAGACAGCATATTAAAAACCAGAGACATAAATTTGCCAACAAAGGTCTGGTCTAGTAAAGGCTATGGCTCTTTCCAGTAGTCATGTATGGATGTGAGTTGGACCATAAAGAAGACTGAGCACTGAAGAATTGATGCTTTTGAACCGTAGTGCTGGTGGAGACTCTCAAGAGTCCCTTGGACAACAGGGAGATCAAAGTAGTCAATCCTAAAGGAACTCAACCCTGAATATTCATTGGAAGGACTGATGCCGAAGTTGAAGCTCCAATACTTTGGCCACCTGATGCAAGGAGTAAACACATTGAAAAAACCCCCGATGGTGGGAAACACATAAGGCAAGAGGAAAAGAGGGCAACAGAGGATAAGATGGTTGGATGGCATCATTGACTCAATGGACATGAGTTTGGGTAAACTCAGGGAGATAGTGAAGGACAGGGAAGCCTGGTGTGCTACAGTCTATAGGGTCACAAAGGATAGGACATGACTTAGAGACTGAACAACAACTCCTGAAATTCACACAATTTTCAAAAAACAAAGGAGATGAGATCTGTGACATGAGTGTCCAGCAGGCTCACCTGAATGCTGTGACTTCAACGATGGGAGAAATGACTGTCCTGCTAGGGTCAGGCCCAACTTGTCATGGGACAGGTGGCTCTTGCTTCCTCACTCTTGGAAACCAGCCTCCAGCCTGTGAAGAAGCCCAACAGACATGGAGGAGGACCGGGCCCCACCACCAGCCCAGCTGAGCCCTGGACAGCAGCCACCATGAGTGAGGCCTCAACTGAGGTCCCCTGCAGCAGAGAGGGGCCATCCCCCAGCCCTGCCCAAAGCATGTAGTCCTGCCTGAATACCTGATGCTTGTTTAAAACCACTGTGTTTATGGGTGGTTGATTTCACAAAAGCAGGTACAGGAACGCAGCCTCCCCCTTGCCCCACATCTGCTCCAGGCCTTACAGCTCCCCTCACCCCGTTACAAGACGGAATATTCATGACCCCCAGATTCACTGGGGTCCCAGCCCCCACTGTGGTGGTGTTTGGGGATGGGAGACCTGTAAGGAGATGCAAAAGTTGAACCATGTCCTAAGGGTGGGACTTAACCCAGTAGGGCTGGAGTCCTTACATAAGAGGAGGGGAGCCTTGGAGTCTCCCCTCCACCATGTGAGGACACAGTGAGGGGGTGGCCACTGCCAGGCAGGAGGAGAATGCACACTAGACCATGACCCTGCTGGACTGTGACGTGGGACTTCTGGTCTCCAGAGCTGTGGGAAGACACCCTTCTGTTGTTCAAGCCGCCCAGGCTGTGGTCTGTGTGGCAGCAGCTGCAGCACATAAACCACACAGCCCTCCAGCCTTGAAGACTGCACACACTCTCCCTCCTGCCCAGATATTTCCTGCAGCTCACACTCAACATCCAAGGTCCTGTCTCAGGGAGGGATTGGGAGGTGGGAGCATCAGACAGGCCTCCCTCCATATTCACCCCTCTCAATGCAGCCTGCCCACCCCTCCTTCAGCACGGGCCAGTCCACAGCTGCAGCTTTGACTTCTTTGAGTAAAGGTTTGATAAATGCTCCCCTCCTCCCAGGTCTACATGGGACCTGGCACACAGACGTGTCCCATTGTTAGAAAAGACACTAAACTTGACCTTGGAGGTAAAGCACTGTTTGACCCAGACAATCTACTCCTGGTGTAAACACCAGTGAAACATGGGACAGGGCTTGGCTGGGTGTCCCAGAACCCTGAGCTAGAATAGGCCTTTGTGTCTCATCAGGAGAGTAGATGCATGTGGCCCGTCCTACTGAGCAGCCTCAGGAACACTTGACTGGCCATTTGGAGCAGCAAGGAGCAGGCAGCTAGTCCCCAAAGTGGGGAGGTGTCATAGTCCATCTGAATGAAGTAACACAGAAAAACCCAATGCCTTGGCTGAGAGGTGCCCGCATGGGAATCAGACTATGAGACTGAGCAGGGACAAGATTATCACAAGTATCAGGGTGCCATCACCCCGGGGAGAGGACTGTTTTCAGGAGGGGTGCACTGGAAATGCCCAATTACTGACTTGGTATGAATACTCTTGGCTATACCGTTGTGGAGCTTTGAACTGTATACAACATGTATGCACACACATGTGGAGATAAGTTTTTTCTGTATCCTGTGTGTACATAACCAGTTTTAATGGAAAAATGAAGAATTGTTCAACAAAGTGGTGAAGTGTTATTTTCAAAAGGAGGACAGAGCCCAAAATTTGTTCCTCAAACTCTCAGGCCCCTCATCACTCACGGATGAACCTGGGCTCCCCTGATAGCACCTGCCTACCTTGATCCTACCAGTAGCAAAAGCGTGACCAGCAGGTAGATCCGAGCTACCTGAGTGTAGAAAACTAAGATCATGGCACCCAGTCCCATCACTTCATGGCAAATAGATGGGGAAACAGTGGAAACAGTGACTGACTTTATTTTTTGGGGTTCCAAAATCACCAGAGATGGGAATTGCAGCTGAAAGGTTGTTGCTGAAGGATAAGACGCGGGATTCTTGGCCTCCAGAGGAGATGAATTCAATCCGGGGCCAGAGACGAGGCTGGATCGCTCAGAGCTTTTATGTAATAAAGTTCTATTAAAGTATAAAGGAGATAGAGAAAGCTTCTGACATAGGCATCAGAAGGGGGCAAAAGAGTACCCCCCTCCTAGTCTTTAGCTGTATGTTATATAGTCACTCACAGTCTGTTAATGAAAAGAAAGGAATGTCATAAAATTTAGAAGGGCACAAGATAATTCATCCCTGGCCATAACAATTGACTAGAATCTTGTAGAAGGGCAGAATACCAACAAAGAGTTTCATTTACATAGATTAGGGGAACAATACCTGAGTAAGTCAGTTAGGCCGTTTGGCGGAACCAACTTGAAGATAGAGTCTGGGGTACATTAACATAGCTTAAGACAACTTTTCCATAAGAAAAAGAAATGTATTGGTTAACTCAAGGTTTGAGAGTAGTTAGCTTTAGGTGAGACCAGGTGTCATCGCAACACAGCATTTTAAGAGAAACCTCCTTTCAAATTTGTATAGAGAAGGAAAAACATATCGCTGTTTTTTTTCCTCCTGCCGCTTAAGAGAGATAAAAATGTCTGGCACTTGCAGCCTCTTCCCTCCATTTGGAGACCCCTGGCCTTCCTGCCTGTTACCCTCTCACAGCCATGAAATTAAAAAACACTTACTCCTTGGAAGGAAAGTTATGATCAATCTAGACAGCATATTAAAAGGCAGAGACATTACTTTGTCAACAAAGGTCCATCTAGTCAAGGTTATGGTTTTTCCAGTAGTCATGTATGGATGTGAGAGTTGGACTATAAAGAAAGCTGAGCGCAGAAGAATTGATGCTTTTGAACTGTGGTGTTGGAGAAAACTCTTGAGAGTCCCTTGGACTGCAAGGAGATCCAACCAGTCCATCCTAAAGGAAACCAGTCCTGGGTGTTCATTGGAAGGACTGATGTTGAAGCTGAAACTCCAATACTTTGGCCACCTGATGCGAAGAACTGACTCATTTGAAAAGACCCTGATGTTGGGAAAGATTGAGGGCAGGAGGAGAAGGGGACAACAGAGGATGAGATGGTTAGATGGCATCACTGACTCAATGGACATGAGTTTGGATAAACTCCAGGAGGTGGTGATGGACAGGGAGGCCTGGCATGCTGTAATTCATGGGGTCGCAAAGAGTCAGACACGACTGAGCGACTGAACTGAACTGAGTGTAAGCCCCATTTGCAGAAGGACCCTGGACTCCCTGCCCAGCAATTCCAGGTGGGCAGCAGTGCCCACCAGCAAGGCCTCAGCCACTGCTCCTTACCTTGCGTGAGGGGTATCTCCTCATGGCTGCCTCTCCTGACCTGGAACGTGAGTAGCTTCTCTCGGTACTCCTGCGCCTGTGCAACCGCTGCTCCCTGGACGTGGGGTTGCTCCTCCCAGACGCAGCCCTGACTTCGGGCGTGGGATAGCTCCTCTCGGTTGCCGCCCCTGACCTCAGGCGTGTGGTAACTCCTATCGGCCGCCGTCCCTGACCTCGGACGTGCTTCTGGGCGGTCTGTTGCAGCCAGCACGCTTCTGCTCAGTGCGCCCAGCCCGCGTGCTTCTATGCGGATGGAGCCAAAGCAAAAACAATACCCAGCTGTGAATGTGACTGGTGATAGAAGCAAGGTCTGATGCTGTAAGAGCAATATTACATAGGAATCTGGAATGTTAGGTCCATGAATCAAGACAAATTGGAAGTGGTCAAACAGGAGATGGCAAGAGTGAATGTCGACATTCTAGGAATTAGTGAACTAAAATGGACAGGAATGGGTGAATTTAACTCAGATGACCATTATATCTACTACTGTGGGCAGGAATCCCTTAGAAGGAATGGAGTATCCATCATGGTCAACAAAAGAGTCTGAAATGCAGTATTTGGATGCAATCTTAAAAACGACAGACTGATTTCTGTTCGTTTCCAAGGCAAACCATTCAATACCATGCTAATCCAAGTCTTTGCCCCAACCAGTAATGCTGAAGAAGCTGAAGTTGAATGGTTCTACCTTTTAGAACTAATACCCAATAAAGTTGTCCTTTTCATTATAGGGGGCTGGAATGCAAAAGTAGGAATTCAAGAAACACCTGGAGTAACAGGCAAATTTGGCCTTGGAGTGTGGAATGAAGCAGGGCAAAGGCTAATAGAGTTTTGCCAAGAGAACACATGGTCATAGCAAATACCCTCTTCCAACAACACAAGAGAAGACTCTACACATGGACATCTCCAGATGGTCAACACCAAAATCCGATTGATTATATTCTTTACAGCTGAAGATGGAGAAGCTCTATACAGTCAGCTCTATACAGTCAGCAAAAACAAGACCAGGAGCTGACCACTCCCGGTCTTATTTTTGCTGACTGTGGCTCAGATCATGAACTCCTTATTGCCAAATTCAGACTTAAATTGAAGAAAGTAGGGAAAACCACTAGACCATTCAGGTATGACCTAAATCAAATCCCTTATGACTATACAGTGGAAGTCAGAAGTAGATTTAAGGGACTAGATCTGATAGACAGAGTGCCTGAAGAACTATGGACGGAGGTTCATGACATTGTACGGGAGACAGGGATTAAGACCATCCCCATGGAAAAGTAATACAAAAAAGCAAAATGGTTGTATGAGGAAGCCTTACAAATAGCTATGAAAAGAAAAGAAGTGAAAAGCAAAGTAGAAAAGGAAAGATATTCCCATTTGAGTGCAGAGTTCCAAAGAATAGCAAGGAGAGATGAGAAAGCTTTGAAAGCTTTCCTCAGCAATTAGTGGAAAGAAATAGAGGAAAACAGCAGAATGGGAAAGACTAGAGATCTCTTCAAGAAAATTAGAGGTACCAAGGGGACATTCCATGCAAAGATGTGTTCGATAAAAGAAAGAAATGCTTTGAACCTAACAGAAGCAGAAGATATTAAGAAGAGGTGGCAAGAATACACAAAAGAACTGTACAAAAAAGATCTTCATGACCCAGATAACCACGATGGTGTGATCACTCACCTAGAGCCAGATATCCTGGAATGTGGAGTCAAGTGGGCCTTAGAAAGCATCACTACAAACAAAGCTAGTGGATGTGATGGAATTCCAGTTGAGCTATTTCAAATCCTGAAAGATGATGCTGTGAAGGTGCTGCACTCAATATGCCAGCAAATTTGGAAAGCTCAGCAGTGGCCACAGGACTGGAAAAGGTCAGTTTTCATTCCAATCCCCAAGAAAGGCAATCCCAAAAAATGCTCAAACTACCACACAATTGCACTCATCTCATACGCTAGTAAAGTAATGCTCAAAATTCTCCAAGCCAGGCTTCAGCAATACGTGAGCTGTGAACTTCCAGATGTTCAAGCTGGTTTTAGAAAAGGCAGAGGAACCAGAGATCAAATTGCCAATATCTGCTGCATCATCGAAAAAGCTAGAGAGTTCCAGAAAAACATCTATTTCTGCTTTATTGACTATGCCAAACCCTTTGACTGTGTGGATCACAATCAACTGTCGAAAATTCTTAAATAGATGGAAATACCAGACCATCTGACTTCCCCCTTGAGAAACCTATGTGCAGGTCAGGAAGCAACAGTTAGAACTGGACATGAAACAACAGATTGGTTCCAAATAGGAAAAGGAGTATGTCAAGGCTGTATATTGTCACCCTGCTTATTTAACTTCTATGCAGAGTACATCATGAGAAACGCTGGGCTGGAAGAAGCACAAGCTGGAATCAAGATTGCCAGGAGAAATATCAATAACCTCAGATATGCAGATGACACCACCCTTATGGCAGAAAGTGAAGAGGAACTAAAAAACCTCTTGATGAAAGTGAAAGAGGAGAGTGAAAAAGTTGGCTTAAAGTTCAGCATTCAGAAAACTAAGATCATTGCTCTGGTCCCATCACTTTAAGGGAAATAGATGGGGAGACAGTGGAAACAGTGTCAGACTTTATTTTGGGGGGCTCCAAAAAAACTGGAGATGGTGATTGAAACCATGAAATTTAAAGATGCTTACTCCTTGGAAGGAAAGTTATGACCAACCTAGATAGCATATTAAAAAGCAGAGACATTACTTTGCCAACAAAGGTCCGTCTAGTCAAGGCTATGGTTTTTCCAGTAGTCATATATGGTTGTGAGAGTTGGGCAGTGAAGAAAGCTGAGTGCCGAAGAATTGATGCTTTTGAACTGTGGTGTTGGAGAAGACTCTTCAGAGTCCCTTGGACTGCAAGGACATCCAACCAGGCCATCCTAAAGGAGATCAGTCCTGGGTGTTCATTGGAAGGACTGATGCTGAAGCTGAAACTCCAGTACTCTGGCCACCTCATGCAAATAGTTGACTCATTGGAAAAGACCCTGATGCTAGGAGGGATTGGGGGCAGGAGAAAGGGACGACAGAGAATGAGATGGCTGGATGGCATCACCAACTCAATGGACATGAGTTTGGGTAAACTCCGGGAGTTGGTGATGGACAAGGAGGCCTGGTGTGCTGCAATTCATGGGGTCGCAAAGAGTCAGACACGACTGAGCGACTGAACTGAACTGAAGACAATGCCAGTCCCGCTCACAGAACAAAGGACTGAGCAGAGCTAGCCGGTTTCGGACCGGCCCATCCCCTGCCAGAGACAGGCAGGTGAGGGCAGCCAGAGCCAGAAGGGGGCAATCACGTTCCCAGAGAGGCATCCTATACCAAATTGCAAGCAGCAAGACCTCTTGAGATTCTGGACAGTCAACATCCGCCGGGAGGGTCGCAGCCAGAGATCAGCTCCCCAGAAGAGACACACAGCAATAAGACCCAGCCTTCAACTGGGGGCAACTGCGCTCATCAAGAACCTGGTCACCTGAGCTGCTCAGACCTGGGAAGGGCACAAAACGCAGGCCTAACCGAGTCTGCGCTTCTAAGGAGTACCCGAGAACCTGAACCTGAGCGGTTTAGACCTGGAAAGTGCACTCAACCCAGGGCCCGCCTTAGACAGTTCCCAGCAGAGCTACCTGGAGCCTGAGCAGTGTAGACGGAGAAAGCACACGCGCCGTGAGTGGGGCAAACCCAGTGTGGCCCAGACACTGCAAGCGCTCCCCACACACGCCAGGGATGTTTGTCTGCAGCGCTTCTCCCTCCCCACAGCACGACTGAACAAACGAGCCTAAATAAGTGACCACCACCGCCCCCCTTGTGTCAGGGCAGAAATTAGACACTGAAGAGACCAGCAAACAGAAGAAGCTAAAATAAACAGAGGGAACCGCTTTGGAAGTGACAGGTGCAATAGGTTAAAACCCTGCAGTTAGCACCAACTACATAGGAAGGGGTCCATAGATCTTGAGAAGTATAGCTGGAACAAGGAACTACCTGAAAGTGAACTGACCCCACACTGTCCCCAACAGCTCCAGAGAAAGTCCTAGATATATTTTTACTATTATCATTTTTTAAACTTTTTAAATTAAAAAAAAAATTTAAGTCCTCTATTACTCCATTAATTTTCATTTTTATAACCTACTACTACTTTGCAAAATAAAAAAGACCCTATTTTTAAAGCAAACTTCATATATATATTTATTATAATTTTTGTGTCTTGGTTTTTTTATTTAATATTGTATTTTTGAGAATCTTACCTCTACTCTAGATTTTTAATCTTTGCTTTTTTGGTATTTGTTTTGCACCTTTAAGAACTCAATCTTCATACCCATTTTTACTTGGGATTGCTGGCTTGATTGCTCTCTCCCCCTTTTGACTCTCCTTTTTCTCCACCAGGTCGCCTCTAACTCCCCTCTCCCCCTTCTCTTCTCTACCCAACTCTGTTTGTGTCTTCTGGGCTGTGGAAAACACTTAGGGAACTGATTACTGGCTAGATCTGTCTCTCTCCTTTTGATTCCCCCTTTTATCCTCCTGGCCACCTCAGTCTCCTCCCTCCCTCTTCTCTTTGTTGTGTAACTCTGTGAAAGCAGGAGTAGCACTATTCATATCAGATAAAATGACTTTAAAACAAAGGCTGTGAAAAGAGACAAAAAGGACACTACACAATGATCAAAGGATCAATCCAAGAAGATATAATAATTATAAATATATATGCACCCATCATAGGAGCACCACAATATGTAAGACAAATGCTAGCAAGTATGAAAGGGGAAATTACCAATAACACAATAATAGTGGGAGACTTTAATACCCCACTCACATCTGTGGATAGATAAACTAAATAGAAAATTAACAAGGAAACACAAACTTTAAATGATACAATAGGCCAGTAGACCTAATTGATATCTATAGGACATTTCACCCAAAACAATGAATTTCACCTTTTTCTCAAGTGCACATGGAACCTTATCCAGGATAGACCACATCCTGGGCCAGAAATCTAGCCTTGGTGAATTCAAGAAAATTGAAATCATTCCAAGCATCTTTTCTGACCACAATGCAGTAAGATTAGATGTCAATTACAGGAGAAAAACTATTAAAAAATTCCAACATATGGAGGCTGAACAACACGCTGCTGAATAACAGCAAATAACAGAAGAAATTAAAAAAAGAAGCCAAATATGCATAGAAATGAATGAAAATGAAAACACAACAACCCCAAGCCTATGGGACACTGTAAAAGCAGTGCTAAGGGGAAGGTTCATAGCAATACAGGCTTACCTCAAAAAACAAGAAAAAAGTAAAAATAAATAAATAAATAAAAAATAACCTAACTCTACACCTAAAGTAACTAGAAAAGGAAGAAATGAAGAACCCCAGGGTTAGTAGAAGGAAAGAAATCTTAAAAATTAGAACAGAAATAAATGCAAAAGAAACAAAAGAGACCATAGCAAAAACCAACAAAGCCAAAAGCTGGTTCTTTGAGAAGACGAATAAAATAGACAAGTCATTAGCCAGACTCATCAAGAAACAAAGGGAGAAAAATTAAATCAACAAAATTAGAAATGAAAATGGAGAGATCACAACAGACAACACAGAATACAAAGGATCATAAGAGACGACTATCAGCAACTATATGCCAATAAAATGGAAAACTTGGAAGAAATGGACAAATTCTTAGAAAAGTACAACTTTCCAAAACTGAACCAGGAAGAAATAGAAAATCTTAACAGACCCATCACAAGCATGGAAATTGAAACTGTAATGAGAAACCTCCCAGCAAACAAAAACCCAGAACCAAACGGCTTCACAGCTGAATTCTACCAAAAATTAAGAGAAGAGCTAACATCTATCCTACTCAAACTCTTTCAGAAAATTGCAGAGGAAGGTAAACTTCCAAACTCATTCTATGAGGCCACCATCATCCTAATACCAAAACTAGACAAAGATGCCACGAAAAAAAGAAAACTACAGGCCAATATCACTTATGAACATGGATGCAGAAATATTTAACCAAATTCTAGCAAACAGAATCCAACAACATATTTAAAAGATCATACATCATGACCAAGTGGGCTTTATCCCAGGGATGAAAGGAGTCTTCAATATTCACAAATCAATCAACGTAATACACCACAGTAACAAATTGAAAGAAAAAAACCAAATGATTATGTCATTAGATGCAGAGCAAGCCTTTGACAAAATTCAACATCCTTTTATGATTAAAAAAAAAAAACCCTCCAGAAAGCAGGAATAAAAGAAATATACCTCAACATAATAAAAGCTATATATGACAAACCCACAGCAAACATTATCCTCAATGGTATAAAATTGAAAGCATTTCCCCTAAAGTCAGGAACAAGACAAGGGTGCCCACACTCACCACTACTATTCAATATAGTTTTGGAAATTTTGGCCACAGCAATCAGAGCAGAAAAAGAAATAAAAGGAATCCAGATTGGAAAAGAATAAGTAAAACTCTCAATGTTTTCAGATGACATGATCCTCTACATAGAAAACCTTAAAGACTCCACCAGAAAATTACTAGAGCTAATCAACGAGTATAGTAAAGTTGCAGGATATAAAGTTAACACACAGAAATCCCTTGCATTGCTATACACTAACAATGAGAAAACAGAAAGAGAAATTAAGGAAACAATACCATTCACCATTACAACGAAAAGAATAAAATACTTAGGAATATATCTACTTAAAGAAACAAAAGACCTATATATGGAAAACTATAAAACACTGGTGAAAGAAATCAAAGAGGACACAAAAAGATGGAGAAATATACCGTGTTCATGGATCAGAAGAAACAGTATAGTGAAAATGAGTATACTACCCAAAGCAATCTATAGATTCAATGCAATCTCTATCAAGTTACCAACGGTATTTTTCATCGAACTAGAACAAATAATTTCACAATTTGTATGGAAATACAAAAAACCTTGAATAGCCAAAGCAATCTTGAGAAAGAAGAATGGAACTGGAGGAATCAACCTGCCTGACTTCAGGCTCTACTACCAAGCCACAGTCATCAAGACAGTATGGTACTGGCACAAAGACAGAAATATAGATCAATGGAACAAAATAGAAAGCCCAGAGATAAATTCATGCACCTAGGGACACCTTATCTTCGACAAAGGAGGCAAGGATAAACAATGGAAAAAAGACAATCTCTTTAACAAGTGGTGCTGGGAAAACTAGTCAACCACTTGTAAAAGAATGAAACTAGAACACTTTCTAACACCATACACAAAAATAAACTCAAAATGGATTAAAGATCTAAACGTAAGACCAGAAAAGTATAAAACTCCTAGAAGAAAACATAGGCAAAACACTCTCCGACATAAATAATAGCAGGATCCTCTATGACCCACCTCTCAGAATATTGGAAATAAAAGCAAAAATAAACAAATGGGACCTAATTAAACCTTAAATCTTTTGCACAACAAAGGAAACTATAAGCAAGGTGGAAAGCCAGCCTTCAGAATGGGAGAAAATAATAGCAAACAAAGCAATGGACAAACAATTAATCTCAAAAATATACAAGCAACTCCTGCAGCTCATTTCCAGAAAAATAAACAACCCAATCAAAAAATGGGCCAAAGAACTTAACAGACATTTCTCCAAAGAAGACATACAGATGGCTAACAAACACATGAAAAGATGCTCAACATCACTCATTATCAGAGAAATGCAAATCAAAACCAGAATGAGGTTCCATTACACACCAGTCAGGATGACTGCTATCCAAAAGTCTACAAGCAATAAATTCTGGAGAGGGTGTGGAGAAAAGGGAACCCTCTTACATTGTTGGTGGGAATGCAAACTAGCAAAACACTATGGAGAACATTGTGGAGATTCCTTAAAAAAACTGGAAATAGAACTGCCATATGACCTAGCAATCCCACTTCTGGGCATACACACCAAGGAAACCAGAATTGAAAGAGACATGTGCACCCCAATGTTCATTGCAGCACTGTTTACAATAGCTAGGACATGGAAGCAACTGAGATGTCCATCGGCAGATGAATGGATAAGAAAGTTGTGGTACATATACACAATGGAATATTACTCAGCCATTAAAAGGAATACATCTGAATCAGTTCTAACGAGGTGAATGAAACCAGAGCCTATTATACAGAGTGAAGTAAGTCAGAAAGAAAAACACCAATACAGTATACTAATGCATATATATGGAATTTAGAAAGATAATAACAATAACCCTATATGTGAGACAGCAAAAGAGACACAGTTGTATAGAACAGTCTTTTGGACTTTGTGGGAGTGGGCAAGGGTGGGATGATTTGTGAGAATGGCATTGAACCCATGTACATTATCATATGTGAAATGAATCACCAGTCCAGGTTCGATGCATGAGACAGGGTGCTCAGGGCTGGTGCACTGGGATGACCCAGAGGGATGGGATGGGGAGGGAGGTGGGATGGGGGGGCTTCAGGATGGGGAAAACATTTATACCCATGGCGAATTCATGTCAATGTATGGCAAAACCAATACTATATTGTAAAGTAAGTAGCCTCCAATTAAAATAAATTTATATTTTGAAAAAAAATAAACTTAAAATCTTTTGCACAGCAAAGGAAACTATAAGCAAGGTGAAAAGACAACCTTCAAAATGGGAGAGAATAATAGCAACTGAAACAACTGACAAAGGATTAATTTCCAAAATATATAAGCAACTCATACAACTCAATACCAGAAAAGCAAACAACCCAATCAAAAAGTGGGGAAAAGACCTAAACAAACATTTCTCCAAAGAAGACATACAAATGGCTATTAAACACATGAAAAGATGCTCAGCAAGCCTCATTATTGAAGAAATGCAAATCAAAACTACAGTGAGATATCACCTCACACTGGTCAGAGTGGCCATCATCAAAAAGTCTACAGACAATAAATGCTGGAGAAGGTGTGGATAAAAGGGTATGCTCTTGCACTGTTGGTGGGACTGTAAATTGATACAGCCACTATGGGAAACAGTATGAAGATTCCTTTAAAAACTAGGAATAAAACCACCCTATGTCCCAGCAATCCCACTCCTGGGCATATACCCTGAGAGAAACCAAAATTGAAAGAGACACGTGTATCCCATTGTTGTTTGCAGCACTATTTACAATAGCTAGAACATGGAAACAGTGTCAGACTTCATTTTTGGGGGGACTCTAACATCACTGCAGATGGTGATTGCAGCCATAAAGTTAAAAGATGCTTACTCCTTGGAAGGAAAGTTATGAACAACCTAGATAGCATATTAAAAAGCAGAGACATTACTTTGCCAACAAAGGTCCGTCTAGTCAAGGCTATGATTTTTCCGGTGGTCATGTATGGATGTGAGAGTTGGACTGTGAAGAAGGCTGAGTGCCGAAGAATTGATGCTTTTGAACTGTGGTGTTGGAAAAGACTCTTGAGAGTCCCTTGGACTGCAAGAACATCCAACCAGTCCATCCTAGAGGAGATCAGTCCTGGGTGTTCATTGGACGGACTGATGCTGAAGCTAAAACTCCAGTACTCTGGCCACCTCATGCAAAGAGTTGACTCATTGGAAAAGACCCTGATGTTGGGAAAAATTGAGGGCAGGGGGAGAAGGGGACGACAGAGAATGAGATGGCTGGATGGCATCACCGACTCAATGGGCATGAGTTTGGGTAAATTCCAGGAGTTGATGATGGACAAGGAGGCCTGGCGTGCTGCAATTCATGGGATCGCAAAGAGTCAGACACGACTGAGCGACTGAATTAAACTGAACTGAACTGAGAACATGGTAGCAACCTAGATGTCCATTACATAGATGAACAGATAAGAAGTTGTGGTACATACACACAATGAAATATTACTCAGCCATAAAAAGGGACACATTTGATTCAGTTCTAATGAGGTGGATGAACCTAGAACCTATTACACGAGTGAAGTAAGTCAGAAAGAGAAAGATAAATATCATATTCTAAAACATATAATGGGCTTCCCTGGTGGCTCAGAGGGTAAAGCATCTGCCTTTAATGCAGGAGACCTGGGTTCGATACCCGGTTCAGGAAGGTCCCCTAAAGAAGAAAATGGCAGCACACTCCAGTGTTCTTGCCTAAGGAATCGCATAGACAGAGGAGCCTGGTAGGCTACAGTCCATGGGGTCACAAAGAGTCAGACAAGACTGAGCAACTTCACACTTCCTTAACACATATATTTGGAATCTAGAAAAATGGAACTAAAGAATTTATTTACAGGGCAGCAATGGAGAAGCAGACATAGTGAATATACCTATGGACATGGGGAGAGGGGAGGAGAGGGCGAGATATATGGAAAGAGTAACATGGAAGCTTACACTAGCATATGTAAAATAGATAGCCAATGGCAATTTGCTGTATGGCTCAGGAAACTCAAGCAGGGGCTCTGTATCAACCTAGAGGGGTGGGATGGGGAGGGAGATGGGAGGGAGATTCAACAGGGACGGGATATATGTATACCTATGGCTGATTCATGTTGGGGTTTGGCAGAAAAAACAGAATTCTGTAAATCAATTATCCTTCTTTACAAAATGAATTGATTTTTGAAAAGATTAAGCATCCAAAACAATAAATAATGCTGCTGTGAACACTGAAGTGCATGTATCTCTTTGAAGTAATGTTTTTGCTTTTTTTGGATACACACCCAAGAATGGAATGGGTACATAGATAATTGTTCCATCATTCTGTTGAATAAATCCTTTTACGATTATATAATCATCTTCTTTGGGCTTCTCAGGTAGCACTAGTGGTAAAGAACCCACCTACCAATGCAGGAGACGCAAGAAACAGGGGTTTGATCCCTGGTTTGGGAAGACCACCTGGAGGAGGGTGTGGCAACCCACTCCAGTATTCTGGCCTGGAAAATTCCATGGACAGAGGAGCCTGGTGAGCTGCAGCTCATAGGGTTACAGAGTCAGATAAGACTGAAGTGACTTGGCATGCACACTTGGCATACACATCTTCTTTCTCTTATGTAGCAGTCTTTGATTCAAACTCGATTTTGTCTCATAGGTATAGCCACCCCTGCTTTCTTTTGGCTAACATTTGTATGGAATATCTTTTTCTATACCTTAACTTTCAAACTTTGAGTGTTCTTAAAGCTATAGTGCGTCTTTTGTACAGAGCCTATATTGGTAGCTTATTGTTATATTCTTTCAGTCACTCAGTGTCTTTTGATTAATGAGTTCAGTTCATTTAAATTTAAAGCAATTATGGATTGATTATCTTAGATATAGTTATTCTTAATACTTTTGTCTTTTAATTTTTCAAGTAGGGTTTAAAGTGATTTGTGCATCAGCATGACAGTATTGCATTTTTCTTTATTTATTTATATTTATGTATGAGTAGAATTTATACTTTGTTATGCTTTTATGTGGTTGTTTAGTGTCGTCCGGTTTCAACATGGCAAACTCCCTTTAGCACTTCTTGTAAGGCAGGTATAGTGGTAACAAACACCCTCTCACTTTTTGTTTTTTTGGGAGAAGAAAGCCTCGCCTTCATTTTTTAAAGGTCAGTTTTGCCAGGCATAGTATTCCTAGTTGGCAGATATTTTTCTTTCAGCATTTTGAAAAGATCACTGTAGTCTCTCCTAGCTTTCAGGATTTCTGCTAAAAATTCTGTGGATGATCTTAATGGAGTTTCATTTTATGTGGAGTCATTTTTTCTTTTCTTTTTTGCTGAATTTTCAAGATTCTCTCTTTAACTTTCGATAATTTAATTTTAATGTGTCTCAGCATAGACCTTTTCTAGGTTTAACCTTTCTGGAGTCTTTAGAGTTTTATAAATTTAGATGTCCTTCTCCTCCCCCAGATTAGGGAAAATATTAGCTGTTATTTCTTTATTTTACTTTTTTTTTTTTTTTTTTTTTTTGCTGTGCTGGGTCTTCATTGCTGCATGTGGGCTTTCTCTAGTTGTGAAGAGTGGGGGCTACTCTCTAGCTGTGGTGTGCAAGCTTCTCATTGTGGTGGCTTCTCTTGTGGAGCACAGGTTCTAGAATGAGCAGGCTTCAGTGGCTTCAGCTTTCAGGTTCTAGAGTGCAGACTAGTAGCTGTGGCACAGGGGCTTAGTTGCCCTGTGGCATGTGGAATCTCCCTGGAGCAGGGGTCAAACCCATGTTCACTGCATTGGCAGGTGTATTCTTAGCCACTGATTCACTGAGGAAGTCTTAGCTGTTATTTCTTTATAAACTTTCTTCTTTCTATTCTCCTCCCAGAGCTCACATTGTATTATATTGTGTTCCTGACTGTGTCCTGTGAGTCCTGTAGGCTTTATGCACTTTTTCATTCCTTTTAACCTTTGCATCTCCAAGTAGAGCATTTCAAACAACCTGTCTTTGGTTCATTTATTCTTTCTTCTGCCTGCTGAAGTCTCCTGTTGAAACTCTCTATTGAATTTTTCAGAGCAATGATTGTATTCTTTGCTCCAGAATTTATGCTTTGGTTCTTTTTTATGGTTTATATCTCTTTGTTGAACTTCTTATTGTGATCAGTATTGCTTTTTCAGATTTACAAGTGTTCTGTCTGCATTCTTTTATAGCTCACTGAGCTTCTTTAAAGTGATTATTTTGAATTCTTTGTCCGACAATTCATAGATCACCATTTCTTTGGAGTAAGTAACTGGAACTTTGTTTTTTTCCTTTGATGATGATATGTTTTCTTAATTCTTTGTGATTATTTTATCCTATGCTGTTGTCTGCACACTTGAAGAAGTAGTCACTCCTTTTAGTCCTTACCTCCTGGCTTGGGAATGGAAAGACCTTCACCTGGATAGAGATCATGGGAATCTATCAAACTTTGTGTATAGATGTGCCCACTGGATTCCTCTCATCCCTCCTTGAGGGGTTAATCTTTGGATCATGTGCCTTCTCCTGAACCCACAGGAGGTACAGTGTAAGGTACTGAGAGCTGCCTAATCCTTTTCCTAGGGCATGCCCTGCTGAGTCATGACATTAGGTGCAAGCACTTCTTTCATCCCTCCCTTCTGAAGACACGGATTAGAATTTTGTGCCTTTTCCCTACCCACAGAGCCACGTTGATTGCCAGGAGTCACATGCCCCTTTTTCACAGGGCAGTGTACTGAGTTGCAAGGACAATGAGCTCAATCCCCCTCTGCCCCACCCTTCTGAAGAGCAGTCTCAGAGTTGTGCACCTTCCCCGAGTCTTGCAGAGTCAAGTTGGTTGCTGAGGTCTTCAGTGGCTGCTGAGGCCCATATGCCATCTGTGGGGGTGTGTCAGGCACCATCTTTGGGGATTTGTGGCTCTGGGGTGTACATGTCGGTGGTTATGAACCTCTTCCCTTTTCTCTGTTCTTTGTTGCTCCCAGACAGTCCAGCAATGGTGGTTTCTTCAGTGTTCTGGGTGCATCAAGATAAGTAGAGATTTTAGACGTTGCCTTAAAAAACTGGGGACTCAGACTCTCATCTGTTCTGTCTTTATCCTGTGGGAGAAGTTGTGACCTGGGGAATCTCTTGGGCTCTGAATTTTGTCAGCCTGGGGGAGGGGTGATGCAAGCACATTGACATTGCTCTTTCTACCCTTTCAGTGAGGCTGGCCTTACATTTTGTGGTTCACAGAGGGCTGGAACCTCTCAGCTGGACTCCAGAGCTCTCACAAAGATATTTTTGTCTGTGGATTGTTGTCAAATCAGTGTTTCTGTGGGGGAATAAGGGCTGGGACCCCCTATTTTGCTATCTTACTGATATCTCTCCTGCTCTCCATGTACTCTTGTAACACTCAGCCCTTAGAAGAAAATCCAACTTCATTCACAGCCCAGGGGGCCTGAGGGGTCTGGCCTCACTCACTGCTCCACCCTCCTTAGCTTTCAGCTTCCTCTGGCTTATCCCACTCCAGCCACACACCTTCCATTACTTCCCTCTACTAGCCAAGCTTCTTAATCCCGGCATCTTATTAATACTTGTTCCTTTTGCCTTGAAGAACTGTACAACAAAGTTCATCACGACCCAGATAATCACAATGGTGTGATCACTCACCTAGAGCTAGACACCCTGGAATGTGAAATCAAGTGGGCTTTAGAAAGCATCACTACGAACAAAGCTGGTGGAGGTGATGGAATTCCAGTTGAGCTATTTCAAATCCTAAAAGATGATGCTGTGAAAGTGCTGCACTCAATATGCCAGCAAATTTGGAAAACTCAGCAGTGGCCACAGGACTGGAAACGGTCCATTTTCATTCCAATCCCTAAGAAAGGCAATCCCAAAGAATGCTCAAACTACCACACAATTGCACTCATTTCACACGCTAGTAAAGTAATGCTCAAAATTCTCCAAGCCAGGCTTCAGCAATAAGTGAACCGTGAATTTCCAGACGTTCAAGATGGTTTTAGAAAAGGCAGAGGAACCAGAGATCAAATTGCCAATATCCATTGGATCATCGAAAAAGCAAGAGTGTTCCAGAAAAACATCTATTTCTGCTTTATTGACTATGCCAAACCCTTTGACTGTGTGGATCACAATCAACTGTCGAAAATTCTGAAATAGATGGAAATATCTGACTTCCCCCTTGAGAAATCTATGTGCAGGTCAGGAAACAGTAGTTAGAACTGGACATGGAACAACAGATTGGTTCCAAATAGGAAAAGGAGTATGTCAAGGCTGTATATTGTCACCCTGCTTATTTAACTTCTATGCAGAGTACATCATGAGAAACGCTGGGCTGGAAGAAGCACAAGCTGGAATCGAGATTGCCAGGAGAAATATCAACAACCTCAGATATGCAGATGACACCACCCTTATGGCAGAAAGTGAAGAGGAACTAAAAAACCTCTTGATGAAAGTGAAAGAGGAGAGTGAAAAAGTTGGTTTAAAGTTCAACATTAAGAAAATTAAGATCATTGCTCTGGTCCCATCACTTCATGGCAAATAGATGTGGTAATAGTGGCTGACTTTATTTTTTGGGGCTCCAAAATCACTGCAAATGGTGACTGCAGCAATGAAATTAAAAGATGCTTACTCCTTGGAAAGAAAGTTATGATCAACCTAAATAGCATATTAAGAAGCAGAGACATTAGTTTGCCAACAAAGGTCCATCTGGTCAAGGCTATGGTTTTTCCAGTAGTCATGTATGGATGTCAGAGTTGGACTGTGAAGAAAGCTGAGTGCCGAAAAATTGATGCTTTTCAATTGTGGTGTTGGAGAAGACTCTTGAGAGTCCCTTGAACTGCAAGGAGATCCAACCAGGCCATCCTAGAGGAGATCAGTCCTGGGTGTTCATTGGAAGGACTGATGCTGAAGCTGAAACTCTAGTATTCTGGCCACCACATGCAAAAAGTTGACTCATTGGAAAAGACCCTGATGCTGGGAGGGATTGGGGGCAGGAGGAGAAGGGGACGACAGAGGATGACATGGTTGGATGGCATCACCGACTCGATGGACATGAGTTTGAGCAAACTCCAGGAGTTGGTGATGGACAGGGAGGCCTGGCATGCTGCGATTCATGGGGTCACAAAGAGTCGGACATGACTGAGCGACTGAACTGAACTGAACTAAACTGAGTCCTGTGTTAATCATATCATTTGCAAATATTTTCCCCCAATCTGTGGGTTGTCTTTTCATTTGATTTATTCTTTCCTTTGCTGTGCAAAATCTGTTGAGTTTAAATAGGTCCCATTTGTGTGTTTTTGTTTTTATTTCCATTATTCTGGGAGATGGATAGAAGAAGATATTGCTGCAATTTATGTCAAAGAGTGTTCTGCCTATGTTTTCCTCTGGAGTTTTGTAGTGTCTCATCTCACAATCATTTCTTTAATCCATTTCAAACTTATTTTTGTGCATGGTATTAAAGAATGATCTAGTTTTCACAGCATCACTTATTGAAGAGGCTATCTTTTCTCCATTGTATGTTCTTGCCTCCTTGGTCAAAGGTAAAGTGCCCATAGGTGCCTAGGTTTACCTATAGGCATTGTATCTTTTTCCATTGATCTGCTTTTCTTTTTTTGTGCCAGTATCATAAGCTTTGATGATTGTAGCTCTGTAGTATTGTCTGAAGTCAGGAAGGTTAGTTCCTCTAACTCCGTTCTTCTTTCTCAAGATTACTTTGTGCTTCCATACAAAATGTGAAATTTGTTGTTCTAGTTCTGGGGAAAATACCATTGGTAGTTTTATAGGGATTGCATTGAATCTATAGATTACTTTGGGTGGTATACTCAGTTTTCATTATGCCTATTCTTCCAGTCCAAGAAAATAGTATATCTCTCCATCTGTTTGTGCCATCTTTGATTTCTTTCATCAGTGTCTTATGGTTTTCTGCATACAAGTCTTTTGTCTCTTTTGGTAGATTTATTCCTATGTATTTTATCCTTTTTGTTGCAGTGGTGAATGGGATTGTTTTCTTAATTTCTCTTTCTAATTTTTCTTTGGTAGTGTATAAAAGTGAAAGGGCAGATCACCAGCCCAGGTTGGATGCATGAGACAAGTGCTTGGGCTGGTGCACTGGGAAGACCCAGAGGGATCGGGTGGAGAGGGAGGTGGGAGGGGGGATCGGGATGGGGAATACATGTAAATCCATGGCTGATTCATGTCAATGTATGGCAAAAACCACTACAATATTGTAAAGTAATCAGCCTCCAACTAATAAAAATAAATAGAAAACAAAAAAAAATAAGCAAACAAAACCAAAAAAGTGGAAGGGATTTCTGTGTATTAATTTTATATCCTGTGACTTTACTATATTCATTGATTAGTTCTAGTAATTTTTTGATGGCATCTTTAGGGTTTTCTATGTATAGTGTCATGTCATCTGCAAACAGTGAGAGTTTTACTTTTTCTTTTCCAATCTGGATTCCTTTTATTTCTTTTTCTTCTCTGATTGCTGTGGCTAGGACTTCTAAAACTTTGCTGAATAATAGTGGTGAGAGTGAGCATCCTTGTCTTGCTTCTGATCTTAGAGGAAATGCTTTTAGGTTTTCACCATTGAGAATAATGCTTGTTGTGGATTTGTTGTATACAACCTTTGTTATGTTAAGATATATTTCTTCTATACCAACTTTCTGGAGAGTTTTATCATAAATGGGTATTGAATTTTGTCAAATGCTTTCCCTGCATATGATTTTATCTTTCAATTTGTTAATACAGTGTATCACATTGAATGACTTGCATATATTGAAGAATCCTGGCATCCCTGGGATAAAGACTACTTGATCATGATGCATGATACTTCTAATGTGTTGTTTAATTCTGTTTGCTAGAATTCTGTTGAGGATTTTTGCATCTATGTTCATCAGTGATATTGGCCTGCAGTTTCTTTTTTCTTTTCTCTCTCTCTCTCTCTCTCTTTTTTTTTTTTTTTTTTTTGGCATCTTTGTCTGGTTTTGATATCAGTTTGATGGTGACATCGTAGAATGTGTTTGAAAGTTTTCCTTCCTCTGCTGTTTTCTGGAAGAATTTGAGCAGGATAGGTGTTGCAGTCCTTTAATGGACCAGGACCTGGTGGTCCAGAGTCAACGATAACCAAGTGAAAGAAAGAAAGAAGCTTATCTTCCCTGGTTTACGCAGAGAACCAATAAAACACTAGAACAGGGCTTGCACCGCTCATGAAGACACAGGGCGCCCTCTCGAGGGGGTCTTGTAAGCCCAGGCAGGAAAATGAGCTTGGCAGATTTCCACGCTCCAGAGAAAGATCCAGAGGGAGAGAGAGAGAAAATAAGAAAGACAGACAAAAACGGGGACCCCAAGCTCTGATGGAGCAAAGGTGCTTTAATGATCTTTCTGTGAGTATATATAGGCTGTTATACAAGGAAATTCTTTTGACAATGATAAAGATCAGAAAACCACATGTACAGTAACAGTTACCAAGGGAACAAGGGATTAACAATGGTCATAAGGTCAGGAGACAATCTATATCTCAAGAAAGAAGATTGAGACTAGGCAGTTTTGTCATAAGGAGAATGTTTACTGAAGGAAATTCATGCATGTCTCATCCTATGACCTCAGCCCTGGGAGCAGTGTGCCATTCCACTCGTTTCTGTTGCCAGAAACTGATAAGGAATGGAGGATTTATGAGAAACAGCACATAGGAATCCTCCTGTTAAACATTCCCTGACAGACAGGTATTAGTTCTTCTCTAAACTTTTGGTAGAATTCACCTGTGAAGCCATCTGGCCCTTGGTTCTTCTTTGTTGGGAGCTTTTAAACATAGCTTTTAATGTGATTGGACTATTCATATTTTCTACTTTTTCCTGGTTCAATTTTGGAAGGTTATACTTTCCTAAGAATTTGCCAATTCCTTCCAGATTTTCCTTTTTGTTGGCATATAGTTGCTTGTAGTAGTCTCTTATGATCCTTTGTATTTCTGTGTTGTCAGTTGTAACTTCTCCTATTTTTCATTTCTAATTTTATTGATTTGAATCTTCTCCCTTTTTTCCTTGATGAGCCTGGCCAATGGTTTGTCAATTTTGTTTATCTTCTCAAACAACCAGCTTTTAGTTTTATTGATCTTTGCTACTGTCTCTTTCATTTCTTTTTCATTTACAAGTGCTCTGATCTTTATGATTTCTTTCCGTCTACTAACTTTGGAGATTTTGGTTCTTCTTTTTCTACTTGTTTTAGGTGTAAGATTAGGTTGTTTATTTGGTGTTTCTCTTGTATCCTGCGGTAGGCTCATATTGCTATAAACTTTCCTCTTAGCACTGTTTTTACTACAGCCCATAAGTTTTGAGTTATATTTTCATTATCATTTGCTTCTGGGTATTTTTAAATATTCTCTTTGATTTCTTCAGTGATCTCTCTGTTATTCAGAAGCGTATTGCTTAGCCTCCACGTGTTCGTGTTTCTTATGGTTTTCCCCCCCGTGGTTTCTGTCTAATCTTATAGTTCTGTGGTCAGAAAAGATGCTTGAGATGATTATTTGAGTTTATCTGCTTCCCTATGAGCTCATGAACTAGGATATTTAAATCTCTCCCCTGATTTGGAAAGTTCTTAGCCACTATTTCTTTAAGTAAGCCTTCTGTTCTATCTTTTCCTTCGAAGATTTTGTAATTCACAGAATGTTTCATTTCATTTAATCCTGTAGATCACATAGTCATTCTTCACTCTTTTTCTTTTTTTTCTCTCTGAGTGGATATTTTCACCTTACTGTCTTCTAACTCACAGAAAACTTCTGCCAGTTCTGTTTTGATATTGATGATACTTTTTGCATTTCTTTTTTCCTTGTAATAAGTTTAACATATAATATCATTTCAATTTAAGGTGTACAATGTGGTGTTTTGATGCATTTATGTATTATATCATGATTACCATTATACCAGTAGTTATTATTTCTTTATTGTGTTTTGAAAAAATTAAGATCTAGTCTCTTAGCAAGTTTGATGGTTACAATACATCATCCCAGCAGCGAATGGTCAGTGTCTGATCCTGGGATACCAGTTTGTGTAAAGAAGGTGCTTATTGACTTGATGAGTGATCATAAGGCTCCACTTGGAGAAAAAAGTGCAAGGGGGACATCTGTTTATGTGACATAATTTTCCTTTTCATGTGATTCAGAATCTCCAAAATGAATACTTGAGGCAGATTGCCCTAAAGCTGCAAGAAGACAAAGCAAATGGCAGGTCAAGACCAACAGAATTAGCTCCACAAATGAGGTCTACAGGTGAGAATGTGATGTAGGGACTGTGGGGACCAGTGAGACAGAGGGGTCTCCACAGCAGGGAGGGATGGGTCCCAGGGTAAGCAGAGGCTTGACTCCATCCTCGAGTTTCCCTTTGAAAGCTGAGTGTGATATCTGCTCTATCACTAATCACAGGTGAATGCAAGCACCAGGGTGTTTCTGAGCCATAGAAAGTAAGCTTGGGAGCTGCCCCTAGACAGCCTCCCAGGACAGGTCTGCCTGTTTGGTAGAAGGATTCTGGCATCCTGGATGGATACCCAGGCAGATCCCTCATCTGGTACCAGGATGTAGTTTGGAGTCCAGGCTCCATCTGTGTGGGGGCAGAATGGGAGCTTGGTTTGGAGTTCCCATTAGGATGTTGGGCTTGGGCAGAGTGAGGGCAGGGCTCAGGCCAAGCATGTTGGTGGCAGCCTAGGGAGCAACATGGAAACTAACATCAGGTCTACTGCCTGTTGGACAAGGAGGGAGGGTAGGTCCTGGCTAAAGCACAGGCCAGTGAATTTGGCCATACTTCACCCAGCCCTGCCAGTAGAGATGGAGTTTTACTTCCCTGGCCTTTGGATCAAATCAAGGGAAGGATAACAAGAGGACTGTGGTATCATCAGAGCCCAGCATCCTTTCACAAGGCTGAAGGAAGGAACCTAGACAACAGTAAGGAAGGGTTTAGTGTAGCTTAGTGAATCATGACCTAGAGGTGCTCCATCTCTCTACCTCTGCACCAGTGCACAGCCATCTCTGGGCAGGACAAGTAACAAGGAGAGGAGCGGGAAAGAGATCGTATCCTCCTCAGGTCTACATGGAGGAAGAGTCTCATTCATAGAGAACCACTGAGAGGAAGAAAACAGGGTATCTATGGGGAATCGGGCTCATTGAAAGAACAAAAACAACAAACTCATGAATGTGGAAGCCTGGTGGACCCGGGAGTGGGCTGATGGCTCTGAGATGAGGGGAGGGGCAGTCTTGGCAAAGTTCACAGCACTTCAGTTCATTCCCTTGAAAACACTGAATAAGACTGGGCCCCAATCATTACTTTCCCTCATACAGATGGCACCTTGAGGCACATCCACTTAACCTGGTTTGTTTTGCAGGCAAGAAATGCCAATATGGGACTTCCCTGGTGGCACAGCGGATAGGAGTCTGCCTGCCAATGCAGAGGACTCGGGTTTGATCTCTGATTTGGGAAGATTCCACATGCAGTGGAGCAACTAAGCTTGTGTGCAACAACTCATGCTCTAGGGCCTGTGAGCCGTAACTACTGAAGCTATCATGCCTAGAGCCCATCTCCACAACAAGAGAGGCCACTGCAATGAGAAGCCCCCTCACCACAACAAAGAGTAGCCCCCGTTCACTGCAACTACAGAAAGCACATTTGCAGCAATAAAGACCCAGTGAAACCAAAAATAAATATATTAAAAATTAAAACAAAACAAACAAAGAAAGAAATGCCAATGTGGAAGCCTTGGGACCCAAATCCACAAGGTATGAGGGAGAAAGCAACAGCATTGGAAGAAGCTGACCAAAAGAATCTAACAACACTCTTAGAGTGGTCTCTACCTTAAGAGCTGGACCCTATTTCTCTTCTGGGTAGGTAGCATTGTATTGCTTCACCCACACATGTATTTCTGAAAATTATGTCCTGTCTGGTGCGAGTTCAGTTTACTTGTGATCTTCAGTTGCCTTCTTTTTCTCATTTCTTTGTTTTCCTGTGGTTACTTGCAAATCAGCCCACAATGGGCTAGAAGGGAGCAAAAGGAACTGATGGATCCCGATGCCTATGAAACTTAGACTAGTAAATAAAAGAATATCTTTTCAGTGGCAAAACATGTCCCCACATGAGTCCTTAGTCTACCTTAAAAGCAACATTAGCTCCAATAGTCCCAGTTTAGTTCAATTCAGTTCAGACACTCAGTCATGTCCCAGTAGAGTGAAGGAAAAAGCTTCTTTCCACTTAATTAATAAGAGACTATTTTTAAAAACATGTTATTTTCCAGTGTGATGAAAAATTAGAACAGATTGATATTGTAATGGATTGTCTCCTCTTTACTGCTAACACAACAAAGATCAATGGTACTTCAAGTTAAAAAAAAAGTATGTGTGTTATTTAAAACCTTTGCCATTACCACCAATATCCATGTGGCACAGTGGTAAAGTGGCCAGTGCAGGAGACATAAGAGATGCCGGTTCAGTCCCTGGATTGGGAAGATCCCCAGGCATAGGAAATGGCAATCTGCTCCAGTATTCTTGCCTGGAGAATCCCATGAATAGAGGAGCCTGGTGGGCTACTGTCCATGTGATCGCAAAGAGTCTGATACAACCCAGTGAGAAAGCAAATGCCAATATCAATGAACTCAACTTTTCTCTCATATTTATCGGATTTATGTAAAGTATTTCACAAATATTTAGGTACTTTCCACAGGATTTAAAATACTTCTGTACTGAGATTGATTGCTTTATTCCTCTCCCCCATACAAGGAAATAAAAGACATTTCTCCAAGGAAGACATACAGATGGCTAATAAACACATGAAAAAGAGGTTCAACATCACTCATTATTAGTGAAATGCAAATCAAAGCTACAATGAGGTGTCACCTCACACAAGTCAGAAGGCCATTATCAAAAAATCTACAAACAACAAATGCTGGAGAGTGTGTGGAGAAAAGGGAACACTCTTCCACTGTTGGTGGGAATGTTAACTGACACAGCCACTATTGAGAATAGTGTGGAAATTCCTTAAAAAACTAGAATAAAACTACCATATGACACAGCAATGCCCCTACTGGGCATATACCCTGAGAAAACCACAATTCTAAATGACACATGCTCCCGAATGTTCACTGTGGCAGATGGGAGCAACCTAGATGTCCATCAACAGATAAATGGATAAAGAAGTTTTGGTATATGTATACAATGGAATATTATTCAGCCATACAAAGGAACATATCTGAGTCAGTTCTAACAAGGTGGATGAACCTAGAGCCTTTTACATAGAGTGAAGTAGGTTAGAAAGAGAAAAAAAAAATACTATGTATAAATGCATATATATGAAAGCTAGAAAAATGGTACTGATGAACCTATTGCAGGGCAGCAAGGGAGACCCAAACACAGAGAACAGACTTCTGGACACATTGGGGAAGGAGTGGGACGAATTGAGAGAGTAACATTAAAACATATACAATATCATATGTAAAATAGATAGTCAATGGGAATTTGCTTTTTGACACACGGAACTCAAACCCAGTGCTCTGTGACAACTTAGAGGGATGGAATGCGGTGGGAGGTGAGGAGATTCAGGAGGGAGGGGACATATGTATACCTATGGCTGGGGAAACAATGGAAACAGCGAGAGACTTTATTTTCTTGGGCTCCAAAATCACTGCAGATGGTGACTGCAGCCATGAAATTAAACGATGCTTGCTCCTTGGAAGAAAAGCTATGACCGACCTGGACAGCATATAAAAAGCAGAGACATTACTTTGCCAACAAACGTCCATCTGGTCCAAGCTATGGTTTTTCCAGTGATCATGTATGGATGTGAGAGTTGGACTATAAAGAAAACTCAGCGCTGAAGAATTGGTGCTTTTGAAGTGTGGTGTTGGAGAAGACTCTTGAGAGTCCCTTGGACTGCAAGGCGATCCAACCAGTTCATCCTAAAGGAAATCAGTTCTGAATAATCATTCCTTGGAAGGATTGATGCTGAAGCTGAAACTCTAATACTTTGTCCACTTGATGAGAAGAACTGACTCATTTGAAAAGACCCTGATGCTGGGAAAGGTTGAAGGTGGGAGGAGAAGGAGATGACAGAATGAGATGGTTGGAGGCATCACTGACTCAATGGACATGAGTTTGAGCAAGCTCCAGGAGTTGGTGATGGATAGGGAATCCTGGTGTGCTGCAGCCCATGCGGTGGCAAAGAGTCAGACACGACTGAGCGACTGAACTGAACTGGACTGAATTGGACCATCTCTGTTATTTGCAAAATGTCACCTGTGCCCTGAGATGTACTGAAATGGAATTTGTGGACTCTGTGGAGTTCTTCCTGTGTATATCATGGTGGGAAATATTCCCATGGCTTTGCTTATTATGTTTTAATGAACATTATTCCAAAGTTATGTTTATAATTTTTCTTATTTTTATTAATTTGTATATTTTTAATTGGTGGATAACTGTTTTACAATATTGTGTTGGTTTCTGCCCCACATCAACATGAATCAACCATTAGTTCAGTTCAGTTCAGTTCAGTCACTCAGTCGTGTCAGGAGGCCCGGGCCAGCTGACATCCCTGGAGGGATGAGACAGTCAGCAACGCAGGGAGTGTCTGTCCCACTCGAGCAGGCTCTGCCATCTGAGTGTCATTTCTATAGTTTGGAGTATTTCACAGTTTAAACTTCTCACCTTTAAGCCAAGATGGCACCATCTATAAATCAACTAGAAACTCCCCTAATTTATGGACTTATGAGGACAATGATAATGTATGGTTCCAGTGAGCACTGCTTCTGAACCACTCAAGAAAAATCAGATATATTTCTGGGGAGCTTAATGATTGGGATTCTAACTTTAGAGACTCAGCCATCAAGGTGGCAGAAGAAATTTAGCAAACAGCACACCATATTTTGACTCTATGACATCAGAGTATTTATGATTACATACTTATTGTAGTTATGCAGAGGCATTATTAGAAATGCAGTTGCAGTGGTTGTATGCAATCTTTGAACTCTGGGAAGAGTGAAATGAAAGCAACTCTGACTCTTTGTGATCCCATGAACTGCAGGCTTTTGTCAGAACTCTCCACCATGACCCATCCATCTTGCATATCTGAGGTTATTGATATTTCTCCTGGCAATCTTGATTCCAGCTTGTGCTTCATCCAGCCCAGCATTTCATATGATGTATTCTGCATATAAGTTAAATAAGCAGGGTGACAATATACAGCCCTATCATATTCCTTTCCTGATTTGGAACCTGTCTGTTGTCCCATGCCCAGTTCTAACTATTGCTTCTTGACCTGCATACAGATTTCCCATGAGGCAGATAAGGCAGTCTGGTATTCCCATCTCTTAAAGAATTTTCCATAGTTTGTTGTGATCCACACAGTCAAAGGTTTTGGCATAGTCAATAAAGCAGTAGTAAATGTTTTTCTGGAACTTTCCTATTTTTTCTACGATCCAGTGAAAGTGAAGTTGCTCAGTTGTGTCCAACTCTTTGCAACCCCATGGACTGTAGCCCACCAGGCTCCTTCATCCATGGGATTCTCTAGGCAAGAATACTGGAGTGGGTTGCCATTTCCTTCTCCAGGGTATCTTCCCAACCCAGGGATCAAACCCCAGTCTCCTGCATTGCAGGCAGATGCTTTACCCTCTGAGCCACCAGGGATCCAGTGAATGCTGGGAATTTGATCTCTGGTTCCTCTGCCTTTTCTAAATCCAGCTTGAACATCTAGAAGTTCAGTTCACCTACTGTTGAAGCCTGGTTTGGAGAATTTTGAGCATTACTTTGCTAGCGTGTGAGAGTGAAATTGTGCGGTAGTTTGAACATTCTTTGGTACTGCCTTTCTTTGGGGACTGAATTAAAACTGACATTTTCCAGCCCTGTGGCCACTACTGAGTTTTCCAAATTTGCTGGCATATCGAGTGCAGCACTTTCACAGCATCATCTTTTAGGATTTGAAATAGCTCAACTGGAATTCCAACTCCTCCGCTAGCTTTGCTCGTAGTGATGCTTCCTAAGGTCCACTTGACTTCTCTTTCCAGGTTGTCTAGCTCTAGGTGAGTGATCACACCGTCGTGGTTATCTGGGTCGTGAAGATCTTTTTTTGTACAGTTCTGTGTACTCTCACCACCTCTTCTTAATATCTTTTGCTTCTGTTAGGTCCCATTATCCAGGTTCAAAAAGTTCAGGCATTTGCCCCCAAAGTCTGATGAATATTCTAACTTCCTATTATACCATAGTTACTCAATTACTTTAGATGGATTTATGTTGACCAACAACTTGATATGACAGTGCTAAGTACCATTTGACATAAGACTCTAATTCCATCATGAGACAGTGCAGTGCTTGTGATCTGGGTTTCCACTGTTGTGTCACCCACCAGATTGAAGAATCACTGATTTACCAAGGACAGGCTGTTCCCTGTGACTCCCCCTCCTCAATTTAACAGACTCCAGGTTACCTGAACCAGGAAGACAAGTCTTATTTGCCATCAGTGTCTCCCTCCCACGAACTATATTCAGAGGAAGAGGAAAGCTGAAGGTCATTGTAGAAGATAATCCACGGTCTAGGGACACAGTATCCCTCAGACTCTTTCAGAGGGAGGGTTCTAACCAGGAGGGTTGGGCTTCCCCTGCAGAAGGCCATGATGAAGATATCAGGTAACTGCAGCCTCACCGGGCTGTGCCTACTCTTCTGAAGAGCGTCCTGAGAGGCTGTCCTGGAACATGGTTGAACTCGTGGAGGATGGGCTCTGGTGCAGGCTTGAAGGGTATTCAGGGAAGGTGTGTTGAGTGGAGGCTGGAGATCAATGGTGCAACTGGGTGGGTGTCTTCCTGGTCTCTTGGGATGCCCTTGTTGGTTGATGTCCAGTTGTCCTGGATGGAGAATGGAGATTCTGAAACTCACCCAGAGCTGGTCTCTAAGTCCTCTTCTGCTACTGCTGCTGCTAAGTCACTTCAATCATGTTGGACTCTGTGTGACCCCATAGACCGCAGCCCACCAGGCTCCCCCATCCCTGGGATTCTCCAGGCAAGAACACTGGAGTGGGTTGCCATTTCCTTCTCCAATGCATGAAAGTGAAAAGTGAAAGTGAAGTCGCTCAGTCGTGTCCGACTTTTAGCAACCTCATGGACTGCAGCCCTCCAGGCTCCTCCATCCATGGGATTTTCCAGGCAAGAGTACTGGAGTGGGTTGCCATTGCCTTCTCCAAGTTCTCTTCTGGAGAGTCTGAAATGGACTAAATCTGGGTCTCTTTGGAGGAGGAGGGTGGTTCATTCAAGGATGGATGGAGATATGTGCAAATCTCTCACTTGGCACCTGGATGCTGCTTTCGAAGTCTTGGACAAACTTCTCTTGATGGAAGACCTGAGGGCCAGGTGAATTTCAGGTCATCATTCCTGACAGGTGAGCTAACTGAGCAATCTGGTTCCAGGACAGACTTCCTCTTGAGTGCCTGGATGAGCACTGATTAGCCTGTGTGGATGCTGTAAGAGAGCACAAAACTGGAAGACGATATGTTAGAATTTTCACATCATCCAATAAATAGTAAAATTAACTCAATGGTGTCTCATAACATTAAATTTAACAGCAAGACATGCATGAGGAATCAGTTTAAATAGGACGAGTTGCTCGACATCAGTGGTGGTCACAAAAAAGAAAAATTACTGTGTCTCCTGACACACTTATACATCAGAGAGAGAAAGAAAAAGAATATAATCAATGTCGCTTGCTCAAAAAACAGAAACAAGCGTTTTCATACACATTTCTATGGACTGTACACAGTTTGGTGTTTTATAGGCACTATGATGGCAAAATGAAGGATTTTTTTAAAAATTTATTTATTTGGCTGTGTGAGGTCTTAGTTGCAGCATGCAAGCTTAGTTGCTCCACAGTAGGTGTGATCCTAGTTCCCTCACCAACAACTGAACCTGCATCCTGCACATTGCAAGGCAGATTCTTAACCACTGGACAACCAGGGAAGTCCCATGAAATGAGTTTTGATAGACAGTTATGGAGAATATATCACTATTTAAAGATACTTGTTTTACCCTAAGGATTCTACTTATGGAATGCCTCTGATAAAATAATTTCCATTTCCCCTGCCAGCATATTCTTTCCAGACATGCAATTAAGAATGCAAAATGAAAGATGTTGCGGAAATTTGTGTCTATAAGGTACATGAAATGATCCAATTGATGGGAGTAGAATGGGAACAATTCTCTTAAACAGAGTGGGATTGGGGCAAATCAAAGTAGCCAGAAGGGCAAAAGAGCTGGAATGATGAAAGACGTTCTTTCACATAGTTTCAGGACTCTGTCACTTCCAATACCTCTTCTGCCTCCCTTGGGGTCTCCTGGGAAATCTCTGGAGGAGCTTCCTCTGCTTCTGTGGTTTACTTAGTAGACTATCAGCAAAAACATTGGCATGAAAAAATCTTAACTTATTTTATAAACTCATAGGAACAGCATGTTGAACAGTGCTTGCCTCTGGTTGTGGCATCTTGATGAACAGTCCTTTCCCCCCAACTTAAGATCAGCCTCCAATACATAACCCCTGTACACACAGACATCACCAGATGGTCAACACCAAAATCAGACTGATTATATTCTTTGCAGCCAAAGATAGAGAAGCTCTATACAGTCAGCAAAAACAAGACCGGGAGCTGACTGTGGCTCAGATCGTAAACTCCTTATTGCCAAATCCAGACTTAAACTGAAGAAAGTAGGGAAAACCACTAGACCTAGATATGACCTAGGTATGACCTAGATCAAATCCCTAACGATTATACAGTGGAAGTGAGAAATAGATTTAAGGGACTAGATTTTGATAGACAGAGTGCCTGATGTACTATGGACAGAGGTTCATGACATTGTACAGGAGGCAGGGAGCAAGACCAGCCCCAAGAAAAAGAAATACAAAAAAGCAAAATGGCTGTCTGAGGAGATCTTACAAATAGCTGTGAAAAGAAGAGAAGCGAAAAGCAAAGGAGAAAAGGAAAGATATACCCATTTGAATGCAGAGGAGAATAGCAAGGAGAGATAAGAATAGCAAGGAGAGATAAGAAAGCCTTCCTCAGTGATCAATGCAAAGAAATAGAGGAAAACAACAGAATGGGAAAGACTAGAGATCTCTTCAAGAAAATTAGAGATACCAAGGGAACATTTCACGCAAGGATGGGCTCGATAAAGGACAGAAATTGTATGGACCTAACAGAAGCAGAAGATATTAAGAAGAGGTGGCAAGAATATACAGAACTGTACAAAAAAGATCTTCATGACCCAGATAACCATGATGGTGTGATCACTCACCTAGAGCTAGACATCCTGGAATGTGAAATCAAGTGGGCCTTAGGGAGCATCACTACGAACAAAGCTGGTGGAGGTGATGGAATTCCAGTTGAGCTATTTCAAATCCTAAAAGATGATGCTGTGAAAGTGCTGCACTCAATATGCCAGCAAATTTGGAAAGCTCAGCAGTGGCCACGGGACTGAAAAAGTCAGTTTTCATTCCAATCCCAAGAAAGACAATCCCAAAGAATGCTCAAACTACCTCCCAATTGTACTCATCTCACACGCTAGTAAAGCAATGCTCAAAATTCTCCAAGCCAGGCTTCAGCAATACGTGAACCATGAACTTCCACATGATTAAGCTGGGTTTAGAAAAGGCAGAGGAACCAGAGATCAAATTGCCAACATCCACTGGATCACAGAAATATCAAGAGACTTCCCGAAAAACATCTATTTCTGCTTTATTGACTATGCCAAACCCTTTGACTGTGTGAATCACAATAAATTGTGGAAAATTCTGAAATAGATGGAAATACCAGACCACCTGACTTCCCTCTTGACAAACCTGTATGCAGGTCAGGAAGCAGCAGTTAGAACTGGACGTGGAACTGCAGACTGATTCCAAATAGGAAAAGGAGTACATCAAGGCTGTATATTGTCACCCTGATTATCTAACTTATATGTGGAGTACATCATGAGAAATGCTGGGCTGGATGAAGCACAAGCTGGAATCAAGATTGCCAAGAGAAATACCAATAACCTCAGATATGCAAATGACACCACCCTTATGGCAGAAAGTGAAGAGGAACTAAAGAGCCTCTTGATGAATGTGAAAGAGGAGAGTGAAAAAGTTGGCTTAAAGCTCAACATTCAGAAAACAAAGATCACAGCATCCCGTCCTGTCACTTCATGGCAAATAGATGGAGAAACAGTGGAAATAGTGGCAGACTTTGTATTTTTGAGCTCCAAAATCACTGCAGATGGTGATTGCAGCCATGAAACAAAAAGATGCTTACTCCTTGAAAGAAAAGTTATGACCAACCTAGACAGCATATTAAAAAGCAGAGGCATTGCTTTGTCCACAAAGGTCCGTCTGGTCAAGGCTATGGTTTTGCCAGTGGTCTTGTATGAATGTGAGAGTTGGACTATAAAGAAAACTGAGCGCCAAAGAATTGATGCTTTTGAACTGTGGTGTTGGAGAAGACTCTTGAGAGTCCCTTGGACTGCAAGGAGATCCAACCAGTCCATCCTAAAGGAGATCAGTCCTGAATGTTCATTGGAGGGACAGATATTGAAGCTGAAACTCCAATTTTTTGACCACCTGATGTGAAGAACTGACTCATTTGAAAAGACCCTGAGGCTGGAAAAGGTTGAAGGCAGGAGGAGAAGGCGACAACAGAGGATGAGATGGTTGGATGGCATCACCGACTCACCAACAATGGACATGAGTTTGAGTAAACTCCAGGAGCTGGTGATGGACAGGGAGGCCTGGCGTGCTACAGTCCATGGAGTCGCAGAGTCAGACACGACTGAGCGACTGAACTGAACTGAACTAAGATCAGCCTCCAATACATAACCCCTTAGGCTCTCAAGGTCCTGTGGGAACTATCTCGAGGCGCCCTTCCAAAGAGGAAGGTTTTTACCCACGTCGCCGTCCTGAGGTATCTTCAGCCTGTCCCTCCCGCCCCCTCCTCCTCCGAACTCTTGAGCGCTCCTTGCACTGGCCTCTCACACGGTGGCAGTGTTGGCCTAGGTATGCTCAGGCGTCTCTTCCCCACGTCCAAGTGGACTTCCAGGGTCGTCGTTTTCTGTTTCTTGGCTGCACTTTCGTTGTTCTTGGGCAATTCTTTCTTTGTATTTTCCGTGGATAGGGGAGACCTGGGCGGGAGGGAAAGCAAGCGCACACTGCATATGGCCTGGAGAACATATACACATCAGGCAGGCACCGGCAGGCTCTGAAACTGAACACTGAGACGTGGACGTTTGTTATTTGTGGGCTGACTGCAGACGGAACAGGCAGCAGCAAACTTTGATTAAAAGCCTAACTCGTTCATTTTTGGCTTTTTATTGGCTACTCTGATACCTGGCAGCTCAGTTCTCTCTCCCAGCTTAGGGGAGTTCCAGACATTGGCTTTGTATAATTAAACTTACTGGATTCAGGGAGATAAAATACAAGCTTAAATATTCTAGCAGAGAAGTGGAACATATCTTTTAAAAGGTCGAAACAATTTTGGAAAAACAAAAGTTCTAAATGAAAAGTAAATAACATGGATGGATGTGTTTGAATGTACTTAACTTAGAAACAAATAATGAAAAAATTTGTGAACCGAGTAAATACCAGAAAAGAATTCAGAATAAAGTCCGAGGAAGCAAAATTTTGAGGAAATGAGATGCATACACACCCAGAGAGAAAGACCATCAAAATACAATAAAAAATTTTAAAATGCTTTTAATTAGAATTACAGTAGTTAAAGAGAGAAATGGGCAGAAGTGATATTGGGGTTGAAATGACTGAGAACTTTAAAACTGATGAATAAATAATAGTCCATAAACTCAGCAAGCTCTTTAGACTGTGAACATGACCAAAAAAAAAAAAAAAAAAAAAAAAAAATTTCACAGCTACACTGAGTTTAACAAAATCACAAAAAAAGAAAAAGACAAAGAAAGAACTTGAAACTTATCAGGAGGAGATACAAAGAGGAAACAAAGAAAAAAGATTGCACCAAAGAGGAAAAAGTTAAATTGATATGCAGTTTCTCAACTAGGTCACAACCGAAAGAGCTTCAGTGTGCTGAGAGAGTATAATGACACATGGAACAATTGCGTACAAGGCAAAGATGATCTTCTGGGAAAATGAGAAAAGTAAAACACTTAGAGAATACAAAATCTGAGATTTTTCATGAGCATATCAAATTAAAGAATAATAATGAAGGATACTTATTTAAAAGAAGGGGGAGCTCCCCAGAGGTCCAGTGGTTAGGACCCAGTGCTTTTACTGCCATGACTTTGGGTTCAATCCCTGGTCTGGGGAATAAGATCTCGGCGCAAGTCATGAGGCACAGCCAACTAAATAAATAAATAGAAAAATTAAGGGGAAAAATCCTGGATAACAGGTTGGAGAAGAAGTAACAAATTAAAAATACCAAAATTACTAAATATGTGGGCAGTTCTAAATAAATAAAAATGTATAAGACAATGGCCAAATGTGATAAAAATTTTTAAATATATATTTATACACTTTATTACACATATTTACATAATGTATGTATATATATATTTGTATATGTGTAACTTGAGAACATAACAATAAAAACCTAGAAGTCAGAAATAAGTACATGAGGTCTTTTCTGTCTCTTGGAAAAGGATGTAATACCAATTAACATTAGATTTTGTTAAAATAGGGTAAACAAAAATAATAGAAAAATATTTTCAGCTTCAAAACTAACGAAGGGAGTGAGTCAGTAAGTGAATGTTCAGTCTTGTCCGACCCTTAGCAACCCCACGGACTGTAGCACACGAGACTCCCATGTCCATGGGATTTTCCTGGCAAGAATACTGAGTGGGTTGCCATTCCCTCCTCCAGGGGATCTTCCCCATCCAGGGATTGAACCTGCAACTCCTGCATTGGCAGGCAGATTCTTTACCACTGAGCCACCTGGGAAGCCAAAGGTGGATGACTGTAGGAAGGAAGAAATTAACACATCCTCTCTGGAGTCTGACCAGAACCAGAATTTTACACTGTCCTAATTTATTATACAAGAAACCCGAATTCTAACTTAGGAAATTTAGTTCTTTGAGACATTAATTCATCATATTGTTGGTCTACTGGCTTTCCAAATAAACTCACTGTTCTCTCAGTTTATTAGCCTATTATGCAGTGAGCAGAACAGGTTTGGGTTCAGTATCAATTCCAGTTATAGAGTTGAGGACTTTTTCTTCTATACACAAGAGCAGAGGACATCATTTACCTTTTAGTAATTTTCCAGTCACCATCCCCCCTCTGTTTTGTGAATCCTCATTTGTCCCTATTGTACTGTGAATGGAGTTTTACAGTGGGGTATCTTTTAATCTCCATTCTTTCCATGGGGGAAAAAAAACAATATTATACACTGTTTGGATCATTCACAGGATTTTTTAAAGAATGGCCAGCTCTATGCCACCCAGTCTCCACCGTTTCTTATTATGATTTTTTTTTCCAGGCAAATACTTACTTTATTAACATGGTAAATTATTTTAAAAACACACGGTAGGGTTTTTACCTCAAATATTTATCAGATCTGCTATTGAAATGAACTTACAGCTAAACAACTTGTGAATCTTGAAGATACGTAGTCCCAGTCCACTTTAGGGTCCAAATAAGACAGCCCTCTCTTCTCACTATGATTTTGACCAGACCTCTTTCAGAGAAGGCTTGACTTAAGGCTGGAAAACCAACCATATCCCCCAAATCATTTGACCTGTCCCTTGAATAAGCTCATAATCTAATACTCTGTCCAACAAAAAGTAAGTTAATACAGGAACATGCTTATTTTGGAAAAGTACAATTTCCTTTTCGAAGCTATTTTAAATCTTGGACATTTAATAATTTTGATATGGTCAATGATCTCACAGTCATGACCCTTTCAAGATTTGTTTTCAAGTTACTGTGTGTGTGTGTGTGTGTGTATGTGTGTGTGTGTTTACTGTCAGTGATGGATGTCCCCTTCCATGTCTCACACCCAGGGCTGTGTTGTTGTTCAGTCACTAAGTCGTGTCCAACTCTGTGACTCCACGGACTGCAGCATGCCAGCCTCCTCTGTCCTTCGCTATCTCTTGGAGTTTGCACAAACTCATGTCCACTGAGTCAGCGATGCCATCCAACCATCTCATCCTCTGCCACCCCTTTCTTCTTTTGCCTTCAATCTTTCCCAGCATCTGGGTCTTTTCCAATGAGTCAGTTCTTCACATCAGGTGGCCAAAGAACTAGAGCTTCAGCTTCAGCATCAGTCCTTCCAGTGAATATTCAGGGTTTAAATCCTAAAGTCAATTCCTTTAGGATTGACTGGTTTGATATCCTTGCTATTCCAGAGACTCTCAAGAGTCTTCTCCAGCACCACAGTTCCAAACCATCAATTCTTTGGTGCTCAGCTTTCTTTATGGGCTAACTCTCACATCTGTACATGACTACTGGAAAAATCATAGCTTTGACTAGATGAATCTTGGTAGGCAAAGTGATGTCTCTGTTTTTTAATATGCTGTCTAGATTTGTCATAGCTTTTCTTCCAAGGAGTAAGTATCTTTTAATTTCTTGGCTGCATTCACCATACACAGTGATTTTGGAGGCCAAGAAAATAAAATCTGTCATTGTTTCCACTTTTCCCCCATATATTTGCCATGAAGTAATGAGACCATTTGCCATGATCTTAGTTATTTGAATTTTTGGTTTTTTAGAGTTTTAAGCCAGCTTTTCCACTCTCCTCTTTCACCTTCATCAAGAGGCTCTTTAGTTTCTCTTTTCTTTTTGCCATTAGAATGATATCATCTGCATATCTGAGGTTGTTGATAGTTCTTCCAGCAATCTCGATTCCAACCTGTGATTCATCCAGCCCAGCATTTCACATGATGCACTCTGCATATAAGTTAAATAAGCAGGATGACAATAAACAGCCTTTTTGTACTCCTTTCCCAATTTTGAACCAGCCCATTGTCCCATGTCTGGTCATAACTGTTGTTTCTTGACCTGCATACAGGCTTCTCAAGAGGCAGGTAAGGTGGCCTGGCATTCAAATCTCTCTAAGAATTTTCCACAGTTTCTTGTGATCCACACAGTCAAAGACTTTCACTTAGTCAATGAAGCAGAAGTAGATAGTAAAAGAAAACCCAAGTTGTGGAGACAATGAATGAGTAAGCACTTGATTCAAACTTTTTTATTCTTTTCTTTCTCCGATGAATATTTGTCTCAAATTTTCACTTGGAGATTGACACTGATCTAATCAACAAAGCCTGAGGCATATTTTGGAATCCAATCAAGTATAGTCTTCTGATTGGATGTTTGGAAAGAGGAAAGATGTGATTCAGTTCAGTTCAGTTCAGTTCAGTCACTCAGTCATGTCCAACTCTTTGCGACCCCATGAATCGCAGCACGCCAGACCTCCCTACCTATCACCAACTCCTGGAGTTTACTCAAACTCGTGTCCATTGAGTCGGTGAGGCCATCCAGCCATCTCATTCTCTGTCGTCCCCTTCTCCTCCTTCCCCCAACCCCTCCAAGCATCAGGGTCTTTCCCAATGAGTCAACTCTTTGCATGAGGTGGCAAAAGCATTGGAGTTTCAGCTTCAGCATCAGTCTTTCCAATGAACACCCAGGACTGATCTCCTCTAGGATGGACTGGTTGGATCTCTTTGCAGTTCAAGGAACTCTCAAGAGTTTTCTCCAACACCACAGTTCAAAAGCATCAATTCTTCAGCACTCAGCTTCCTTCACAGTCCAACTCTCACATCCATGCATGACCACTGAAAAACCATAGCCTTGACTAGATGGACCTTTGTTGGCAAAGTAATGTCTCTGCTTTTTAATATGCTACCTAGCTTGGTCATAACTTTCCTTCCAAGAAGTAAATGTCTTTTAATTTTATGGCTGCAGTCACCATCTGCAGTGATTTTGGAGCCCCCCAAAATAAAGTCTGACACTGTTTCCACTGTTTCCTCATCTATTTGCCATGAAGTGATGGGACCAGATGCCATGATCTTAGTTTGCTGAATGTTGAGTTTCAAGCCAACTTTTTCACTCTCCTCTTTCACTTTCATCAAGAGGCTCTTTAGTTCCTCTTCACTTTCTGCCATAAGGGTGGTGTCATCTGCATATCTGAGGTTATTGATATTTCTCCTGGCAATCTTGATTCCAGCCTGTGCTTCTTCCAGCCCAGCGTTTCTCATGATGTACTCTGCATAGAAGTTAGATAATCAGGGTGACAATATACAGCCTTGATGTACTCCTTTTCCTATTTGGAACCAGTCTGTTTTTCCATGTCCAGTTCTAACTGTTGCTTCTTGACCTGCATACAGGTTTCTCAAGAGGCAGATCAGGTGGTCTGGTATTCCCATCTCTTTCAGAATTTTCCACAGTTGATTGTGATCCACACAGTCAAAGGTTTTGGCATAGTCAATAAAGCAGAAATAGATGTTTTCCTGGAACTCTCTTGCTTTTTTGATGATCCAGAGGATGTTGGCAATTTGATATCTGGTTCCTCTGCCTTTTCTAAAACCAGCTTGACCATCTGGAAGTTCACGGTTCATGTATTGCTGAAGCCTGACTTCGAGAATTTTGAGCATTACTTTACTAACGTGTGAGATGAGTACAATTGGGAGGTAGTTTGAGCATTCTTTGGGATTGGAATGAAAACTGACCTTTTCCATTCCTGTGGCCACTGTCGAGTTTTCCAAATTTGCTGGCATATTGAGTGCAGCACCTTCACAGCATCATCTTTCAGGATTTGAAATACCTCAACTGGAATTCCATCACCTCCACTAACTTTGTTCGTAGTGATGCTCTCTAAGGCACACTTGACTTTACATTCCAGGATGTCTGGCTCTAGGTGAGTGATCACACCATCGTGGTTATCTGGGTCGTGAAGATCTTTTTTGTACAGTTCTTCTGTGAATTCTTGCCACCTCTTTTTAATATCTTCTGCTTCTGTTAGGTCCATACAATTTCTGTCCTTTATCAAACACATCTTTGCATGAAATGTTCCCTTGGTATCTCTAATTTTCTTGAAGAGATCTCTAGTCTTTCCCATTCTGTTGTTTTCCTCTATTTCTTTGCATTGATCGCTGAGGAAGGCTTTCTTATCTCTCCTTGCTATTCTTTGGAACTCTGCATTCAAATGGGAATATCTTTCCTTTTCTCCTTTGCTTTTCAATTCTCTTCTATTCACAGCTATTTGTAAGGCCTCCTCAGACAGTCATTTTGCTTTTTTGCATTTCTTTTTTTGGGGGATGGTCTTGCTCCCTGCCTCCTGTACAATGTCATGAACCTCTGTCCATAGTTCTTCAGGTACTCTGTCTATCAAAATCTAGTCCCTTAAATATATTTCTCACTTCCACGGTATAATATAAGGGATTTTATTTAGGTCACACCCGAATGGTCTAGTGGTTTTCCCTACTTTCTTTAATTTAAGTCTGAATTTGGCAATAAGGAGTTCATGATCTAAGCCACAGTCAGCTCCTAGTCTTGTTTTTGCTGGCTGTATAGAGCTTCTCCATCTTTCACTGCAAAGAATATAATCAATCTGATTTTGGTGTTGACCATCTGGTGATGTCCATGTGTAGAGTCTTCTCTTGTGTTGTTGGAAGACGGTGTTTGCTATGACCATGTGTTCTCTTGGCAAAACTCTATTAGCCTTTGCCCTGCTTCATTCTGTACTCCAAGGCCAAATTTGCCTGTTACTCCAGGTGTATCTTGACTTCCTACTTTTACATTCTACTCCCCTATAATGAAAAGGACATCCATTTAGGGTGCTAGTTCTAAAAGGTCTTGTAGGTCTTCGTAGAACCGTTCAACTTCAGCTTCTTCAGCATTACTTGTCGGGGCATAGACTTGGATTACTGTAATATTGAATGGTTTGCCTTGGAAACAGAGGTCATTCTGTCATTTTTGAGATTGCATCCAAGTACCGCATTTCAGACTCTTCTGTTGACCATGATGGCTACTCCATTTCTTCTAAGGGATTCCTGCCCACAGTAGTAGATATAGTGGTCATCTGAGTTAAATTCACCCATTCCAGTCCATTTTAGTTCGCTGATTCCTAGAATGTCAACATGCAGTCTTTCCATCTCCTGTTTGACCACTTCCAATTTGCCTGATTCATGGACATAACATTCCAGTTTCCTATGCAATATTGCTTTTTACAGCATTGGACCTTACTTCTATCACCAGTCACATCCACAACTGGATATTGTTTTTGCTTTGCCTCCATCCCTTCATTCTTTCTGGAGTTATTTCTCCACTGATCTCCAGTAGCATATTGGGCACCTACTGACTTGGGGAGTTCCTCTTTCAGTATCCTGTCATTTTGCCTTTTCGTACTGTTGATGGGGTTCTCAAGGCAAGAATACTGAAGTGGTTTGCCATTTCCTTCTCCAGTGGACCACATTTTGTCAGACCTCTCCACCATGACTCATCTGTCTTGGTTGGCCCCACACAGCATGGCTTAGTTTCATTGAGTTAGACAAGGCTGTGGTCTATGTGATCAGCCTGGCTAGTTTTCTGTGATTATGGTTTCAGTGTGTCTGCCCTCTGATGCCCTCTCACAACACCTACCCTCTTACTTGGGTTTCTCTTACATTGGAGGTGGGGTATCTCTTCACAGCTGCTCCAGCAAAGCACAGTCGCTGCTCCTTACCTTGGATGAGGAGTATCTCCTCACAGTCACCCCTCCTGACCTTGAACGTAGAGTAGTTCCTCTCCACCCTCCTGCAACTGCACAGCCGCCACTCCTTGGACGTGGCGTAGCTCCTCTTGGCCACCGCCCCTGACCTCCAACGTGGGGTAGCTCCTCTCGGCTGCTCCTGCGCCGTTGCAGCCTGTCTCTGAGTGACCTGATGAAGATACTTCACCAGGGAACCTTACAAGCAGTGCTGAATGGACTTGATGTCCTGCTTTCTCAGAAAGATGCCAACCCCGCCTCCCCAGGTGAGTCATATCTACGTAGCAGGTTAGCAACTTAGACATCTCAGAAGATACTTCTGAGGCCAGCAAGGATGGATGGCCATGGTATGGACAAGAGGCTTCTGATGATGACATTGAAGAATGGTCTTGGTAATTGATGAGCTCACTTTAGGAAATGCCTTTGGAAGTGTAGGAGTGCACAAGATGCAAGTGAGACTGAAAAAGTAAGTCCCAGCCTCCCCACTGTGATGCTTAAAGATATAAGAAATAAAGAACCGGCAAGGATGGAAGGGGAAATGGAGCTGGAGAAAAGTGAGAAGGAAAGAGGGCGAAGGAACAGGTGATGTCAGGATTGTGATGGAAAGGCACAGGTGGTAAATCAGAATGCTGCCTCAATTCTGAGACTCTGGTTTCATTCCATGTGGCTCCTAAATGACCAAACCCAATCTGCCATTTCTCCACAAGTCCCAGGTGCTTGAAGATCCCATTGCACAACCTTGAATTAACTCACTGCCAGCTGACAGAATCAGACTTGATCCTTCTGTTTCAGTGTCTGAACATCAGGCAGCTAAAATGCCTGAATCTGAGTGTCAATGCCCTGACCAAATTGAGTCCTGGGATCGTCCAAGTTCTACTGGAGAAAGTTGCAGCCACCCTCCAGAAACTGCACTTAGAGCAGTGTGGGGTCATGGACTCCCAATTGGAGGCCATCCTGCCTGCTGTGAGCCTCTGCTCCAAGCTCAGGGCCTTCAACCTGTGTGGGAACCTCCTCTCCATGGCCATCCTGGAGAAGGTGCTGAATCACATGGCTGGGCTGACCTTTTAAAGGAAGAGTTTTATCCTGCCCCTCGAGAGTGTTCCAGCTCTAGTGGAGCCCTTCACTTAGGGAGATTCACCCAGTTTCTGGCTGGGCTAATTGACATTATGAGGGGCTTTGGAGGTCCTAGGGCCATCCAGCTTAGCTCCAGCCCATATCCTTGCTGGGGTGATAAGATACTCTATCTTGAGGAGTCCATTCTATACCATTGCTATTCACCAGTCTACTTGGGTGCATCTATGAAAAACGTTTTTCTGAGCAGTTGAAAAGTGACATCTAGAACATAGGTGCATGGTAAAGGGAACAAAAACCCATGGTTCCAGATATCAGCTCAAAGTGAATGTGAGAAGTGATCCAGAGGGGGTGCAGAATTTCTTTGGAAAATGTTGACTAGGGGAGTTGTCGGTAATTCTGGGGACATGTATTTAGAGTTGAAACATGAATCTAAGTTTCTGGATGGAAATTCAGCCTTGAGATATGTTGCAATATTCCCTGCATCTGCTTCTGCTTCTGCTAAGTTGCCTCAGTCGTGTCCGACTCTGTGCAACCCTGTAGACGACAACTCACCAGGCTCCGCCATCCCTGGGATTCTCCAGGCAAGGACACTGGAGTGGGTTGCCATTTGCTTCTCCAATGCATAAAATTGAAAAGTGAAAGTGAAGCCACTCAGTCATGTCCGACTCTTAGCAACCCCATGGAATGCAGCCTACCAGGCTCCTCCGTCCATGGGATTTTCCAGGCAAGAGAACTGGAGTGGGTTGCCATTGCCTTCTCCAAATCCCTGTATGGATGGTTGTAAAGAAATTGTCAGAAGTAAAGAGATTCTCTGCATAAACTGACTGCTGCCGTCTGTGATATGTTATCTTGTGTCAGTTTATAGTTCAGGAATCTCTAGTTACTGATTTTTTTAAAAAGGCACTGAGTTGTCTGATTTTAAACCCAACCATTCCCACTGGATTTTTGTTCTCCCTGGGGCATCTCAGCACCCTTGCTTATTTATGTGTCTGCTCGTGGGTCAGTACACACAAGGGGTGTACACACATTTGGTGTCCAATGCACCCCTGGAATGAAGAGCACTTGGCAGGGCCCGCACAGCTATCACATCATGACAACGGTTATGAGCAGTCCTCATGGTTCTCCTGGTGGGTCCCTTGGTCTCAGTGCCTAGCCTTTTGTTGCTAGGAAAGGGCTTCACTACACAAATCAAGGCCCCCAGTTCTGGAAGGCATCATCTACACTGCAGATATACACATTACCAGTCCTCACCAACTCATGCCTTTCATAAGTGTGTAGCCATCCTTCTGATATAAAACAAGTTGTCCCCAATAAAATCATCCAGATTCACTTTGGAAAATACTCAAATCATATAAACATGTGACATTTAGTATTTCTAAGCCACATTAAAAATATCATATCCTTTTTGGGGTAGGTAATGTCATTGAGAAATGGACATTATTTGTGTAAAACCTGCTCTTTCTGCTTATTGGGAAAGACTAGTATAGCATGAGGAGAAGGAATGGTACCCCACTCCAGTACTCTTGCCTGGAAAATCCCATGGATGGAGGAGCTTGATAGGCTGCAGTCCATGGGGTCGCAAAGAGTCGGACACGACTGAGTGACTTCACTTTCATTTTTCACTTTCATGCATTGGAGAAGGAAATGGCAACCCTCTCCAGTATTCTTGCCTGGAGAATCCGAGGGACGGGAGAGGCTGGTGGGCTGCAGTTTATGGGGTCACACAGAGTCGGACATGACTGACGTGACTTAGCAGCAGCAGCAGCAGTATAGCATGATTTATCACCAATATATCAGGATGTATAACAAAATACCTCTTATATACTACTTATAACTCAAACTTGTCCCTTCCTTTTCTCAGTTCCATATCTCATGATTCCACCATCTACAGATGGTGTGGTGCTGAGTTCATTCATAAAAATATGTGCATGAAAGTGGACATGGTCAGTTCAGAAATCATCACTCTATATAGACGTATCTTAGAAGTGATTTCTTTTTTAAATTAATTCATTTATTTTAATTGGAGGCTAATTACTTTACAATATTGTGGTGGCTTTTGCCATACACTGACATAATCAGCCACAGGTGTACATGTGACCCCATCCCAAACCCCCATCCCACCTACCTCCACTTCCCATTCCTCTGGGTTGTCCCAGTGCACCGGTATTGATCACCCTGTTTCATACATCAAACTTGGACTGGTGATCTATCTCACATACTGTAATATACATATTTCAATGCTATTCTCTCATATCATCCCATCCTTACCTTCTCCCACAGAGTCCAAAAAGCTGTTCTTTATATCTGTGTCTATTTGTTCTCGCATATAGGGTTGTCATTACCATCTTCCTAAATTTCATATATATGTGTTAATATACTGTATCAGTGTTTTTCTTTCTGACTTACTTCCTTCTGTATAATAGGGTCCAGTTTCATCCTGCTCATTAGAACTGATTCAAATGTGTTCTTTTTAACAGATGAGTAATATTCCATTGGGTATATGTACCACAGCTTTCTTATCCATTCGTCTGCCAGTGGACATCTAGGTTGCTTCCATGTCCTAGCTATAGTAAACAACACTGAGATGAACAATGGGGTACACATGTCTCTTTCAATTCTAGTTTCCTCAGTGTGGGATTGCTGGGTCAAATGGCAGTTCTATTTTCATTTTTTTTTTAAGGAATCTCCACACTGTTCTCCATAATGGGTGTACTAGTTTGCATTCCCACCAACAATGTAAGAGGGTTCCCTTTTCTCCATACCCTCTCCAGCATTTATTGTTTATAGACTTTATGATAGCAGCCATTCTGACCATCGTGAGATGGTACCTCATTGTGGTTTTGACTTGCATTTCTTTGATAATAAGTGATGTTGAACACCTTTTCATGTGTTTGATAGCCATCTGTATGTCTTCTTTGGAGAAATGTCTGTTTAGTTCTTTAGCCCATTTTTGATTGGATCATTTATTTTTCTGGTATTGAGGTAAATGAGCTTCTTGTATATTTTTGAGATTAATTCTTTGTCAGTTGCTTCATTTGCTATTATTTTCTCCCATTATGAAGACTGTCTTTTCACCTTGCTTATAGTTTCCTTTGTTGTGCAAAAGCTTTAAAGTTTAATTAGGTCCCATTTGTTTATTTTTGCTTCTCTTTACATTATTCATAGAAGATCTTGCTGTGATTTATGACAGAGATTGTTTTGCCTGTGTTTTCCTCTAGTTTTATAGTTTCTGGTCCTACATTTAGATCTTTAATCCATTTTGAGTTTATTTTTTGTGTATGGTGTTAGAAAGTGTTCTAGTTTCATTCTTTTACAGGCAGTTGACCAGTTTCCCCAGCACCACTTGTTAAAGAGATTGTCTTATCGTCATTGTATATTTTTGCCTCCTTTGTCAAATATAAGGTGTCCATAGGTGCTCGGATTTATCTCTGGGCTTTCTATTTTGTTCTATTGATCTATACTTCTGTCTTTGTGCTATTACCATACTGTCTTGATGACTGTAGCTTTGTAGTATACTGTGAAGTCAGGCAGGATGATTCCTGCAGTTCCATTCTTCTTTCTCAAGATTGCTTTGGCTATTCGAGGTTTTTTTGTCTGTTTGTTTTGTTTGTTTTTTTGTTCTAGTTCTGTGAAAAATACCATTGGTAGCTTGATAGGGATTGCATTGAATCTATAGATTGCTTTGGGTAACATACTCATTTTCACTATATTGATTCTTTTGATCCATGAACAAGATATATTTCTCCATCTATTTGTCTCATCTTTGATTTATTTCATCAATGTTTTATAGTTTTCTATATATAGGTCTTTTGTTTCTTTAAGTAGATTTATTCCTAAGTAATTTATTCTTTTCATCACAATGGTGAATGGGATTGTTTCCTTAATTTCTCTGTTTTCTCATTGTTAGTGTAAGAATGCAAGGAATTTCTGTGTATTAATTTTGTATCCTGCAACTTTGCTATATTCATTGATAAGCTCTAGTAATTTTCTGGTGGAGTCTTTAGGGTTTTCTACATAGAGGATCTTGTCAGCTGCCAACAGTGAGAGTTTTACTTCTTCTTTTCCAATCTGAATTCCTCTTATTTCTTTCGCTTCTCTGATTGCTGTGGCTAACACTCCAAAACTATGTTCAATAGTAGTGGTGAGAGTGGGCACCCTTGTCTTGTTCTTGACTTTAGGGAAATGCTTTCAATTTTTTGCCACTGAGGATAATGTTTGCTGTGGGTTTATCATATATGGCTTTTATTATGTTGAGGTATGTTCCTTCTATTCTTGTTTCTGGAGAGTTTTTAATCATAAATGGATGCTGAATTTTGTCAGATTTTCTTTGCATCTATTGAGATAATCATATGGTTTTTATCTTTCAACTTGTTACTGTGGTATATCACATTGATTGATTTGTGGATATTGAAGAATCCTTGCATCCCCGGGATAAAGCCCACTTGTTCATGATGCATGATCTTTTTAATATGTTGCTGGATTCTGTTTGCTAGAATTTTTTTGAGGATTTTTGCATGTATATTCATCAGTGATATTGGCCTGTAGTTTTCTTTTTTGGTGGCATCTTTGTCTGGTTTTGGTATTAGGGTGATGGTGGCCTCATAGAATGACTTTGGGAGTTTACCTTCCTCTGCAATTTTCTGGAAGAGTTTGTTTGGGATAGGTGTTAACTCTTCTATAAATTTTTGGTGGAATTCAGCTGTGAAGCCATCTGTTCCTGGGCTTTTGTTTGTTGGAAGAGTTTTGACTACAGTTTCTAGTTTCGTGCTTGTGATGGGTCTGTTAAGATTTTCTGTTCCTTCCTGGTTCAGTTTTGGAAAGTTGTACTTTTCTAAGAATTCTTCCATTTCTTCCAAGTTGTCCATTTTATTGGAATATAGTTGCTGATAGTCGTCTCTTATGATCCTTTGTATTTCAGAGTTGTCTGTTGTGATTTCTCCATTTTCATTTCTAATTTTGTTGATTTGATTCCTCTCCCTTTTTTTCTTGATGAGTCTGGCTAATGGTTTGTCTATTTTGTTTATCTTCTCAAAGAACCAGATTTTAGTTTTGTTGATTTTTGCTATGGTCTCCTTTGTTTCTTTTTCATTTATTTCTGCCCTCACTTTTATTATTTCTTTCTGAACCCTAAGGTTCTTCATTTCTTCTTTTTCTAGTTGCTTTAGGTGTAAAGTTAGGTTATTTATTTGACGTTTCTCTTGTTTCTTGAGGTAAGCTTGTATTGCTATGAACATTCCCCTTAGCACTGCTTTTACTGAATCCCATAGGTTTTGGGTTGTCATGGTTTCATTTTCATTTGTTTCCATGCATATTTTGGCTTCCTTTTTTATTTCTTCCATGATCTGTTATTCTGAAGTGTGTTATTTAGCTTCCATATGTTTGCATTTTTAATAGCTTTTTTTCCTGTAGTGGACATCAAGTTTTACCGCATTGTGATCAGAAAAGATGCTTGAAATGATTTCAACTTTTTTGAATTTACCAAGGCTAGATTTATGGCCCAGGATGTGATCTGTCCTGGAGAAGGTTCCGTATGCACTTGAGAAAAAGGTGAAATTGATTGTTTTGGGGTGAAATGTCTTATAGATATCAGTTAGGTCTAACTGGTCCATTACATCATTTAAAGTTTGTGTTTCCTTGCTACTTTTCTGTTTGGTTGATCTATCCACAGGTGTGACTGGGGTATTAAAGTTTCCCACTATTATTGTGTTACTGTTAATTTCCCCTTTCATACTTGTTAGCATTTGCCCTGTGTATTGAGGTGCTCCTATGTTGGTGCCTATATACTTATAATTGTTATATCTTCTTCTTAGATTGATCCTTTGATCATTATGTAGTGTCCTTCTTTGTCTCTTTTCATGGCCTTTATTTCAAAGTCTATTTTATCTGATATGAGTATTGCTACTTCTGCTTTTTTTGGGTCTCCATTTGCATGAAACAACTTTTTCCAGCCCTTCACTTTCAGTCTGTATGTGTCCCTTGGCTTGAGATGGGGCTCTTGTAGACAGCATATATAGGAGTGTTGTTTTTTTATCCATTCAGCCAGTCTTTGTCTTTTGGTTGGGGCATTCAACCCATTTACATTTAAGGTAATTATTGATAAGTATCATCCATTGCCATTTACTTTGTTGTTTTGGGTTCAAGTTTATAAACCTTTTCTGTGTTTCCTGTCTGGAGAAGATTCCTTAGCATTTGTTGGAGAGCTGGTTTGGTGGTGCTGAATTCTCTCAGCTTTTGCTTGTCTGTAAAGCTTTTGATTTATCCTTCATCATATCTGAATGAGATCCTTGCTGGGTACAGTAATCTGGGCTGTAGGTTTTTCTCTTTCATCACTTTAAGTATGCCCTGCCATTTCCTTCTGGCCTGAAGAGTTTCTATGGAAAGATCAGCTGTTATCCTTATGGGGATCCCCTCGTGTGTTATTTGTTGTTTTTCCCTTGCTGCTTTTAATATTTGTTCTTTGTGTTTGATCTTTGCTAATTTGACTAATATGTGTCTTGGGGTGTTTTGCCTTGGGTTTATCCTGTCTGAGACTCTCTGGGTTTCTTGGACTTGGGTGGCTATTTCCTTCCCCGTTTTAGGGAAGTTTTCAACTATTATCTCTTCAAGTATTTTCTCATACCCTTTCTTTATGTCTTCTTCTTCTGGGACTCCTATGATTCGAATGTTGGGGTGTTTAACATTGTCCCAGATGTCTCTGAGGTTGTCCTCATTTCTTTTAATTCTTTTTTCTTTTTTCCTCTCTGCTTCATTTATTTCCAACATTATATCTTCCACTTCACTTTTCCCCTCTTCTGCCTCAGTTATTCTACTGTTGGTTCCCTCCGGAGTGCTTTTGATCTCAGTTATTACATTATTTCTAATTCATTGACTCTTCTTTATTTCTTCCTTGTTAAACATTACTTGCATCTTTTCAACCCTTGTTTCTAGTCTGTTTATCTGTAGCTCCATTTTTTTTCAAGATTTTGGATAATCTTTACTCTTATTATTTTGAATTCTTTTTCTGGTAGACTCCCTATCTCCTCCTCTTTTGTTTGGTGTGGTGGGCATTTATCATGTTCCTTTACCTGCTAAATATTTTCTGCCTTTTCATTTTGTTTAGATTGCTGTGTTTGGGGTGACCTTTCTGTACACACTAGAAGTTTGAAATTCCTCTTTATTGTGGAGGTTCCTCCTTGTGAGTGTGGCTGGATGAGTGGCTTGTCAAGGTTTCCTGGTTAGGGGAGCTTGCATCTGTGCTCTGTGGGTGGAGCTGGATCTCTTCTCTCTGGAGTGCAATGAAGTGTCCAATAGTGAGTTTTGGGGTGTCTATGGGTTTGGTATGGCTTTCAGCAGCCTGTCTTTCAGTGCTCAGGACTATGTTCCTGCTTTGGTGGAGAATTAGCTTGGTATGTCTTGCTCTGGAACTTGCTGGCTCTTGGATGGAGCTTGGTTTCAGTGTAGGTATGGAGGCTTTTGGATGAGCTCTTGTTGATTAATGTTCCCTGGAGCCAAGAGTTCTCTGATGTTCTCAAGTTTTGAATTTAAGCCTCCTGTCTCTGGCTTTCAGTCTTATTCTACAGTAGTCTCAAGACTTCTCCATCCATACAGCACAGATGTTAAAACATCCAGGTTAATGGTGAAAGAATTCTCCACAGTGAGAGACACCCAAAGAGGTTCACAGAGTTACATGGAGAAGAGAAGAGGGAGAGGGAGATAGAGGTGACCAGGAGAAGAAGGGGAGTCAAAAGGGGAGAGACCAATCTAGCCAGTAATCAGTTCCCTAAGTGTTCTCCACAGCCTGGAACACCCAGAGAGATTCAGTGTGAAGTAGAGAAGCGAAGGGGGAGGGACGAGATAGAGGTGACCTCCAGGAGAAAAGGGAGAGTCAAGAGGGGAGAGACCAATCAAGTCAGTAATCACACCCCCAAGTGATAATGGATACTGATGATTAGATTCTTAAAGGTACAAAATTGATAACAAATACCAAAAAGCAAAGATTAAAAATCTAGGGTACAGGTTAGGCTCTCAAAAAAAACAGTATTGAAAACACAAAACAAAATTAATCACAAAAATTATTAAAAAATATAGACATGAAATTTGCTTTAAAAATGGGGTCTTTTTTTGCAAGGTAATGGTAGGCTATAAAATGAAAGCTGAAGGAGTAATAAAGGACTTAAATTTTTTAAAAATTAAAAAAATGATAATAGTAAAAATGTATCTAGGAATTTCTCTGGAACTGTTGTGGGCATTGTGGGGTCAGTTCAGTTTCAGATAGTTCTTTGTCCCAGCTTGTACTTGTTCTCAAGGTCTATGGGCCCATCTAATGCATAGTCAATGTTAACTACAGGGTTTTAATCTGTTGCACCTGTCATTTCCAGAATTGTTCCCTGTTCTTTGTTTATTTTGGCTTCCTCTGTAAGTCTCATCTGTGTCTAATTTCCGCCCTGAAGCAAGGGGGTGAAGGTGGTCACTTATTTAGGCTCACTTGTTCAGTTGTGTTGTGAGGAGGGAGAGACACTGCAAACAAATATTGCTGGCACGTGTGGGGAGTGCTCGCAGTGCATGGACCACACTGGGTTTGCCCCAGCTCCAGGCGGCGTGTGCTTTCTGGGTCTACACAGCTCAGGCTCCAGGGTGCTCTGTAGGGCACCGTCTCAATTGTCGCTGCGTTTTGTGCACTTCCCAGGTCTATGCTGCTCGGATTCATCTTCTCAGGTACTCTGCAAGGGCACAGACTTGGTTGGGCCTGCGTTTTGTGCCCTTCCCAGGTCCAAGCAGCTCAGGCAACCGGGTGCTTGGTGAGTTCACTGTCCCAGGTGTGCCCTGTGTGTCCCCTGGGGAGCTGACTTCAGGCTGCGAGCCTCCTGACAGAAGTCAACCATCCAGGATCACAGGAAGACGTGGTTAGCAACTGGGAGCCTGCTCACAGTTTGGTGGAGGATGCCAGTCTCTGGGGCTAAGATTGGAGCAGCCCCTTGCCCTCTGGCTCTGGCTGTCCCCCGCCTGCCTTTCTGCCTCCGGTGGTGGGGAGGGGCCTGTATGCAGTCGGCTAGCTCTCCTTTGGTATTCGCTCAATCCTTTGTTCTGTGAGCGAGCGTGTCAGGCTGCACGTTACAGCCTTTCATGGGATAGTTCTCTCTCTCTCTTCTCTCTCTTTTTTTCCCTCTCTGATGATCCCACAGTTTGGGTTGCTATCTAAGGTTATCTCCCTCAGATTGTTCTCAGGTCATTCAGTCTGGGTCCTTACCCTAAGGACCAAAGATGCAGTCCATGCCTCCCTGTTCAGCCCCCACTCACTGGTGGCGGATGCGAGCGTCTGGGCTACTTCTCCACTGGCAGTTGCAGTTAGGCACCTATTCTGTGGGGTTTTTTTTCCCCCCTCCCAGTTATGTTGCCTTCTGAGATTCCAAAACTCCCCACAAACCCGCGTGTGAGAGGGTTTCATATGGTTTGGAAACTTCTCTTCCTTCACAACTCCTTCTTCAGAATGGGTCTCCATCCCTAACTCTTTTATCTCTCTTTTTGTCTTTTATATTTTGTCCTACCTCCTTTGGAAGAGAATGGGCTGCCTTTCTGGGTGCCTGGTGTCCTCCGCCTGCATTCAGAAGTTGTTTTGTGAAAGCTGCTTAGGATTCAGATGAACTTTTGATGAATTTGAGGGGGAGAAGGTGGTCTCCCTGTCCTATTCCTCCACCATCTTGGGAATGCCCCCCAGAACTGATTTCTTGTGAGAATGAGCTTTCATAGTTACAGATACTGAAGAGTCCCACAGTCTGGTCCCTGTAAGCTAGAAAAAAAGTAAGTCCACTTTTATAACCAGGGGAGCTAATAATGTAATCCATATCTGAGACCAAATGCCTCAGAATCAGGTGACCACTGGTGAAAGTCCCAGAGTTTCAAGTCTCATGAGCCAGAAGCTGCTATATCCATGGGCAATAAAAGAAAGAGGGAGAAAAGATGCAGTCTTGGTCTATCAGGCCCTCAAAGAATTGGATGATGCTCACAAACATTGATGAGTGCACATCCTTCCACTCATTTGACAGATTCTCAGTTGACAAATCTGATTTCTTCCAGAAACATCATCTCAGAAACACCCAGAATCAATGCCACATAAAATTACATCACAGGGACCATAAACAAATGGTACCCAATGAAGGTCCCTTGCTGAGAGTCAGGGGGTAGTGTATTTAGCTCAGGGGATGCGGTGAATATTGGGCTGGAGAGATCTTAGCCAAGAGGCACAGCTTCCTCACAAAATGTTGGTAATGATGCGCACACAAAATATGGGGTTCCTGTGGGATTAATGAGATGATGCATGCTGAGATCTTGGCCCAAGATCTGGCATACAGAAGGAGGTCTATAAACGAGTCATTTAATTATCTTTCCCTGCTTGTAGACACCTCCAGGATTCTTCGTTCCTCAAGCTTACCCTCTTTTTCTATAACAGGAAAGAAAGAAGAAAGGACTCAGAATTTACAAAGGCCAACGATGAATCACAATTCACCCAAGCTGCTTTAGCCGCAGCACAGGGGCCAGCTGGGGGATGTAATAAGAAAGATTCCATCACTCTCCAGGGATAGACATTCTGAGCCTCAGGACTCCTAGGCCACCTGCTGGTATATGAGATCAGATGATAAAAAGTAATGTTGCAAGTAGGTCTCTGGTGTTCAGCATTCTAAACACAACCATTTTAAAAGCTCATCTAGTATAAATATTCGTGCTGTGATTTATATAAATATAGAAGTTATAAATTGTCCTTTAAAATTATAAAGACAATTTTGTACTTTTAAATAATGCCTGTGGGTATTTGGGGGAGGGGGGGAATATTTATCTTGATTTGGAGCCTCAAAAGAAAAGTGTCTTTAAAACTGATTTGGGGGACTTCCTGGGTGGTCTAGTCGTGAAGAATCTGCTGGCCAATGCAGGGGACAGAGGTTTGATTCCTTGTCTCGGAAGATCTCACATGTCTCAGAGCAGCTAGGCTGGTGGGCTGTAACTATTGAGTTTAAGCTCTAGAGCCCGGGAACCTCAACTACTGAGCCTGTGTGCTGCAACTACCGAAGGTCCAGCACCTAGAGCCCATGCTCCACAACAAGAGAAGCCACCGCAGCAGGAAGTCCACGCAGCACAATTAAGAGTAGCCCCTACTCACTGCAACTAGAGAAAGCCCACCCAGCACAGTCAAAAATAAATACTTCTTTTAAAAGAACTGGGAAAATAAATAAATAAATAAAAGAACTGGGGACTTCCCTGGTGGTACAATAGATAAGAATCCGCCTGCCAATGCAGGGTACACAGGTTCTCTCCCTGGTCCATGAAGATTCCACATGCTGTGGAGCAACTGTGCCTATGTACCAAGACTCTTCAAGCTTGCATGCCCTAGAGCCCATACTCTCCAACAAGAGAAGCCACTACTATGAGATGCCTGTGCACTGCAGTGAAGAGTTGTCCCCACTGGCTGCAGCTAAAGAAAGCCTGTATGCAGTAATGAAGACCTAGTGAAGCCAACAATTAAATAAATCAGTTCTTTTTAAAAGAAAATGAGGCTCAATTTTAAAAATGATTGTGAAGATCATTAAAAAGAGTAGTTTCTTCTTTAAAAAATATTTATAATAATGAAATTTTAAAGCAGGAAGGATTGCAATTGTACTTTTTAAAGTAGACTTTATATTTTAATGAAGTTTTCTGTTCTAAGTAAAATTGAGCACAAGGTAAGAGAGTTTCCATTAAATCCTGCCCCCACCACAGATGGGGCTTTCCTCATAGCTCAGTCGGTAAAGAATCTGCCTGCAATGCAGGAGAACCAGGTTCAATTCCTGGGTCAGGAAGAGACCATGGAGGAGGAAATGGCAACCCACTCCAGCATTCTTTCCTGGAGAATCCCATGGACAGAGGAGCCTGGCAGACTACAGTCCATGGGGTTGAAAGAGTGGGACATGACCTAGCGACTAAACCACCACCACCACTCACCACATGTACAGCCTCCCCAGCTATCAGCTTTTCCCACTGGATTGGTATGTTTGTCATAATTGATGAACCTACACTGAGACATCATTATCACCCAAAATAGACAGTTTACATTGGTGTTATGCATTCTATGAGTTTTGGCAAATGTATAACATGTGGGGCTTCACTTGTGGCACTAATGGTAAAAAAAAAACCTACCTGCCAGTGCAAGATATAGATATTCCATCCCTGGGTTGGGAAGTCCTGGAGGAGGGCATGGCAACCCACTCCAGTATTCTTGCCTGGAAAATCCCATGGACAGAGGAGCCTGGTGGGCTATAGTCCATAGGGTTACAAAGTGAAGAGTTACACAACTGAAGCGACTTAGCATGCATGCAACATAGTAACAATAATTCACCATTGCAGCATCACAGAGTATTTTCACTGCCCCAAAAATTCTCTTCATTCTGCCTGTTTATCCCTCTTCCACTTCAGTCCCTGGGAAAAGCTGTGTTTTGCATTGTTCTCAGAATTTGCCTTTTCCAAAATGTTACAGTTGGATTCATACTCAGATTGGTTCTTTATCTCAATAATAAACACTAAGGTTTTAATTGTTTGATAGCATTCTAGTTTATTGATTCTTTCACATACTGATGGAAATCTTTGCAGCTTCCAAGTTTTAACAATGATACATAAAGATGCTATAAGCTTCCATGTGCATTTTTTTTGTGCAGACATTATGTTTCAATTCATTTGGATAGACACAAGAAAGTGAGAGTGCTGTTCATTCTCTGAATGGACCACCAAAAAAGCAGAAACAAACAAACAAGAAGTGAGGGTGCTGGATTTTAGGATAACAGTACATATTAAAATTATTTTTTCTTGACAATCCCCCCTGTGAGACAAATATTGTCCCGTAAAGGACAGAAATGGTGTGTCTATCAGCCTGTGTTCACCTAACTCTCCTGGAGCTTGACATGGCAGTAAACAATTATGACTAATGGTCCATGGAAAACTTTATCATCAATTTATAATCAAATATTATTTTTCACTGAAATGCCAATTTGGGGGAAATCAATGTTATATTGTTGGCTGCCAATAATATAAATATGAAGGATATAGAAGAAATAGCACTTGTGGTCAATACATATATGTCCATGTAAATTATCTGTGAAAGAAGATTTGTTTTCCATGGTTTGGCTGGTTTTGCCCAAGTAATAAAGCACAGCAGTCTCAGTGTAAAACATTCTGGTAAAATACAAACAGAAAGAGCATCTCATCTAAAGTTCCTCTTCCTGTGTGTGTATGTATGTTCATATATTATCATGCCATGAAAAGTAGGATATATTCCAGAAAATTGAGTAATAAAATCAATAGAAGTCCTTTTGGCATCACAAAGTAAATTATTTAAATTTAGGTAAATTCTTTAGATAAATTTAAACAAATTATTTAAATTAGGTAATACAAAGAGCAATACACACTGCTAAATTTTAGGGGTTTTTTTCCATTTATTTTTGTTAGTTGGAGGCTAGTTACTTTACAATATTGTAGTGGTTTTTGCCATACATTGACATGAATCAGCCATGGATTTACATGTGTTCCCCATCCCAATCCTCCCTCCCGCCTCCCTCCCTACCCGATCCCTCTGGGTCATCCCAGTGCACCAGCCCTGAGCACTTGTCTTATGCATCCAACCTGGGCTGGTGATCTGTTTCACCCTTGATAATATACATGTTTCAATGCTGTTCTCTCAAAACATCCCACCCTCATCTTTTCCCATAGAGTCCCAAAGTCTGCTCTGTACATCTGTGTCTTTTCTTCTGTTTTGCATATAGGGTTATCGTTACCATCTTTCTAAATTCCATATATATGTTAGTATACTGTATTGGTCTTTATCTTTCTGGCTTACTTCACTCTGTATAATGGGCTCCAGTTTCATCCATCTCATTAGAACTGATGCAAATGTATTCTTTTTAATGGCTGAGTAATATTCCATGGTGTATATGTACCCCAGCTTCCTTATCCATTAATCTGCTGATGGACATCTAGGTTGCTTCCAAGTCCTGACTATTATAAACAGTGCTGTGATGAACATTGGGGTTCACGTGTCTCTTTCAGATCTGGTTTCCTCGGTGTGTATGCCCAGAAGTGGGCTTGCTGGGTCATATGGCAGTTCTATTTCCAGTTTTTAAAGAAATCTCCACACTGTTCTCCATAGCAGCTGTACTAGTCTGCATTCCCACCAACAGTGTAAGAGGGTTCCCTTTTCTGCACACCCTCTCCAGCATTTATTGTTTGTAGACTTTTAGATAGCAGCCATCCTGACTGGCGTGTAATGGTACCTCACTGTGGTTTTGATTTGCATTTCTCTGATAATGAGTGATGTTGAGCATCTTTTCATGTGTTTGTTAGCCATCTGTATGTCTTCTTTGGAGAAATGTCTGTTTAGTTCTTTGGCCCATTTTTTGATTGGTTCATTTATTTTTCTGTAAATTTTAAAATAAAATGTCTCTCTATGAAAAAGAAAAACAAATCAATTAATTTAAAAAATGAAATGATAACCCCACCACAATAGAAATTTAGCCTTGTTTTAACTATGAATCAAAAAATAGAATTAATTATTAATCTACATTACATAGCTGCCAATAAAAAAAGAAAGACAAAAATAAAGCTTTTCTCTTCCTCTTAAAGAATTCTTGATCTTTGTATTATCTGAAACATGGTTATTTTTCAAGAAAGCTATAATGCCTCTACATTACAGGAGCATCTCCCCTTTTTTTTAGTGTCTGGACAAAAAAAAGTGAGAGTCAAGTGTTTTGGGCTTCTGTGACTGTCTTAAAGAGTGAGAGATTGTGAGTTCCAAAAGAGGGAGATCTAAGATTTAGGACTAATAGCAGTGCTTTCAGGCAAGGCATTTGACGGGTCTTTACAAATTTTGCCAATTATTTCTTAATAATGCTGTTAGTGTATTCAACTAAAGCAGAAAGCACAGTGAATATATTGCAAAACATGCTAAACTGTCCCCTTGTTGAAGAATACATAGGAGAAAGTTGAAGAACTCATAGAATGCATAGCACCAATATAAACTATCTACTTTGGGTGATAATGATGTCTCAATGTGGGTTCATCAATTATAAGAAACATACCAATCCAGTGGGAAATGTTGATAGCTGGGGAGGCTGTACATGTGGTGGGTGGTGGTGGTGGTTTAGTCACTAGGTCATGTACCCTAACCAGGGAAATGTGTTCCTTGATCCCTTTGATATCTGAAAGGAGCTCCCTGGGTTGGGATAATTTTTTCCAAAAGAAGCAGTGCATGTGTGCTAAATTGCTTCAGTTGTGTCCAACTCTTTGAGACCATAAGGACTGTAGCCTGTCAGGCTCCTCTGTCCATGGGACTTTCCAGGAAAGAATACTGGAGGGGTAGCCCTTTCCTCCTCCAGGGGATTTTCACAACCCAGGGATCGAACCCACATCTCCTGTGGCTCCTGCATTGCAGGTGGATTCTTTACCACTGAGCCACCTGGGAAGGTATGAAAATATACAGACCATGACTAAGACATTTTTATATACTTGAGATAGAGGAAGTAGTGTAAAATTCATTTGCCAGACTTCAAGTTGTCCATTAGGCCATTGACAATGTTTGGGAGCTTTATAAACAGATTTCCTTGGGTTGTATTTTTGAGAAGTGGCACAAATTAAACAATGAAATTTTTGCAGCCTTACTAAATGTTCTCCCACCAATACTGAACAATGAGTGCTATCATTTCATCTGTAGACCAATGGTTTCATGGATGTTCAGTGGTGAGGAGTGGGAATTATAGAGTCTTCAGTTAAGACTGAGTGTTTTGGTCTAACCAGAATTTTCTTTTCTACTGAAAGAAATAATTGTTGAATTTCAAATTTTGGTTTTCCTTTTCAGAAGTGAAATAATGGGCTTCTCTTGCCAGATTTCCTAAATTATCATTTGGGTAAATATCCCTTTGTATTACAACAGAGGATAGGCTATTGTGATTCCCCCGTTAAGGACAGTCTTTCTGTGGAAATATCAGCAATACATTGTCCCTTAGCTTCCAGAGAATCCAGGTTAAAGTGCCCTGGGGAATCTTAATGGCAAATAATGACTAAAACATTGCACATAATAATTTCTGAACATCAGTTCAGTTCAGCCCCTCAGCCGTGTCTGACTCTTTGCATACCCCATGAACTGCAGCACCCCAGCATGTCGCATGATGTACTTTGCATATAAGTTAAATAAGCAGGGTGACAATATACAAGCTTGACATACTCCTTTCCTAATTTGGAACCAATCTGTCCATCACCAAGTCCCAGAGTTTATTCAAACTCATGTACGTCAAGTCAGTGATGCCATCCAACCATCTCAGCTTCTATCGTCCCTTTCTCTACCGCCTTCAATATTTTCCAACATCAGAGTCTTTTCTAGTGAGACAGTTGAGGTGAGACATAGCAGGTGGCCAAATTGCTTCAGCATCAATACATCCAATGAATATTCAGGACTGATTTCCTTTCGGATTGACTAGTTGGATCTCCAAGAGACTCTCAAGAGTCTTCTCCAACACCACAGTTCAAAAGCATCAATTCTTCAGCGCTCAGCTTTCTTTATACTCCCAACTCTCACATCCATACATGACTACTGGAAAAACCATAGTTCTGACTAGATGGACCTTTGTTGGCAAAGTAATGTCTCTGCTTTTTAATATGCTATCTAGGTTGGTCATAATTTTTCTTCCAAGGAGCAAGCATCTTTTAATTTCATGACTGCAGTCATCATCTGCAGTGATTTTGGAACCCAGAAAAATAAAGTCTGCCACTGTCTCCATTGTTTATGCAGCTATTTGCCATGAAGTGATTGAACCAGATGCCATCACCTTAGTTTTCTGAATATTAAGTTTTAAGAAAACGTTTTCACTCTCCTCTTTCACTTTCTTCAAGAGGCTCTTTAGTTCTTCTTCACTTTCTGCCATAAGGGTAGTGTCATCTGCGTATCTGAGGTTATTGATATTTCTCCCAGCAATCTTGATTCCAGCTTGTGCTTCATCCAGCCCAGCATTTCTCATGATGTACTCTGCATAGGAGTTAGATAAGCAGGGTGACAATATACAGCCTTGACATACTCCTTTCTCAATTTGGAACCAATCTGTTGTTCCATGTCCAGTTCTAACTGTTGCTTCTTGACCTGCATATAGATTTCTCAGGAGGCAGGTCTGGTGGTCTGGTATTCCCATCTCTTTAAGAATTTTCCACAGTTTCTCAATTTGGAACCAATCTGTTGTTCCATGTCCAGTTCTAACTGTTGCTTCTTGACCTGCATATAGATTTCTCAGGAGGCAGGTCTGGTGGTCTGGTATTCCCATCTCTTTAAGAATTTTCCACAGTTTATTGTGATCTACACAGTAAAAGGCTTTGGCATAATCAACGAAGCAGAAGCAGATTTTTTTTTCTGGAATTCTCTTGCTTTTTTGATGATCCAGTGGATGTTGACAATTTGATCTCTAGTTCTTCTGTTTTATCTGAATCTAGCTTGAACATCTGGAAGTTCACAGTTCATGTACTGTTGAAGTCTGGCTTGGAGAATTTTGAGCATTAGTTTGCTCGTGTGTGAGATGAGTTCAATTGTGTGGTAGTTTGAACATTCTTTGGCATTGTCTTTCTTTGGGATCAGAATGAAAACTGACCTTTTCCAGTCCTGTGGCCACTGCCAAGTTTCCCAAATTTGCTGTCATATTGACTGCAGCACTTTTATAGCATCATCTTTCAGGATTTGAAATAGCTCAACTGGAATTCCATCACATCCACTAGCTTTGTTCGTAGTGATGCTTTCTAAGGCCCACTTGACTTCACATTCCAGGATATCTGGCTCTAGATGAGTGACCACAACATCGTGGTTATCTGGGTCGCGAAGATCTTTTTTGTACAGTTCTTCTGTGTATTCTTGCCACCTCTTCTTAATATCTTCTGCTTCTGTTAGGTCCATACTATTTCTGTCCTTTATTGAGCCCATCTTTGCATGAACTGTTCCCTTGGTATCTCTAATTTTCTTGAAGAGATCTCTAGTCTTTCTCAGTCTGTTGTTTTCCTCTATTTCTTTGCACTGATCACTGAGGAAGGCTTTCTTATCTCTCCTTGCTCTTCTTTGGAACTCTGCATTCAGATGGATATATCTTTCCCTTTCTCCTTTGCCTTTCACTTCTCTTCTACTCACAGCTATTTGTAAGGCCTCCTCAGACAACCATTTTGCCTTTTTGCATTTCTTTTTCTTAGGGATGGTTTTGATCACTGCCTCCTGTACAATTCCATGAACCTCCATTCATAGTTCTTCAGGCACTCTATCTATCAGATGTAATCCCTTGAATCTGTTTCCCCTGTGTAATTGTAAGGGATTTGATTTAGGTCATACCTGAATGGTCTGGTGGTTTTTCCTACTTTCTTCGGTTTAAGTCTGAATTTGGCAATAACAAGTTCACGATCTGAGCCACAGTCAGCTCCCGGTCTTGTTTTTGCTGATTGTATAGAGTTTCTCCATCTTTGGCTGCAAAGAATATAATCAATCTGATTTTGGTGTTGACCATCTGGTGATGTCCATGTGTAGAGTTGTCTCTTGTGTTGTTGGAAGAGGGTGTTTTCTATGACCAGTGTGTTCTGTTGGCAAAACTCTGTTAGCCTTTGACCTGCTTCCTTTTGTACTTCAAGGCCCAATTTGCCTGTTACTTCAGGTATCTCTTGATTTCCTATTTTTGTATTCCAGTTCCCTATAAGGAAAAGAACATCTTTTTTGGGTGTTAGTTATAGAAGCTCTTGTAGGTCTTCATAGAACCGTTCAACCATAGCTTCTTCAGCATTGCTGGTCAGGCATAGATTTGGCTTACTGTGACATTGAACGGTTTGCCTTGGAAAAAAAACAGATTATTCTGTCGTTTTGGGGACTGCAGCCGAGTACTGCTTTTCAGCCTCTTTTGTTGCCTCTGATGGCTACTCCATTTCTTCTAAGGGATTCTTGCCCACAGTAGTAGATATAATGGTCATCTGAGTTAAATTCACCCATTGCAGTCCGTCTTAGTTCGCTAATTCCTAGAATGTCGACATTCACTCTTGCTATCTCCTGTTTGACCACTTCCAATTTGCCTTGATTCAAGGACCTAACATTCCAGGTTCTTATGCAATATTGCTCTTTACAGCATCAAACTTTACTTCCATCATCAGTCACATCCACAACTTGGTGTTGCTTTTGATTTTGCTCTGTCTCTTCATTCTTTCTGGAGTTATTTCTCCACTGATCTCCAGTAGCATATTGGGTACCTACCCACCTGGGGAGTTCATCTTTCAGTATCATATCTTTTTGCTTTTTCATACTGTTCATGGGGTTCTCAAGGAAAGAATACTGAAGTGGTTTGCCATTCCCTTCTCCGGTGGACCAGGTTTTGTCAGAACTCTCCACCATGACCTGTCCGTCTTGGGTGACCCTACATGGCATGGCATTTAATTTTATGTCTGCTGTATATAACAAAAACATGTCATTTCCACAACATTCCAAAATCCTAAGCTTCTCTGAAATCATAACTCTTGATATTGCTTAGTTGCTCAGTCATGTCTGACTCTTTGCAACCCCAAGGACTGTAGCTTGCAGGTTCCTCCGTCCATGGGATTTCCCAGGCAAGAATACTGGAGTGGATTGCCATTTCCTCCTCCAGGGGATCTTCCCCAACCTGAGATCTAACCTGCATCTCTTATGTCTCCTCGTTGGCAGGTGGATTTTTTTACCACTAGAGCCACCTGAGAAGCCCCAAATCACAACTACTATCAGTATAAGTATTGGCAGTCTTGCTTTTGGCTTAAGATTAACCTGTGTAACAGTGTATAATTCAGGTTGTTTGACTGAATTAGCTATGGACAATGATGTATAGCCTCAACAATATCAAATGAGTTGTAATAACATTCCTAGTACAATACTGTTGCCATCAAATAAGAACCATTCAGTGAAACATGAGAAAACCCAGAGTAGCTTCTTGTAGATCTCCATGAGGAGTCAGAAGTTTATCTGTCATGGTTACACAGCTGTAGGAATTTCCTCAGTGACAGGAGAGAGAAGAGTAGGAGGGTGAAGTTACTACAGCTTAGAGTTGTGTGAGGATTGGTCATCAGAGGGACTTCATGGGAGGTGATGTGGCTGATTGAGGAATGGCAGCTCTGGAAAGCTTCTACTGTGTGAGGTACAAAAATGGTTAAACGGGATCCCACAATGATTTTCCTTGTGATCCTAACCAAAAGGTCAATGTTGTAATGGCTCTAAGGCCGGGTATCCTTGTGCCACAGGGTCCCATTGCTGACTATAGTACCCTAGGCATCATGGTGATTTCATGTTTGGGGGTGAGTGCCCCAAGGTCATTTTCTTTATTTCATATAGAGGAATTTTAAAATGATTCCGAATATTGGGATATCCAAGAGCAGATGGGTTCATCAAAATTTCCTTGAAGGAAATTTTGCCTTTAAAGCTATGTTGCCTGTTTCCCCATGCAGTTGCGATGGAATTATTATTCTCTGTAAAACATACAAATAGCTGGCCATAACAGAGTAATTGAGAATTAAGTTTCAACAATAACCAAGGAGCTCAACAAAACCTCAAATTGGTGCTTAGGTGTTTTGTTTTGGGTTTTTGTTTGTTTGTTTGTTTGTTTGTTTGCTTTGGTAAAGGTGGTGGGGCACCATGAAGGTTGACCAGATCTAGGGAGCTTTTTACTTTTATATCAGATACTCTAGTTATTGAAACTGGGATTGGGTACACTGCAATTTTGGGGGCTATTTTATGTCCGTTTCATATTAAAAATTTTAGGAAATGGATCCTTCTTCCTGTGAGGTGTTTTGAGGAGAGTAAGGAATAGAGTCATCCCCATATTGTAACAACATAGCATCCCTAGGGAACTTTATGTCATTGAGGTCAGTCTTCAGGATTTGTGACAAATAAGGACACTCATTAGATCCTGAGACATTGCTGTCCAAGTGTATTGTTGTCTGCATCAGGTGAAGGCAAACAGGATTGACTAGCCACATTGACTGGAATAGGAAAGAATGTATTGCATAAATCCTTTACAGTAAAGGCTTTATTCCCAGTGTGAATGGATGTCACTAGTGTTGGGGAGGTAAGAAATGCAGTGTTTTGAGGGATAACAATGTGTTTTAGAAAAATCCAAGAAAAACCTCCTTCCTTTGTCCTTAGTTTTCTCACTAGCAAAATAGAAATATTACAAGGAATAGTGCAAGAGATAATGCCTAGAGAGTTGTAATCAATAATGGATGTTAAAACTTAAAGGGTTCCTTACTTATTGGGTATTGGATTAATTCTGGAAAGAGGTTTGAAGGTATCTATTTTAATTTTCTTGAATATGTGCTATGCATTCTGCCAAAATCAGTTGGAGATTTTGCCTTTAAGAAAGGATGTATTAA